>NC_084528.1:6749859-7074859 GCF_024500275.1 Phycodurus eques | reverse complement strand
ATGAAACAGCCGGTTGCCATCCGGGATAGGGGGTGGCTGGCATGAAGGGGCGGAGGAAACATCGGTTGCGCAAAGTCAGGCATCCCGAACCGTTGACCCTGATATGATACTGATCGTGAGCCAGGAACTCCACCACCACCCCTGACCTCTCCCTTCTTCCCAGATCTCGGGCCCAGCTGATTCTGGAGGAACACCATCTTGCCAAGTGCTAACGGGCAGAGAGGTCTTGAGTGATCCCTCAGAGACTCAGTAGTCTGGCACATCCAGATCCGGGGTGCGTCCACCTACGCCACCCATGCCTGGTCCCAGAGAGGACGGACGTGTGGGTTCGACAACTTCTCCAGTCTGTTGACAAAAGAGAGCGAATCACGAAGAGTGGGGCGAAAACAATTTGCGCTTGGAGAGGTTGCATTCGGGGTCGGGAGTGTTGCGGAACTGTTACATGGCACGCAAAAAGCGGTCGTGATCGAGGCTACCAGTTGGGCTGGTATTGGACATCAGGAAGAGCTTAGCAGACTTCACAGCAACCTCCGCTCTCCCATTCGACAGTTGAAAAGCGACCAAGGACACACGATGCCTGACGTGCCACAGGCGGAGGCAGCCATCAGTGTGACAAAGTTCCTCAGGTACACCAAAGGTAGCGAAGAAGGTGCAGAGGTCGCAATCTAGGCCAGCCGAGCCTGGTGGGCAGCAAGGAGGTGCTGAAAGACTCGCCCTCGGTGGGATGGAGAAACCACGACACGATCCTCGTATAGCAGGATGCCATCTTGCGCATAGATGGATTCGCAGACTGGTGACAGTCCCACCAAGGCAAGGTCATTAGCGTCAATCCTCCCCTCGTGCTCAATGAAGTACAGGATGTGGACGAAGCATGCATCCGCTGCCGTCGCCTGGTTGAGGCGGGACCATGATACTGCTCCGAGTTTTTGTGGAGGCCGTAAGTGCTGACTCCACGGCATCAGGCATGCTACGTGACCTCAGCGACAGTCTATTCGCTGAGCCCAAGGGAGAAGGATGTCTTGAGGTGGCATCAGCTGCGTGGTTCCTGGCACTTGCCAGGCAGGTGCACAGTGTCGAAGCGCCACGTTGTTTGAGTCTGAACAGGCGCGGGTTTGTTATTGTTTGTTTGGGGTGGGAAAGTCTCTTTTGGCGTCCCAGTACTTCGGGAGTGGTTCTGTGGCATCATCCGATACCAGTGTTTCCCACAGGACCGGAATCTATTTGTAGTGGGGGGTATCCGGCGGCTGGCCAGGGGTTTTGAGGTGTGGGGTGTGGGGGTTAAATTTAAACGAACACTTACAGAATATCTGATAATAAATTAAAATATTTAAATGAAAAAATACAATTGCATAAATAAATACATGCATTTATACGTCCATACATATGTACATACATACATACATACATACAAAGATATTAATATAAAATGTAAAATCAAACACTCACAGGACTCGACACTAACTTTTCTATTGGTAGCACTGGACCATGCACGATGTGCTTTGTATAAAATAAAGATGCTGGGAGAAAACCCATGCAGGCACGGGGAGAAAATGCAAACTCCACACAGGCGGGGCCGGGGATTGGTTTTGTCATACGAGTGTCTATGGCCACTGACGGCTACTTCTGTTTGACCCAGTTTTGTATCCGCTTTTTCCATATTTGGATAAGACTGCCCCCTTTGCTCTGATTGGTTGCCGCCACCGTGTAGAAGACCCACTTGTGAGAGACACGTGTTTGTTATGTTGACAGCACTGACTCCAGAATCAAGAAGAAGGTGGGGATCTTAGCTGGTGACGTAGATAAGCTCGAGAAATTCAAATGACCTTATTTCAGGCCTCTTGGCAGAAAGATGTCTGGAAACCAGGAATGTGTGGATGATTTAATTTATATTTCATATGTTTACTAATGTCACAATCTGATTTTAACTGGACCCAGAAGCAGAAGGAGGCTGAATAAGTTTTGTGGAGAATGGTTTATTGAGAAAGGATTCGGAGGTGGATCCTTGAGGCGTACTGGCGGGTCGTCAAGACAGGGAGCGTGTGGCAGGTGGTGGCGTGAGCAAGTGGCTTGCTTGACGGCGTGGTGGAAGAAGTCAGCAGGGCGGGGAACACGGAAGGAGCACTGAGGACAAGGAAGTACATGGAGATCAGAAATATTGCGAGGTCTGGCGTAGCTTACGTGTAATTACAGAGCCGTGTACCACGGGTGAACGTTAATATTCTGGCAGTGGAGTCTTGGATCTGGCAGGTTTAAATGCAGGTGAGGAAGGCTGATTGACAACAGGTGCGCAGCCGAGGTGGTGCTGATTACTGGGAGGAGAGAGAGAGAGAGAGAGAGAGAGAGAGAGGGTGGGGGGGGGGGGGGGGGAGGGGCGCAAAGCACCACCCAAGCTCCAACAACGGAACTGCAGGGCACAGCTCATGACAAGTGAGGCGCCATAGAGCCAATATTACATCCCAAATACTTGAAAAAGTTGGTTTGGTAAAATATAACACCTTTAACTGAACTTGATTCACTTCCTGGCATATGTAAAGATGACATTCTGAATGAACTCCCAAATCTGGGTGTACAATTCGGGGTAAATGATATCAAAGACCTAAAATGCTTTGAAACACCCACCAAGGGATGGGTGCTTCAAGGCTGCCCCAAACCATACGAATGAAATGGTACTTTGTGATTGCTGTGGCTAGGTACTGCACCAGGTTTGTTCCAGGCTGAAGAAGAAATCAGAAAAGAAAAAGGAAATTATTTCAGGCTCATACATGCTGGCCTGTCACAATTGTTTTGTCGTTATCGTTTCCATTTCGAAAAACTTTTCATACATAAAAAAGCAGAAATTGTAGCTCTATAACTGATGCATTGTAATATATATATATATATATATATATATATATATATATATATATATATATATATATATATATATAATTTATTTTATCTTATTTGTATACTGTAATTCACCTAATTTACACTGTGCAATTTCAGATTACAATTGTTTTGTCCTTATTGTTTCCATTTCGAAAAAACTTTTTATACATAAAAAAGCAGAAATAGTAGCTCTATAACTGATGCATTATTATTATATATATATATATATATATATATATATGTGATTATTTATTTAATTTTTTTGTATACTGTATTTCACCTATTTTACACTGTGCAATTTCAGATTAAAAAGATTAAAAGGCAAACAGTAATGTACCGGTAATTTTTTCATGAGGTGTATGCAGGGCTATGGACAGAATGTTTGGATGATGAGACAGTGATGGCAGTTATAGTGTCAAGAACTCATTATTTTGTTCATATTTTTATTGAGGCTTGACGGTACACTGGAACTGGGGTCCTCTTTCACAAGAGTGCTGAAACTGCAAAATGGGTCCTCAGAACTAGAGTGTGCCTTGCGCCTGCACCGAATTTGAACAGGAATGTGCCAGGTGACGTCACAATTATTAGATAATCATCTAATCACAATTATTTGAGACAATCACAATTATTCATAATTCATCATAATTGTTTCCATGGTGAAAATTTCATAAATGAAAAAAAACAAATAACAAATGTTACAACCAGTTCCAGGGATATGTGTAATGTGCATTCCTGTTGGGAGCAAATCTATATTGGCGAGAAGGTTGCCCATTTTTTCCTTGTTGGCCATGTGTATGACCTTCGTAGATGGTCAGGGTTACAGTTTTCAGTTAATTTCCCTGTACACTCAGAATGGCGTGCAGGCAGGACTTCATTTAACGTACTGCCGTGTGATTTGTGATTCGCCAGCGTTGTCACTCACTTCGGCGAATGACCAATAAGCAGCCAGCGTCAGGCTGCGCCGTGCAGGCGGGGGTGGGACTTAAGTGAACTTAGTGATTCGTTCAGTGAACTGGTGTACTGAAGAACTGAAGAGTGATTCGTTCAGGGGAGGCACTTAAGTGAACTGGTGTCCTGGTGGACTGAAGAACTGAAGAGTGAGTCATTGGTTGAATTTATCGTTCGTGATCTGTTAAACACGAGGGATTCGTTTGTTCAATTTCTTCGTGTGTGATACGCAAAGGAGCGATGCACTAGTATTATGAGTGATTCGTTTGCGCAAGGAACGACATACTACGACATACAACGCATTTCTCCTTTGTCGAGATAATCCATCCCTCCTAACAGGTGTCACATATCAAGATGCTAATCAGCCTATGGCACACATGATTATTGTGTCCCATAGGCTGGCCACAATAAAAGGCCACTCTGAAATGTGCAGTTTTATCACACAACACAATGCCACAGATGCCGCAAGCTCTGAGGGAGCGTGCAATTGGCATGCTGACTGCAGGAATGTCCACCAGAGCTGTTGCCAGTGAATTGTATGTTCATTTCCCTACCATAAGCCATCTCCAAAGGTGTTTCAGTCAATTTGGCAGTACATCCAACCGGCCTCACAACCGCAAACCACGTGTAACCACACCAGCCCAGGACCTCCACATCCAGCATGTTCACCTCCAAGATCGTCTGAGACCAGCCACTCGAACAGCTGCTGCAACAATCGGTTTGCATAATCAAAGAATTTCTGCACAAACTGTCAGAAACCGTCTCAGGTAAGCTCATCTGCATGCTCGTCGTGGCTCAGCGGGGTTTCGACCTGACTGCAGTTCGACTTGACTGGGCAAATGTTCACATTCGATGGCGTCTGGCATGTTGGAGAGGTGTTCTCTTCACGGATGAATCCCAGTTTTCACTGTTCAGGGCAGATGGCAGATAGCTTGTGTGGCGTCGTGTGGGTGAGCGGTTTCCTGATGTCAACGTTGTGGATCGAGGGGCCCATCGTGGCGGTGGGGTTATGGTATGGGCAGGCGTATGTTATGGGCAACGAACACAGGTGCATTTTATTGATGAGATTTTGAACACACAGAGATACCGGGACGAGATCCTGAGGCCCATTCTCCCCATGATGCAAGGATCTGTACACAATTCCTGGAAGCTGAAAAGTTCTTGCATGGCTAGCATACTACCCAAACATGTCACCCATTGAGCATGTTTGGGATGCTCTGGATCGACATATACGACAGCGTGTTCCAGTTCTTGCCAATATCCAGCACTTTTGCACAGCCATTGAAGAGGAGTGGACCAACTTTCCACATGCCACAATCAACAACCTGATCAACTCTATGCGAAGGAGATGTGTTGCATTGCGTGAGACAAATGGTGGTCACACCAGATACTGACTGGTTTTCTGACCTCTCCCGACCCCCACAATAAAGCAAAACAGCACATTTCAGAGTGGTCTTTTATTGTGGCCAGTCTAAGGCACACCTGCGCAATAATTATGCTGTCTAATCAGCATCTTGATATGCCACACCTGTGAGGTGGGATGGATTATCTCGACAAAGGAGAAATGCTCACTAACACAGATTTAGACAGATTTGTGAACAATATTTGAGGAAAATGGCCTTTTGTGTATGTAGAAAACGTTTTAGATCTTTGAGTCCAGCTCATGAAAAATGGGAGCAAAAACCTTATTGTGTTTATGTTTTTGTTCAGTGTATATACATTTGTGTGTTTAAGAGCTTGCATGGGAGACTTCCATTTCATGACTGTGTGACGTGAACCAACTCTGGAGTTCCCTCTGTCCAACCACCCAGTCAATTTCTTCCGCTTATCCAAGGTCGGGCCACCGGGGCAGTAGCTTTTGCAGGAAGCCTAGACTTCCCTCTCCCCAGCCACTTCATCTAGCTCTTCTGGGGGTAACCCAAGGCACTCCGAGGCCAGCCGGGAGACGTTGTCTCTCCAGCGTGTCCTGGGTTGTCTCCGGGGTCTCCTCCCAGTGGGACGTGCCCAGAACACCTCACCAAGGAGGCGTCCAGGAGGCATCCTAATCAGGTGCCTGAGCCACCTCATCTGGCTCCTCTCAATGCAGAGGAGCAGCAGCTCTACTCTGAGCCCCTCCCGGATGACCGAGCTTCTCACCCTATCTCTAAGGGAGAGCCCGGACACCCTGCAGAGGAAACTCATTTTGACCGCTTGTATCCGGGATCTTGTTCTTTCGGTCACGACCCACAGCTCTTGACTATAGGTGAGGGTAGGAACGTAGATCGACCGGTAAATTGAGAGCTTCAGTAGTTTGCTCGCTCATTTCATTCATTTTTATTCTGCCCCACTACAAAGCAGCACTGCTCCCTTGTTGTAACCACCTCAAACACACACATACACACCCATATTCCCACACTCTACCCCCAACTGAGCTGCTCTTTTGCAATTGTATTATTTCCTCCGCTCCTCTCTCTTTCCTCATCACGATAACAACAGTCTCTTGAAACACTCACTTTGAATATCATAATGCTTGTGTGCATGTCTCTGAGTGTGTGTGTGTGTGTGTGTGTGTGTGTGTGTATGAGCTGCTGCTGACATTTTAAATTGGACAGATTGGGATCTAGGTTTTGGCCTTTCTGCAGCCCTTTGTCTGTTTGATGATCAATAAAATAGCTTACAGCTTTTCACTCTGACAATCGACGAGCCAATAAAAAAATGACCTGGGAACTGTTTCAAAGCACTTGTTTTGAAATAAAGAAAAGGAGTGATGAAAATCTGTTAGCTGGTCATTGCACTGCGGCAGCAAGGACAGAGACACTTGCACCATTTTTCCATGTTGCATGGCCATTTCTCGGATTATAGTTGTAATTACGGTTCACCTCTTTGTCAATTCAAGTACCCTTTCTGCAGTGGCATCACAATAAATAAATAAATCGGGTTCTAGAGTGCAACTGATTTGGTCGCATATGCGTCCTAATTTCTGAAAGGTCCTCTTAAAGAAATAATAATCATAAAATAGGTGCACTGGTATGGCCAGATATTTTAGGGGGGGGAAATCTCTGCAAATTTTAAAACAAACACATGAAACCCATTGTGGTCTCTGAAGCAATCAGAGATAGTGAAGAGTGGGACCCTTCAATGATTGACCGTGGTCATATGTGTGTGTGTGTGTGTGTGTGTGTGTGTGTGCGTGTGTGTGTATTATGTGGGGATCACACACACAAGTTCGAGTGCTGACGCAGCCCTTAGCTTGGTAGCTCATTAGCGCACAGGCTAGCAAATGTAATAAAAAGTTAACTTTCCCTTTGTCCCAGTTGTGTGCATCTACGGAGAAAACGCTCTCCTGCCAGCCCTGCTAAAGCCAATTAAAATATATGATAAGCATGCCAATTGAGGAACTTCTATTCACTGTGCACTATTATGTACTACTTTCATTGCAGCAGTGACCCACAAGATCAAGCATTTTTTGACTGTGGTAAAAAAGCTTTGGCTATTTGGTGCCAACTATAAAGGCACATTACTTCCACCTACAGGACCAGAGTATAAGAGTATTATGTTGCAAATCATGTTTTTTTTTTTTTTTTTTTTTTTAATCTAACAAGTTAAACATACGTAATTGTTTGATCATCAGTCTGCTGAGTAACATTCTTGGTGAAGTTTTTTCTTCATATATATATATATATATATATATATATATATTTGAAGGCAGTACAGGGAGTTTACATACAGCATGTCAAGGTTACAAATGGCGCATGGCATAAGAACAAATCATCACACGGCATTAGTAGACACACTTAATTATTGCCGTTTTTACTATTTTTCATTTGTGTTTTTCTAAAACATCATTTCTGTAATTATGACCTTTCGGTGTTACAAACAGCAAAGAATGAACTAGTTTGCGCCGTGATGTAGGAAAATGTTGCCTTGCGTCACAAGAAAGCGTGCTCAGTTACCACCGTACTTAATGTTTTTCCATTTAAATGTTTAATACGTATTCATGGATTTAGTGATGGAATGTCATTAACTCATATTATGTTGCTGCTGTAGCAACAGAACTCTGTTGGAAACTGGTGAACTCAAATACTGCAATTGATGCTTGTACACTTGAAATAATAGCTACCAGCATTTTTGGGGGGACTCTCTCAAACCACATTTAGTTGTGAATTATTCCAGACAATAATATAAAAAACTGCTTGGAAAATGTTGCTTACATCAATAAATTACACACAAATCACCGTGTGTGTGTCTGCATAAGTATGTGTGCCCTAACTACTTTGTAAAAAGCTGGAGGAGCTGCCAGGACACACTGATCAATACACATGATAGGAAGCTAATCGCTCTACGCCAAACCAGGGCCTGACGGCTACTAATAGCACAAACTCACAGGGGAGTGTTTGTGCATTTGTGAGTGTGTGTGCGTGCATGTGCGTGTGTGTGGTGCGTGTGTGTGTGCATGTGAGCATGTGTGTGCCTTAATGGCAGACAGACACTCCTGAGGGAGTGTTCCTCAAGGTTAGACTCAGGGGATCCGGGGCAATTGACCATACTGTCTATGACACTGACCCCTCCACTGTCAGCACATTCATCATCCAGCTGTGACATATAGACAGCACAAGCGCACCAACAAACATGCACACAACAAACCCCCCCCCCCCCCCCAAAAAAATGAGTATCAAATCGGCCTGGATCTAAAATCTCCGATTTTACCACTCTTACACAAGCAGTCCATTCCATGTGTGGGTCCAGTACTTATATCCAGCAGCACCCGGACGGCATGGAGAGCCCACGCAACCGCAGCAACAGCTTGCTAAGGTCCTAACATAGTAGCAAGGAGTAAGAGTGAATGTTGTTTGCTTAAAGTCGTTAACGCAAACTAAACACATATAACAAAAGAATGACACCTATAGAAGGTTCAAATAAATCACAGCCTTCGTTTCTTTCTTTGTTTTTGTTCACAAAAATCGCTAGCTCAAAGCTAAAACTCAATGAATGAAAAACACCATAGACGAGCTAACAAAAATTAGCAATGAATTCATGGCACTTACATCTCTCAAAATAATGAATATTGGTACATAAACGCTGTATAAACACATACCAACAGGAAAAATAACAATACTCTCTGGCATATATTCTTCAAACTCTGTGAAAAACTAGTTATAATAACAATATTTGATTGTGATTTCTTCTATTTCCTTTGTTACTGCAAGTGTGTATCTCATTGCGTGTATCATACTGCCCCTCAGAGGCCAAGACATGCACAACAAGATCCGCGATTGTCAATAAAACTAAACTCCAATTGCATTAACAAGTCCAAAAGTGTATTCCCGCACATGTGGCGAGAGCAAATGATGTTCCTACCATATATGTACGACAGTAAACCAGTGAGATTATTTTTGATGGTTTTCTAACTTTTTTATGATTATTATTTTATTTTGTATTTAATCTTTTCAAATGTAGAAACGTGTTTAAGTTAAGCAGTGATTATTTAATTAAATTGTAGTACATACTTATTTTTAAAGTTACTTTGTGTTACCCATTGGTTAAAAAAAGTGCACATTTTTCTCTTACCTACTGTTGCTGATTATTGTTCTCTGTTTTAGTAGTATCACTTCATCAAGCCTTTCATAACATTCCAAACTACAAAATAAGTAAAGTACGTACGATTATTGCTGAAATCGGATCGGACGGATATCAGTATAGGCCAAAACTCAAGGGTGCAATATCGGTATTGGATCGGAAGTGAAAATGTTGGATCAGGACATCCCTTATTACAATTATGGAAGATTATTATTATTATCATTAATAACTAGCAGGAGGGACGATTTTTAAGTGTTGATACAACACTTAAAAAGACGGCAAAAGACGTGCATGAGCAACCAAGCTGAGCCAAAGCACAAATAATGACAGATTATCTTTAGGTCCAGGCAAAGTCAGAGAAGTACAAGAATAGATTTCATAATAAATCTGGACTTTAAAACCTAAGAGCCAGATCAGTTGTGTGTTTGACTGGCAGAAGAAGAGCTGACAGATCCACAATGTGACTGTACAGAGGAGAAGTAAGACAGTGAACAGACAGACAGGTGTGTGAGTGAATTTTCTGACTACATTGTATGCGTGTGAAGGAAGCATGAGTGATTGAGCAAGGTCAGGAGGAAACAAAGAGAAATGTTTGCATGTGTGCATTGTTTCTCCATGAATGAGAGAATATGGAGGCGAGAAGGCAGCTGCAGCAGCGTGATACGAGCCAAGTTGCAGAGATATTAGCGCTGACATTTTGGGCTTTGCCACCCGCCCACTGCCTCCTGGGAAAGTGATGGCGATGGCAGTGTCAGTGGCCACACGCCTACACCCCCTTTTCTCCACCTCACTTGTCAATCACAAAGCTGTCCTTTCTGATGGTCCATTGCCAAAGACCATAGCTGCCATTTTGACTTGCAGAATTGAATGCACCTCATGATTCACCCTACCACGACCTAGACCCTGATGTACTCCTTATCCATATCTGGAGCCGAAATCACCCCCTGTGTGTATGTGTGTGTATGTGTGTGTGTGTGTGTGTGTGTGTGCATGTGTGTGTATGTGTCTGTATGTGTCTGTGTACGAAGAAGATGAAGAGCAAAATGATAACGAAGACGGAGAGACTAGAGAAATGAGAGTTCTTCAGCACTGAGCAGTGAGGAGATAGAAAATGCATAAAGTAAAAGAGAGGAGAAAGATAACGCTGAGATACACTCTAGCCCCTCCTCTCGCCTTCTATCAGAGCACCTCTTGGCCTTCTCTCCCTCCCCTTTCTCCTGCCCACCCCTGGGCCCTCTGGTGTTGCTCACTCTATTGTGTCAGCCTTCAGAAGTGCTCAGTTTGAGTGGCAGGCCGTCACAGATCAGTTCCCTGCTAAAGCGGCCCGGCAGGCCGGGGTGACGGGCCAGGAAGGGATCTAAGTGGGGTTTATCAGCGCTTCTTAACGCCTCTCCAGCTCCCTGACACAAAAGAGAGGGGGTATTAAACATCTAAAGCAAACCAAAAAGCGTGAAAGCTCCTTATAGGGCTGCGGGATTGGGGATGTGACTGGAGTCTTTGGAGAAATAGCAAAATGAGAGAAAAAAAAGAAGAGAGCGAGGGGTGGGGAAAAAAAGCACACAAATGCTGCACTGAGGAAACATTGAGGAGAAATTTTAATGTTATTTCTGTCTTGTGTAGACATGGAGTAGGTGGTAAAGAGACAGACAGAAAATAAAAAGAGAGAGTGCTTCTGAAGAGCTCTCAGGCTCACCACCTGATTTCATGCAACATTGGAATGTTGCACGAACAACTCAACATAAATATATCAGTGAATAGCAAGGAGGAATAGTTTTCTCTCTCTCAAACAGCTATGTACATTGGGTATACCTGTACTGTCATGGTTGCATCACTGCACCCACGGACAACACTGCCCCTTGGCTGGCTGACTGAAGTTGGTCAGTCGCTTTCAATTGCAAACCCCAATTCCAATGGCACTGGGATATTGTGTAAAATGTAAATAAAAACAGAATGCAATGATTTGCAAATCCTTTCAACCTATATTCAATTGAATATATTACAAAGAAGATATTTTATGTTCAAACTGATAAACGTTGTTTTTGGGAAATATTCACTCATTTTGAATTTGATACCTGCAAAATGTTCCAAAATAGCTGGGACAGGGGAATATTTACTACTGTGTTACATCACCTTTCCCTTTAACAACACTTCATATGAATTTGGGAACTGAGGACACTAATTATTGAAGCTTTCCAGGTGGAATTCTTTCCCATTCTTACATGATGTAAAACTTAAATTGCTTAACAGTCCAGGGTCACTGTTGTCGTATTGTGCACTTCATAATATGTCACGCATTTTCAGTGGAAGATAGGTCTGGACTGCTGGCAGGCCAGTCTAGTACTAGCACTCTTTTACTACGAAGCCACACTGTTGCTAACACATGCAAAAATGTGGCTTGGCAATGTCTTGCTGAAATAAGTAGGGACGTGCATGAAAAAGACGTTGCTTGGATGTCAGCATATGTGGCTCCAAAACCAGAATCAGAATATAGAGTTGTAAGAAGTTTTGTCATAGGTGATATGACATGACTCCTTCTTGTGACTGGCTCCAAGTCAGTCCATTGATCATACAGAAGCTCCAAAATTGCATTGATAAATACGTATACACTGCGATTGGCTGGCGACCGGTTCAGGGTGTACCCCCCCCTTCCCCCGAAGATAGCTGGGATAGGCCCTCGACCATAGTGAGGATAGGTGGTAAAGAAAATGGATGGATTGATGGATGAAATACGTATGCATGTTGCACAATCTTTGTTTCTAGCATTTAAAACTGTTTACACAAGTGGAAAAGTTAGTTTTTGTATTTTAGGTTTAGTTTTATTTTGCTTGTGCTATGCTGCCATCGCTTAGAACTTAGTTTGCGCCTGTATTTCAGGTGCGCTATTTAAAGATGCAAAATCAGCCAGTGCAATTTGTCTCGGGTTTGATAAGTCACATAACACAAGCTAATCATCTGTTTGCCCATGCTCCTCCCGCAACACACAAAATGAACTGCCTGCCAATTAAACGCGTTTTGCTGACGCAATCCTGGTTGTGCCCGGTTATTGGATCACCTTTCACGTGTTTGTGTGCGCCGTCAAGTTTATGGCTGCTTTTGCATGCACAAACGTTTAGTAAATCAGTCCCATAGTGTTTTGTTGTTGTGATGTATAAGTTACTATGTGTATGATTTCGGTTCATTTGCGTTGCAACTCATATAGGTACTGTATGTGCCCACTATGCTATTAACTGCAATGTATATGTGTTGTGGTCTCTTCTGTGAGTTATCTTAGAGGGCCTCTATATTAATATAGAGCTGTTTTCCATAGCCTTGCTAATTATGTTATTAGCAGCGTGATTATTACAACAGCTCATTGTTGCCTTGCTAACTGCGGGCCAGATCAATTGGGATTACATGGTGGCAAAACCTCTGCCTCCTCTGAGAAACCACCATGGACCTCAATTATGTGTTTGTTGTAAACAATGGGTTGTTGTACAGCTTTCTGCATGTATGCCTCAATGCTGCATTCTCATGCACCACTGGAAATAAACCAGCATTTGGTAGGAACTAGAGAAGCTGCTGCACACTGCATTGATTTATGGAGGGTGTCCTTCTCCTAAAAACATTACTACAACATAATTAGCTTATTATAGAGGTGAAAAGTCTTTAACATGGATAGGTTTAGTCTTCTATTCTAGCACAGACCAGCTACAATGATTATTCAATGCACTGTAAATAATTAGTTCCTAAATAAACTATGTTATAATAAACAATACATATTGTAATGCGTATCAGTACCCACCTAAAAACACGTGGTGACAGTTGTAAGGATTGCCGAGGGAACATGCTTTCCAAACAGTTATTCCCAATCTGTGGAGGTCTTTATCACCTTTGCTGAGGTTTTCAGATCAGTAAAAATTTTAAAAGGTCTGCAAGACTAAGATTTTTGTTTTTACGCGGCCTTTCAATAATTTCAAATTTGAGTTTGCTGACAGGATGGACAATGACAGGGTGGTAATTTTTTTTTTGCTAATGTGAGCCTTTATTGAGCACATATTATTGGCACGGTGGCTGTGTGCTGTTTAATAAATGTTTATTTTTGAAGAAAAACTAAATGTTGGTCATCATGTCACTGAAAACATCAGAAGGATTCTTAAAGAGGCAGTAACCTCATAATGATGGGGTGGACAGAAATGCAACACATGCAAAATGTTCGATATGATTAATAAAAATAGAATATACATGATCAAAATCACTTTCCATTTTCCATACCGCTTATCCTCATTAGGGTCGCTGGTGTCGCTATCTTCGGGCGAGAGGCGTTTACATACACACAACGTAGTAAGCAGAGCAGAGTGTGGCACATGCCAAAATCACATACAGCCAATGAAAAACAGAATGGTATGAAATGAAGGAAACACACTTTAACAAACTTATCATTGTACTGGACTAGTACGACTGCAAATGCATGTCACTTAAAGGCACTTCATAGTCATATTCATTTGCTTAGTAAGTAATTGGCACATGGTGATACATTCCATTTGAAAGACTGTTCAATTCCACCCTACACTATATTTGTAATAAATTTCTGATATTTTGATCTGGATTGTCCAAAATGGGTATCGTCACAGTGATCCTTGATGATTTTAACAGGTTTATTCAAAAATTTGCAAGAAAATCAGGTTGTGTAACTGAACTTTTCGATGCAAATGTGGGTGGATGAAAACAGTTTAGCCTTTGGCAATGTGCCAAATACTGTAGCTAACACACTTTGTCTGGCGATACATACAGCGGCTGAAATCAGTATTTAACATGTCGCCATTTTTCTCATTAAATATATTTCCAAAGGTTCTATTGACCTGAACATTCCACCAGATGTTGGGAACAACGCTAGTAATCCATACATACAACGCTAGTAATCCATACATACAAATGAGCTGAGTTTTTTGGAATAATGTGAAATGACACAGGGAAAAGGTATTGAACACGCCAACTGATATTTATTTAATGCTTTCTACAAAAGCCTTTGTTTGCAATGACAGCTTCAAGACGCCTCCTGCATGGAGAAACTAGTTGCATGCATTGCTCTGGTGTGATTTTGGCCCATTCCTCCATACAAGCAGTCTTCAAATCTTGAAGGTTCCGTGGGCTTCTTCAATGGACCTTGATTTTCAGTTATTTCCAGAAATGTTTGATTGGATTCAAGTCAGGTGATTGGCTGAGCCATTCTGGCAGCTTTATTTTTTTTCTTTGAACCCAATTAAGAGTTTCCTTGGCAGTATGTTTTGGATCATTATCCTGCTGAAATGTCTACCCTCGTTTCATTTTCATCATCCTCGTAGATGGCAGCAGATTTTTGTCAAGAATGTTTCGGTACATTTGCCCATTCATCCTTCCTTCAATAATGTGAAGTTTACCAGTACCATTTGCTGAAAAGCAGCCCCACACCATCATGTTCCCACCTCTGAACTTCACTGTTGGAATAGTTTTTTAGGGTGATGTGCAGTGCCATTTCTCCTCCAAACGTGGTGAGCATTATGGCATACAAAGAGTTCAATTTTGCTCTCACCCGACCAGACTATATTCTTCCAGTATTTAACTTGCTTTTTCCAAATGTTGTTCACCAAAATCTAAATGAGCTTTGACATGCTTTTTTTTTCAGCAATGGGATCTCGCGTGTTGAGCGTGCCTACAGGCCATGGCGGCGGAGGGCATTACTTATTGTTTTCCTTGTGACAACATTACCTGCTAATTCCAGGTGTTTTTAGCTCTCCACAGGTGGTCCTTGGCTCTGATAACACTTCTGATTATTCTTTGCACTCCTTTGTCAGAAATCTTGCGAGGAGCACCTGATCGAGGCAAATCTATGGCGGTATGATTGGCTTTCCACAATACAGTCTCAAGTAAAAGTAAAATGTAGTATTCCAAAAAACTACTGAAGTATTCAGTGAATTAAAATTTACTCAAGTATGAAACTAACAAGTGAGAGACTTTTTTTTAAAATCAGAGTATAATTAATAAGAGCATATAATCAGTGCATAATTAATAATAGACAAGATATAAAATGGGAATGTGCAAATTTAGTTATTGCCAAACAATATCACTTTTATATCACTATTGTTTTCAACATAAATTAAGGCAAATTCAGCCACAAGAAGTGGTTTTAAATTCACTTTGTTTGCCCTCATAAAACATCAAAATAGGCTCTCCAGGCAGAAATTATTAAGTATATATTGTTAAAACAAAAATTACTACAATTTGGGAATTTACCCACATTTATCAGCAATGCTTATATCTGTTTCATTACTCAAAAATAATATGAGTTCTCCCAACTTATGTCTTTAACACCAGTGTTGTACATATATTGCAGATTGATTATTCTCCCTGCGCACAACCGTTTCTACAGCAAAGAACAGAGAGCTCTGATTGCGTCGGAGGAACTGCAATTTGACATTCATGTGCTGTGGTTGACCCACTGGTTTCATTCCACAGAGCATACAATTTTGCAAACGCAGACATAGACGTGACATAGCTTTTCTTTTTCGTAGTCTGTAAGGTCAACCTAGATTTCTGCCATGCTTCACGTGAATTATCCACCTTGTCTTGGCTAAATTTAATTTCTTGCCACCTCCACGGTCCTCCATCCTCAACTTGTAGAGATTCCATAAAGGAGACAATGAGAACCACAGAGGAGCGAGGAAGGACAACTGTTTGGCGAAATGAGATGTTCGCTCCTCGATGTCGTCATTTCATGGGGATGTCAATTTCAACAAATTTCTATTAACATCGGAGTGTTTTTCTCAAAATCACCTTCTGTAATAGAATTACCAATGAAGAGATACTGATTGCTGAAAAGATATAAACAGTGGCTGATTGAAACTTTCCAAGATAGGCGCATTAAGTTTATTCGACATACAGGATTTTGCAAATGTCAGATGGCAATCAACCTATCAAAGAAGAGTTCATAGAATCAGGTTGAAATGAGACACTGTACACGGCTAATCGTGAAAAATTGAGAAAATTCCTTGCCCAATATGCCCCAGGGCATAGGGGCACCTAAGTCTAAGTATGTTTCCCAGGTATGTCATTTCACAAAACTATCTTGCCAACACTGATTGAAACAACTGTGGTTTGTCAAGAAATTCTTTACCCATTTAGCGTCCATCCATCCATTCTCCATACCACTTATCCTGTTAAGGGTCATGGGGAGCTGTATACTAACCTCGCTGACTTCTGGCAAAAGGCAGCTTACACTCTGGGAATGGTCGCCAGTCAATCACAAAGCATGCACATTCACAGCATCAGTGAATGAGAGCTGAACCGACTCCGCCTGCATGGAAGCCAGGCGAATGAACCAGTGCACCATGAGTGAGTCCATTATGTGTCCTCTGAGTTAATTTACATTAAGCTTGTTACCATTAGCTACCCCCACAGTGATACATGTGGGGGCTGCTATTTGAATAATTTGAGGAAAAAGGGTGAAGATTTCTACATGAAAGATGAGCAAAAGAGGAAAGGCACTAAAGACTTTTCTTGGTGAAAATTATGTTTTTATAACATTTTACCCCATCGGCTTCAGCAACAACTCAATTTGCTAGTCTAGCGAGAGGTCTATTACCGGTACTGTTTGACACTTGCCAATTTACTGGCCTAATTGGCCCGGAATGATTGCCGAATCACCTTCAAAGTTTGATTGAACATGCCTTTTATAAACCAGTATTTGTGTGCTCTTTCACCATGTTGTGTGTGTTATATTAAGGTGAAGCTACTTGTCGTGTGTACAACAACATACATCATTTTACCCAGCCCTGAGGAGAGATGGGTCACAGCCATGTAGCACCCAGGGACCAATTTCTGAATTTCTTGAATTAACGATGACAAGGTACATTTTATTTGGACTTTATCATTTTCCCTCTCTTGGTTCAGTTGGTTTTGCATTCACATTTGCCTCCTTGCATGTAGTTTAATGTATTTGGTGTGTGTTATGTAGATGGGTGTGTTGGGGAGAGGCCAGAGTTCTGGAGCACCCTGGAGAAAGCACAAGGCCAGAGCTTTGACCCTTTCCTCCCATTTCTCCTCTCACCCTGTGCTGTCATGGGATGTCTCGGAGAGTGACGGTTTCCTTGGTAACATAAGCCCTGTAAGGTGCTGTATTGTGCACAGCAAGTAGTAGAAGTAGCTTGGTTGAAGGTGGCAAGAGAAGGGCCAAAAGTCATCCACAGGAGGAGTAAACAACTTTCAGTTATTAGTCACGTGACTCTTTTTTTTCTCCATGTCTTCCTAATCAACACTAGACACTGATTAAAAAAAACAGCTGTCCAAATGAATTAAATTTGCATATACATGCTGTGTAAAATCAGAATCAAAGTGATGGTGTGACTTTGTCTTAAGGTGGCCATGCAAATGTATCCCACAGTCATGTCTAAGTAGCTGATGACAGTGATTTGCTGGAGTTACAAATCTACTTCCTGCTGTGTTACAGAGAATCCCAATCAGGTAATAATAAAAAATAAAAAATAAAAAAACTGAGTGGCTTCTTTAGCTTCATCCACTCTCTAGATTCTTACATGCAAGGAGAATCATATTCAGCACTGCTTATTTATTAGCACAGTTGAAATTTTTACGGCGGCACGGTGGACGTCTGGTTAGCACATCTGCCTCAAATCCCGGCCCCGCCTGTGTGGAGTTTGCATGTTCTCCCCATGCCTGCGTGGGTTTTCTCCAGGCACTCCGGTTTCCTCCCCCATCCCCAAAACATGCATGGGAGGTTGATTGAAGACTCTAAATTGCCCTGAGGTGTGAATGTGTGTCCAAATGGTTGTTTGTTTCTATGTGCCCTGCGATTGGCTGGCGACCAGTTCAGGGTGTACCCCGCCTCTCGCCCGAAGATTGCTTGGATAGGCTCCAGCACGCCCGCGACCCGAGTGAGTATAAGCAAAATGGAAGATGAATGAATGAATGAAATGCATACACCCTTGCAGCAGTTGCCAGTTATTTCTCTGTCAGGGCACCCCCTGCTGTCTTTTAATGCTAACAGACACTCCAAGCTTCTTACCCGTCTGTGCTGGCATTGGCAGAAATATAATGGTTAAAAGATATGGTCACTCACTTTCTGATTTTGTAAAATATGGGCTTATGTCAGGTACCATCAAATAATGCAATGAGGGGGAGACGCAATTCTCAGCAATATAAAGAGATCAAGATATTTATACAAATGTGGCCAATCATATTCACTTTTGAACCATTTGCACAACATAATTTAAGGGTATCCACTCTGACACTGTTTTATATGGGGGTTTTGTAAGAGGTACACTGAAATAAAAATGAAAAAAAGCACACAGTTTATTTAACCTCATCCTGGGCCTTTCATTTCCAAGCTTTATAAACTCAATCGTATTGACTGCCTGAGAGAGTTAGAGCTAACTAAGTGAAATCTACTCAGCTGCAATTGTGCGCAAGGTGCACATCGTATATGTGTTTGTGTGTGTGTTTGTGTGTGCGTCTGTGTGTGTGTGTGTGCCTTACTGATTCTATCTTCCTTCACTTTCATTCGCTCTATTCTTTGTCCCTGAGGTGCATCAGGGCTGGGACTGCTGAGTAAATTGTCCCAAATTGAGTTCCTTTTTGCTAGCAGATACAGGTGACATCATGACCATTTAGAGAGAGACAGAGAGGGGGACAGAAAGAGAGAGAAAATAAAATCAAAGAATACATCACTTGCTAAATTTTCACACTAATTTCTCTCTTTACCTTTCACTTCGCTTTCCGTCTCTCCATTTTCTCCCTTGTAAATTTCCCTTCTGCCTCTCTGTCTTCAAGGAGCACATTATACTTCTACTTCTCCTGTTTTATGTGATTATCTCATTGTCTCCTTGTGTCTTTGTCTGCTATGAATAAACATTTCCTTTGCTTGGCTTGAATTTTCCCCTTGTTGATTCTTAATTGTGGTGTTTCTTCCCCATCTTTTTATCATACAGGCAAATTTTGCCTTTCGGTGAAATTCACCGTTTTCGCCATCGCTTCCACCTTTGCTGCCGTCATAGACTATTTCGTACTCCTTGAACACTGGCAGCTAGATCCATTCCACACATCCACCATCCACACACAGATGTAATTGTGAATATTCCTCCGCAGCGGACTAGTATGCGGCCTGAGGTCCCGCCTGTGCGCTCGGGACCTGGTTTGGCTAAGTCACAGGAGTTTACGAAAAAAACCTTTCCACCGCTTCTGCTGTTAAGAAGTAATGGTACTTTTACTCCGTTACAATAATCTAAATGTCATTCACTATGTTTATTTATCAATTTTTGCTTATTTATCAACTATTTCGTGCGTGAGACTACAACTTCGACTTCCGCATTGGGCGCTGTTTGCACCAATCCAATTTAAGCGCTAGTGGCATTTAAGTCAAGTTCACCAATCCAACAAGACAAAGTCACTTGACCACACTCAACGTGTTCTATTGGGCTTCCCGGGCATAGGTGTTAACACTAGATAAACCAGCCCAGCTGATCGTCATGCCAAAGTGGCCACTATTTTGGGAAGGTCGTCATTACTATGAAGGCAACAGCGCACTACCCTTGTTTACATTTAGACGAACAAAAACAACAGCTTTCATATATTGTAGTACTTGTCTGGCACTGTCTACTCAAACGTGGATATTTCAGCTCACTTATAACTTTAGAAAACACGCTGCAGTAAATTGCAGATGTGTTGTTGAGACTATGCATACGCGCACACACACGTACGGCAACATCAGAATTTGCACATTCACATTTTATTTTGTAATTACTAAAGTACAGTACTCTTACTTGAGTACAATATTGGGCTACTCTACCCACATCTGGAGCAGACATCCTGTATTGCTAATCTTATGTTTAAGCAAATGTTTTGCTCATCAGAGCAGCCAGTGTCGTATTTGTTGCAGTAGTCTTTTGTAGTTTCACATTGAGGTGCTGCGGGTCGTGGCCCTGATTGTGGTCCCAGCGGAACCGCAAAGCACACGTAACATCGGCGACAAGAGTTGATCCGCTAGTACATCTTGTATTAATTAGGAAACGCAGCTAGAATTATCTAATTAGTTTACGGATGTTAATGTTAAATGATTAAACTGACGGCGCGATGTTAGGGATTATGTCACACCACAGAATGAACTAATGTTTAAATTCAGGAATGGACAATAAATAAAAGTGTAAATAGATTTTTCTGCGTGAAGAATTGTTTTGTTTTTTTTGCCTTATTATACTCTTAAGAGTCTTCCAGATTGCTTAATTTATGTTAAAATTAAAAAAAAAAAAAATCTCTTTGGGGGCCCGGGGATCCCCCAAGTCCCTACAATTTATTTCTTTTTTGTCACCTTTTTCATGCCTTTGGTGTTTGCATGTCTGTTTTATACATTTTCTCCCTTGATCCCAGTTCATTTCTAGTAAATGAACTGGCATCATTTATGGATACAATGTGACATGGTACCCATCAGCAGAGACCTCCTGTGTGGTGAAGCCTCGCTCCAACAATAATCACAAAGTAAGTTTTTTCATGCTGCCAGTCCAGCTGAGCCAAGTTGAGCGCATCCGCCATCCCTGATGCTGATAGACTCCATTACACTCAGCAGGGAGGCTAGAGATTGACTGGGGCCATGGGTGAAGCACAAGAAGAAGATGGGGATACAGTACAAGTATGTTCCTGGGATGGGGGTACTAGGGGTGGAGAGAGGAATCGTGATGGAACACTAACCAGAGAGACTGTAAATGTGGGAATGGAATAAGAGTAAATGGCAAAGTTGAAATGTGGACTACAGGAGATGAAAACTAGTTACAGTTTTGGACTTTGTGCATGAACGTTTATGGACATGCCACTATGCCTGCTTTTAATCATGGCCCCTCTGAGCCTTCACTAAAAAAAAAAAAAAAACTATTTTCTCCTTTAGCCTATTGGGTGTTCATTTGTACACAGCTGAAAGCTTGACTAAACTGTGAATCCTGGAGAAGCAATTTCAAGAATGTAAAAAATGTAAGAAAGGGAGATACGTGATGACTATTATGATGATGGGGTCTGGGCAGGCATACATAAAAGTAATATGAAAATGGAATGTGCTACCATTTTAGCTTCATACATTACAAAAAAAATATGAGGGAGACCTAAAAAAAAAAAGAACACTTTTTGTTTCAGTTTGGTTGTGAATAGGAGAAAATCTTGACACAAAACGTCCCCAGTCCCCAAACGTAAAGCAAATCTTGAAGATTTAAGAGCGTAGAAAACTTTCTGTTGAACTGTCATTGTCACCATGCTATTGTTGATGCTGTTTTGCATGTCAGTTGGCTACAAAAGTACAATTAGGTAGCACTTGAAACAAACACACATATCCTTATGCCTTGGCCAAGAAGGGTAACAGGAAAACAATATGAGGCTAATCAAGGGACCACTGGTATGGCTCTCTCCCAACTAATGAAAGCTCTTTGAAAAGGTAATCTAATTCACCAGCTGCAATTAAGCCTGGGAGTGCCTTGTCACTACCAATTATCCAATCCTTCACTCCTGTTCTCCAATGCGGACGCTGAGCCTGCTTGACACAGCAAACAGTAGGAGAAAACCCATCAGCCAACCACTGTGTTCAAACACAGAAAGTAATCGTTGCAAAATAATATATAGTAAATTTTACAATGTTTGAAAACAACAGGAGGAGTCACTGATGGTGTCGTGGTACACTCGTCTGACTTTGGTGCGGGCAGCATGGGTTCGGTTCCCACTCAGTGATGGTATGAATTATATCTGCCGTGCGACTTACTGGCAACCAGTCCAGGGTGTAGTCTGCCTTTCGCTTGAAGTCAGCTAGGATAGACTCCAGCGCCCTGTGACCCTAACAAGGATAAGCGGTGTTGAGGATGGATGGATGGATGGATGGATGGATGAAGGGGTTGATGAGATCCGCCCGAAGGTCCTAAAGGCTCCTGATGTTGTGGGGCTGTCTTGGTTGACATGCCTCTGCAACATCGTGTGGGCATTGTGGACTGGATTGGCAGACTGTGGTTGTGATCCTCCTTTTTAAGAAGGGGGACCAGAGGGTGTGTTCCAACTACAGGGGATCACACTCCTCAGCCCCTCTGGAAAGGTCTAGTCGGGGAGATCCGGAGAGAAAGGTCCATCGTAAAGTTCAACCTCAGATTTAGGAGGACCAGTGTGGTTTTTGTTCTGGCCATGGAATAGTGGACCAGCTCTACACCCTGAGAAGGGTCCTGCAGGGTGCATGGGAATTCACCAACCAGTCTACATGTGCTTTGTGGACTTGGAGAAGGTGTTCAACTGTATTCCTCAGAGATTCCTTTGGGGGGTATGCCGAGGGTATGGGGTACTGGTCCGCTTTATATGCGCTGTTTGGCCCCTGCACAACCGGTGTCAGTTTGGTCCACATTACCAGCAGTAAGCCGGATCCGTTAACAGTGAGGGTTTGGATTCTGCCCAGGCTTCCCTTTGTCACCAATTCTGTTCATAACTTTTATGGAGAGAATTTGTAGGTGCATCAGAGGTGTTGAAGGAGTCCAGTTTGGTGGCCTCAGTATTGCGTCTCGGCTTTTTGCAAATAATATGGTTTTGTTGGCTTCATCAAGCCGTGATCTTCAACTTTTGCTGAACAGCTCACAGCTGAGTGTGAAGCGGTTGGGATGAGAATTAGCACCTCCAAATCTGAAGCCATGGTCCTTAACCGCAAAAAGGGTGGAGTGCCCTATCTGGATCGGGGATGAAATCCTGCCCCTGCAAGTTGAGGCTTTCAAGTGTCTTCATGAGCGAGGGAAGAATGGCTTGGAAGATCGGCAGGCAGATTAATGCAGTGTCTGCAGTGATGTGGACTCTGCATCGGTCTGTTGTGATGAAGACGTAGCAGAGCCAAAATAGAAAGCTCTCAATTTACCGGTCAAACAAACTCCTACCCTCACCTATGATCACGAGCTGTTGGGTGTGACTGAAAGAACAACCTTGCACATACGAATGGACAAAATTTGTTTCCTCCGCTGTGACTCTGGGCTCTTCTTTGGAGATAGGGTGAAATGCTCCTCCACATTAAGAGGAGCCAGATGAGGTGGCTAGTGCATCTGGTTAAGTAGGCCTCCTGGATGCCTCCCTGGTGAGGTGTTCCGGGCACATTCCAACGGGAGGATACCCCAGGGAAGATTCAGGACACACTGGGCTAGCCTGGAAAGGTCTCGGAACACCCCTGCAAGAACATGACGAAGCAGCTGGGGAGAGGGAAGCCTGGGCTTCTCTGCTTAGGTTGTTGACTCCCGCGGCCCAACCCCAGATACGTAGAGTAAGATGAGCAGATGGCTGGATGTTGTTATAGGTAAACTTTCAGTGCGGCAGGGCAAGCCTCCAATCCATACGCCACAAGAGAGTGAAATTTTGTGTGAAGCAATGCCTTTATAGGTATCATATCATGTACTGTACTTATGTATCATATCATATATTGTTTGTTAACTAATTTCACGTACAAATGTGCATGTGCAGTTAAAAACGAGTTTGTGAAGTTAATTGGGACGGGTTTAATAAAGCCCAATTTAAAAAATGGTTGGGTTACATTAGACAAAAAAATCATGCAAGTGACTCGCTGTGGCGGTGACCCCTGACAGGGAAAAGCTGAAAGTCACTTCTTTAGTGAGACGCAAGCTACAAGCTACTTTGGTGCTAGCTAATAGTTGGAGAGGGGTTAGTAATTGTTTGTGCAGACTAATGCTAACCTCATATAGATTCGTTGTTTGGAACACGGAAGGAGCACTAAGGAGAAGGAAGAACACGGAGGTCAGAAGGATCTAAGATTGGCGTAGCTTACGTGCAAGTTTGAGAACCATTGTACCGCAGAACGCTAATACTCTGGCGAGGATTTCCAGGATCTGGCAGGATTTAATGCAGGTGGTAATGAAGGCTGATTGGTGACAGTTGCGCGGCCAAGGAGGTGTTGATTACTGCGAAGAGAGAGGGGAAGGGAGAGAGAGCGAGTGGAAAAGTGGTGTAAATGTTACTCTGTTACATTTACTCAAGTAACATTTTGGATAAATTGTACGTGAGAGTAGTTTGAATGAACCATACTTTTGACTTTTACTTGAGTATTTATGCGGCACGGTAGCCGTTAGCACATCTGCCTCACAGTTCTGAGGACCGGGGTTCAATTCCCGGCCCCGCCTGTAGGGAGTTTGCATGTTTCCTCCCACATCCCAAAAACATGCATTAATTGGAGACTCTACATTGCCCGTAGGTGTGAATGTGAGTATTAATGGTTGTTTGTTTCTATTTGCCCTGTGACTGGCTGACGACCAGTTCAGGGTGTACCCCGCCTTTCGCCCGAAGAGAACTGGGATAGGCTCCAGCATGCCTACGACCCTAGTGAGGATTAGCGGAACACAAGATGAATGAATGAATGAATGAGTATTTATGTATTATCAAGTATTTAATTTAGTTTTAATTAATTACATTTTTTTCATATCGTCCGATCTATATTATTATCACAATTTTTTTTATATTGTTTTAAAACTTTTTTTAATAGCCAGTTTTGAAGCATCTATACTGAAAACTAAATAAGCTAGACAGTAGTTCATTTTGTTAACGCCTTTCGTTAACAACACTCCTCCTAGTCAATATTTAAAACAGTCACCCCAACATGATAATACCATACTAAGCAAATAAGGCAAATGAAATCAAATAAATAAAGAAAAATATAAGAAATATTTTCACTCAACAGTTCAATGAATGTAGAAAAATATTAACACAACAGCACTAGTTTGAAGTCCTGAGTATTTTTGGAGGTACAATATATTTTTAAAAAAATAATGATTTTCAACCAGCCCAACATTCCAGTACACTTCAAATCTGGTAACATATTGCGACAAAGGCTGGTATAACCCAAAGACCGGACACCCCATACCAAGAAAAGTAATCTGGTATATGCGGTCAAGTGCAGCGAGGAATGGAATGATATGCTTTGTTTTGGGGAAACCAAGCAACCACTGAGCAGGTGGATGGCATGATGGGCTAACTCTTCAGGTCAAAAAATCCATATTGTGGACAGGGAAGACAGATGGTTTGAAAGAGGAGTGAGAGAGGCCATCTACGTATGTTAAAGTTGAAAGACCATCTCTAAACAGAGGAGGCGGCACATGACACCACCTATCTGCCGAATACTGTACAATGCCGTCTTTTTGTCCCTTCCAAAGAGACTTAATAATTCTGCTTCTAACTAACAAACAACACAGCCTCAATTGGAATTGAAGTAGCTCCACAAACGTTTTTACAACTGAATAGTACATTAGCGAGGGACTTTCCACCCACTGACTGCTGTTCACGGGCAGAGGCCTCTCCACAAGGCATCATAATGACTTCCATTTTACATCCCAAGAGAGTGATACCATTCGCGGTTTGGGGTGTGCATCTAAGTTGGAGGATAAATAGTTAGTTTTGCGGACCCACATCCAGTCTAGTGTAGTGCTGTCCTAACTACCCTTGTGCAAGAACTGATGAAGCCTGCTCAGATGAGAGGCGAAATGTCTTCTCAGACAACCAGAATAGTCCTGCTGCTATCGATTCAATGCACATCCATCCATTTTCTGTACAGCTATAAAGAAAGATATATCACAGTGCCCATTTGGGTGTGCCCATGTTCATCATCTGCAGTTATCTTTTTTACCTCTCTCTTTCTTTTTATTTCAATATTGAACAGTTTTATTGGAGGCTAGACCCCTGTGTGCAAAGGCTCTCGCTGCAATTTTCCTACAAAGTGCTTCAATCCATCACATAGCCAACATGTGGCCTTTGGAGCTATACATCATCTTAGCCAGAAAGCAGGGCGGCTGGGGTGGTTGGCTACTGTCCCCCCCTTGGCCTCCTCCATCCTACACTTCCTTCTCCCGCTTTCCGACCTTCATTTCCCATCAGAGTTGCCCATCTGGGACAGAGAACATATCTTCTCTACAGTCAAGTCCTCACTCTCCAAGATTCCTTCATTTCCAAATGAAGAGTGAGGTATAAGTCAGGCCAGGAGCGTGGTGATGGGGGTGGGTGAGGGTATGGGGGGCGTTGGGGATGTGAGCTAGTGAAGGGAGTCTGCGATGTAGGACAGTAAGCAAAGAGAGAGAGCAAATATGAAAGAGATGGAGATAGGCAAAAATGAATGAATTGTGTGGAGCTAAGAGAGAGGCAGGGAGGGAGAAAAAGATAAGGAAACTGGAGAAAAGCTCAATGGAATGAATTAAATTGGGGGACGAAAGTGGCTGATAGGAAGACAGCATGTGAGTGTGTCTGCATACTTCATTCACAGGTTGCATGTGTGCATCTTGCATGAGAAAATATTTGTGGGTTTTTTGGGGTGTTTTTTTTGTCCTGTTCAGCTGTTAGGTCAAGCAGAATGGAAAGTCCGTATCCCTTTCATGCCGGAACAGTTTTATTGTGTCACAGTGGAGTTTTTAAGCTTCCGCTGTGGTATTATAATTGAGGTTTATTGAGAATCAGTCAAACAGAACAAAGTTTCTAGAAGGGAGAGAGAAACAAGGACAAAAGACAAAGCACTAATTGTAAACAGGATGAGAGAAGTCAATCATTATATTATCTACAACAATGAAACATTAAATAGGATTGTTGCATGGGGCTGTAGTGCTACACCCTGTGAGGGAAGGACAGGACAAGCTAGAACAGACAAGTAAGTGCGTGACCCCACACCCAGTGAAAGAGTCCTAGGGGTGTGTGTCTGCAGATACATGCAAGTGAATTGATACCATTTTACGTGCACAAAGACTGAGAAGTGTCCTGTAATTGCTGTGGCCGCACTGCGGTGGCTAAGGACCCCCACCCAATCAATCGAGGCGCGGGATCAGGCCCAGGGGTCCACCCGAGAGCAGCCCGACGGACGGGACACGTACCACACAGAGAGACCCAGGGCGGTCCACCGGCCCCACGAGGCGCCCCGACAACTGGCCAGCCGGTGGGGGACTCAGGAACCCAATAACACCCCCCGAAAACCAAACCCCCCACCCCAACCAACGGCCGACACGCCCCGCCACCCCACCCCTCCACCCCCAGGAGAGGAAGAAGCTGTTTGCTCTAATGGTGGGGTAGGATGCTACCTAGGCATGGCAGACCAAAACATATTCTGAGGGTCTACTGGGGACATCTGGCATATTCCCCTGTCAAGAGTTCCAACTCCCACTTTCAAAAGAACTTTCACCATGTCCCTGGGGAGGCGGGTCCAAGTTCAATGCACACACTCCTCAGCCTCTCTGGAAATGTCTATTCGGGGGGATCCGGAGAGGAGGGTCCATCGGAAAGTCCAACCACAGATTCAGACCAGTGTGGTTTTTGTCCTGGCCATGGAACAGTGGACCATCTCTACACCCTCAGAAGGGTCCTGCAGGGTGCATGGGAATTCACCAACCAGTCTGTGCTTTGTGGACTTGGAGAAGGTGTTCAACTGTGTTCCTCAGAGATTCCTGTGGGGGGTACGCCGAGGGTATGGGGTACTGGCCCGCTTTATATGCGGTATGGGGAACTGGCCCGCTTTATATGCGCTGTTTGTCCCCTGCACAACCGGTGTCAGTTTGGTCCACATTACCAGCAGTAAGCCGGATCCATTAACAGTGAGGGTTGGACTCTGCCTAGGCTGCCCTTTGTCACCAATTCTGTTCATAACTTTTATGGAGAGAATTTGTAGGTGCATCAGAGGTGTTGAAGGAGTCCAGTTTGGTGGCCTCAGTATTGCGTCTTGGCTTTTTGCAAATAATATGGTTTTGTTGGCTTCATCAAGCCGTGATCTTCAATTTTTGCTGAACAGCTCACAGCTGAGTGCGAAGCGGTTGGGATGAGAATTAGCACCTCCAAATCTGAAGCCATGGTCCTCAATCGCAAAAAAGGGTGGAGTGCCCTATCTGGATCGGGGATGAGATCCTGCCCCTGCAAGTTGAGGCTTTCAAGTATCTTCATGAGCGAGGGAAGAATGGCGTGGATTAGTGCAGTGTCTGCAGTGCAGTGATGTGGACTCTGCATCGGTCTGTTGTGATGAAGACGTACCAGAGCCAAAATAGAAAGCTCTCAATTTACCGGTCAATCATACTCCTACCCTCACCTATGATCACAAGCTTTTGGGTGTGACTGAAAGAACAACATTGCAGATGCAAACGGACAAAATGTGTTTCCTCCACTGTGTCTCTGGGCTCTTCTTTGGAGATAGGGTGAAAAGCTTGGTCATCCGGGAGGGGCTCAGTGCAGAGCTGTTGCTCCCTAGTGAGGTGTACCGGGCACATCCCAACAGGAGGAGACCCCAGGGAAGATAGATGCAGGACATACTGGGCTGGCCTGGAAAGGTCTCGGAACACCCCCGCAAGAACATGACGAAGCAGCTGGGGAGAGGGAAGTCTGGGCTTCTATGCTTAGGTTGTTGACTCCCGCGGCCCAACCCCAGATACGTAGAGTAAGATGAGCAGATGGGTGGATGTTGTTATAGGTAAACTTTCAGTGCGGCAGGGCAAGCCTCCAATCCATACGCCACAAGAGAGTGAAATTTTGTGTGAAGCAATGCCTTTATAGGTATCATATCATGTACTGTACTTATGTATCATATCATGTATTGTTTGTTAAGTAATTTCATTTACAAACGTGCACATGTGCAGTTAAAAACGAGTTTGTGAAGTTAATTGGGACGGGTTTAATAAAGCCCAATTAGAAAATAGAAAATAGAAATCGACACAGACGTATGAGAGGGGGCAGCCAAATGGGCTGCATTTCCCAGCATGCATCTGGTGCAAGGGTTGCCCTCCATGCTGCCCCTGGCCAGAACCTTCCTTAATTTCACTGCCTCTGCTCTCTTTGTGCTGGGGAGTCTGACTGAACTCTGGGGCTCCCTACCTAATGGAATGGACCCATGATCAACCATTAGAGGATTGGTGTCCCTCTCTTGTGCCCCTGGGTGCCAGTGCTCTGCTTTTTCATTTTACACATGCGCACACGTTTACTGTACACACGATGGTCATGACAGCCTGGAGTGATCCTGCAAAAGTAGGATTTAAAACATCTTGGCATCTGACTGAGGCTTTTTTTTCTCCAAAGGATGTAAAATATTCTAAAAGAATTGTCGATGTATGAGGTTTCAGAGCTGTTTGAATTTCTTAGAACATGAGACATTTGTGTGATTCCATTAAACTGGTAAATCCAGAACTCTACCTCAATTACATTTGCTTTACTCGGATGGAAAACACACCTCTAGTGTACACACAAAGGAGAGGGGGGAGGGAGGGGATATTGTGGGTTACTCGCATGGAGCGGATTGGAGATTGAATCTCTCGATGAGTTGATAGCAAGACACTGAGCCAAGCTGTGCTGCAGCAATGTTATGCTAATGATATGGTAATGATATGGTAATCTGCCAGCAGTATTCTTCCTCACAGGAGAGAAGGGGAATCTGAGAGGCCTTTCACCATTGGTTGAAGACCGAGGACTTTGTGATGTCAGAGTTCAAGATAAAAACCCACACCCACTATTGCATGCGCGTACACAAATTTAGACACCTTAGCAATCACTTGTAGAAGAATTGCGCTCAGAGAATTTTAATAGCAGTGCAACATCTAACATCTAACAACATCTTTGCGAATTAATAATAATAAACCACAAGTTCTGACCAAGCAAAAAGTAAGTTGGTGTTACAGTGAGTTGCTGATGTTCTATACTGTGAAATCAAAACAGAAAATCATCTATTTTAGATCACTACCAGGGTTCTGTTTTTCTTGTCATTGTCTGTGACACCAGTACCTGTGATGGCTGCCATTACCTGCCCCCCACTCTCTGTGCCTCCCACTGATTGCACATCCACCACTCCAGCCTTGGTTGGTGATGATAGCCGTCATTATACCGATGGTCGAGCCACGTCAGTGATTCGTCATATCCGTTACAAGTGTTGTGTGCGTTTAATGGCAGCTCTGCATTTGGTATGGTTACTCTTCCGTATTTAGCTATGCCACAACCAAATGAGCTGTTTAATTGAAAGAAATGCTGATAAATTGAGTCTTAGAACCTCTTAAGAGTTGTTGATTGGCGATGTTAAGCCAAGTAAACGTTACATGTTGGGGAATTAATTCTGTCAACTGTATTGTAAATAATTATTGCCATTTTGTCAGATCTCATGCAAAAGGCATCTGCGATACAGCACAGTAGTGTAAATAAAGACAAAAATGATCCTGGTCATTTTGCAGTGTTTCCCTTTGTGTCTTACAATTAGATGAAGAATATACTCTGCCTGAGAGGCACAAAGATATTTTCCAGAGTGATGCACACTAAATCAAAGAGAGCAACAATATGTCGAGTATCAGCATGGAGAGATTTTATTCTCATTCCACTCATGCAGCATTACCACTGGAAATCCAACAGACATCAAAATCCCCCGAAGCAGGTGTTGTGCTTGTCAGACGTCTCATTGCACTTCAGTGTTTTAAATAAATAAATCACAGCAAATCGTGAGGCGCCTGCTCTCTCTTGATATATGCAGTATTTGCTGTAGATGGAAGGCACAAATCACAGACACAATTAAAATAGGTTTGACTTAACTAAGGCGATTTAGTGTCAAGTGATATTTGCGCCTCTCGTGACAGAGAGGAGGCCAGTCAGCAGATTGAATGTAAAAGTGGGGGCTTGTTGGAGATTTTCTTGGACTAAGCACTTGATTAACTAACTTATTAACTGTGCTTGCTTGACAACGGTCAAATTGAAAATCACACTTTAATTCCGTGTCCAAACAAAGTGAAAAACCATAAAACAAACTAAGATTTCCAGTATGTTATTTTGGCAGCACTGTCTGTGACCATGAATAAATACTGTTTATGTGAATGTGTTTCGTTTGTTTACAAAAATCCGTCTTCATGTGCAAGGGGATTTGTGTGTTAAAAGCACACAGTGTAATGCAAAAGGATGTTTGTGTGCATACATTAAGGACAATGTGAGAGGAAGACAGAGGCAGGGATGCACTGTCCAACATACTACTGTTAAAGGTCAGAGATGTTTTATTCATGATTCAGGCGACAGAGGCAGCAACAGCGCCAGGGCCAAGGTTAAAATGAGCTTGCATCCTGATTCCCCTGAGCCAATGCTGCACGTCGCTTCACACACGAGGCCAGCACACACTGACACATACTTATCAACAATAACAATACGTTCACCCACACCCGGTATCATTAATCAGTCACTTTATGCCGCAATTTTAGGCGGTGTGCCACAAAAAAAATCATTGTACGAATACTGCCCCTAAAGACCTCACTTTAAATTGACAGAACATAAAACCACACCAGACATATTTGCAAAACAACAGTAGGCAAAATCCCACATTTGAAAGATCTAAATGTTTTATTGCTTCATTTCTCGATGCTCTGAGTGCTTTGTAGATTTCCCTCCACTTCTAATGAAAATTAAATGACTTACTTTTGCATATATGGCTTAAGTCGTCTATCCATCCATCCATTATCTGAGCCGCTTATCCTCACAAGGGTCACAGGAGCGCTGGAGCCTATCCCAGCTATCATCGGGCAGGAGGCGGGGTACACCCTGAACTGGTTGCCAGCCAATCGCAGGGCACATATAAACAAACAACCATTCGCACTCACATTAGCACCTACGGGCAATTCAGAGTCTTCAATTAACCTACCATGCATGTTTTTGGGATGTGGGAGGAAACCGGAGTGCCCAGAGAAAACCCACGCAGGCACGGGGAGAACATGCAAACTCCACACAGGTGGGACCGGGGATTGAACCCCGGTCCTCAGAACTGTGAGGCAGATGCTCTAACCAGACACCCACCGTGCCGCCGGCTTAAGTCGTATGTGTGTGAAAATTCCATACCAAGAATGACCATCAGTCCAATGCAGGCAAAAATGACTAAATCAAACCTTTAGAGAATTCACTTTTTTAAAAAAAAGTATTTTTTAAATGTTTTTTTTTGTTTTTGTAAGTGATATATTTTAAATATGCAGTGATCTCTTGACAACGATGCAGCTTGGAGGCCTCCATCTATAGCCAAGCAAACCATGGCAGTAGGTCCCATGATGCCTCTCTGTGGCCAATGGATTACACTGCATGAGGCAGCCAAGTATCAAAATAAAGGATACAGCAAAAGAACATCCATCTATTCATTTCCTATACTACTTACACTGTTCAGGGTTGCGGGGAGCTGGAGCCGATCCCAGATGACTTCAGGCAAAAGACATACTACACTCTGGAATAGTCAGTCACAGATTACATAGACACAGACAACCATTCACTGTCACTTAGTGGGAACCAAACCCACACTGCCTGCCTGGAAGTCTGGCGAGTGAACCACTACACACCAGTGACTGAAAGAGAACATTAATTCTGGTTTAAAAAAAAAAAAAAAAAAAAATAGTAATAATAAACCGAATAAAAAATTTTGCCATTATTCCAATGTCAGTTTTATTGTGTTTAAAATTACAGTGTAAACTTTTGGTTGGTTATCCAAACAGCAATCCTTGTGTTAGTAATCATTTGAAACATACAAATGAAGTTTTTCACAAATTTTCAGAGTAAAATTTTTGTTTTTTTTTAATGTCCAGTATTGACGGCATTAGTTATTATAGTATAAAGTTTCCCATTTAAAACCACTGCTGCCTGTCATCGAGAAGGTTGGTGACGGATTGAAGGAAGAACCTGATATATATGGAGAAGACATAGAGAAAAGGCAAACTGCATACAGAAGGTTGGATCAGCAAAGATTCAAGAATCTTCTGGATTTGAAGTGACAGTGCTCACAAGGTGACCAATGTACAGTATATATGCACATATGAGTTTCTTCTTCTTCAAATGCCTAAAATTTGCCTATCACACAGACTTTTCAAACAAGGGTACTGAACCACTGGCAACTGTACAAACAATGTCCCCAGGCCATCACAGACACGTCCTCTGTACATTTGTTTGAAATCTACAGCTACAGCATGAGAACTACCCTCCTGTAGCCAGAGAAAGTGAAAAATCCAGAAGAAATCTTTCACCCAGTTTGATTAAATCTAGAACTTTGGCAACAGGGCTCCCCAATCCAGCCTTGATGCAAATGCTTCTGAGAGCAACAACAGCAGTTATTTCATCGTGTGCACTCACTCCCTTCATAAAGCACAAAGGGCTGCAAACGTTATTTGTCATTCTCTACCTTACCTTGCGCTTGTGGTGATGGTGCAAAATTCCTCATCAACGAGAATTTTCATGTGCAATATGTGAATACACACAATTTGGTCCAATGCAGTCCATTCTGTTACTACATTAACTCACTTCAATTAAAAATCAACTGCAGCCCACCTGCAGTGTTTTAAAAGAGTGGACATGTTTTAAGTCTACAGCACCTTTCAGCTCCAATCTCTCAAGTCTCTGATTGAAATCGATTACCTAACTCGGGGCTCGAGCCCCAGCAAATCCCACTGAGGTGAAGGCCCATCAGCGTACACACACCCTGCAAGGAGCGGACCACGGGCAGAGACAAAGTAGACAGGGAGAAGTGGGGAGAAAGACCGCGGGGGTACATTGAACAGTGCTCATGCCTCAGGGTCTACTGGGATGGTGAAAAAGTACCTGGACATTTTTATAGACAAACTACTTATTTCTGTCCACATATCGCTTGGGAAGACTGATAACTTTATATTCCTCTCAGGCAGAGGAATGAGGGGCGGGGTGCTTTCAAGAGTTTAATTGATCAAGCTGTAGCCACAAGGTTTTTTTTTTTTTTTTTCTGGAGATAAAAGGGACTACCACTTTCGCCTGTACAATACGGAGATCTTTTAGAAAGCGGACTCAATGAAAAAGAAAAAAGGTAACTCATTATGCAAAGTCATTACTGGCCTCCAACTATTCTACTTAAAGAGAGGGAGTTAATAGTAAAATTGTATCGTAAGGATTTCCAGAGGTCAAACGACCAGTAAAACGATAACATTGTTTCAGAAGATTATTGCACTAAAATGTAAAGATAACCATTTTGCAGTCAAACTCAAATATATGGCTAATTAAAAAGGAATAGCAACATCCATCCATCCGTTTTCTTTACCGCTTATCCTCACTAGTGTCGCGGGCTGCTGGAGCCTATCCCAGCTATCTTCGGCGGGAGGCGGGGTACACCCTGAACAGGTCGCCAGACAATCGCAGGGCACATAGAAACAAACAACCATCCACACTCAGATTCACACCTACGGGCAATTTAGAGTCCTCAATCAACCGACGACGCATGTTTTTGGGATGTGGGAGGAAACCAGCGAGCCCGGGGAAAACCCACGCAGGCACGGGGCGAACATGCAAATTCCACACAGGCGGGGTCGGGATTTGAACCCCGGTCCCCAGAATTGTAAGGCAGATGTGCTAACCAGTTGTTAACTGTGCCGGCGGTGTAGTAACATGTTGGCTTTTTTTTTGGGGGGGGGGGGGGTTAATATGGTGTCCTTTTGAGAACATGGAAGGTTTGTACTCCTTCTGGTGTGCAAGCCAACCACAGCAATTATCCTTTTTTTAAGTTCTTGTTAGATATATCTTAGTAGTTATCATTTATTTGCTTAGCTTGCATTAGTATTTTGCATTAGTAGCCTGCATTAGTATTATGGACAATATTTAGATAGAAAGATGTCTCGCCTTCAAGAAGATGACTCAGCAACATTTGATGGAAGGGCGCCTTGACCAAGGACGTGATCGGATGTGGTCGGGGACGGGACAGGTGTCGTCTGGTCCTATGTTTTGTGTTGTGTCTTAATGCTTAGAATATTATGTCTTGTAGAACCCTCCTATTTTCAAATAAATGTAGGAGCGACGGGGGAGATTGTTTAGAGCGTGTTGAGAGGCTGTAACCTGAACAATCTCCCATGCGCCCTCCTCATGAGTAAAATGACCAACGTCTTCATTCCTTTTGTGTTTATTCATAATAATGTTTGGTGAGATAAATCCAACAGTTCTGTTTTTCATGTTTTATATATGGTCTAGAAAGGTTTTTTATACAAATATCTACTATAATTATGAATTTTACTACTACATTAAGCATAGGTTAGTGATATGCGTTCTGACTTAAATTCAAAGTCGGGTTACTGTTAGTGTTGTAAGAATGGAACTCGGTTTTAAACTGAGGATCCGTTACATAAATTCCTATTGGTACAGTATTTGAACACTAAAGAAAGATTGCTTGATATAAAAAAATCTGTTGCTGTGGAATTCAGTTGATTAATTTTTTGTTGAAGAAATTGAGGCTAAATGGAGTGCATAACTTCGCTGCGACCAGCAGAGACACTGCAGATTCGGTTGCAACTACTGCATTTTTGCTTGCAAATGTTTGCAAGGGGCAGATGTAGTGCAGATGCAGCATCGGTGTATGAATGGGTGAATGTGGGGCTTTGTAAAGTGCTTTTGGCACTGTATGGTGTAGATTAATAATAATAATTAATCCATTTACCATTTGCAAACTGAAATAGACATATAGGCATGACATATCAACATAGGGTGCCTTGGGAAGTTCACTCTAGGCGCACTCTCCGTACCCCGGAACCTTCTGTAAATCAGAGCGTTGTTAGTGTGTGTGCCACTCGATACAAGTAAAACTGACACAATCAATATGGAGGATGTACTGACGTATCCCTACCAATAGCCAACCCGTTCATTAGTAAAGTTATAGAAAGTGGAGTACACTGTGTCTGGGTGCCGCGGTCTCGGGGCGCGATGGGAGCAACGGACTGAATTTTCTAATGGCTCTCATATACAGGCGAAGCTAGGATTGATCCAAGACTGCATGGCGTCATAATGGGAAGCGGTTTTGGCCACAAAACAAGCGGACATGAATTTCTGCAGTCTCTTCACCACGGACACTGTTCTGAGCCATGTACAAGAGAGCCCAGCGCTGAACCTACTCCAAACTTATTGTTTGACTTTGTATTTTTTGACTTTGTATCTTCCATCCGGCCTAATCATTGAAGTTTTAGCTCGACCAGAATAAAAGAACCAGTTAATAGAGGTTTGTACGGCCGGCAGGTTATACCCAGGCCGCGATTTTTCCTTGGTCTCTTATCCTAACCTCTAACACAGCCATTTGACAGAAAATACTTTTGAGACATAAAAACATAAGAACACAGTACAGAGTCAATGAGCAATGAACGGTGGTAATGCCAATACAATTATTATTATTATTATTATTTTTACTTGTTCAAATGATGCAGAATCCTCTAGCAATTTAGAGCAGTTTGGAATTACTAATAGAGCGATAATCTGATGCAGTGACCATTGTGCAAATAGCGCAGAAAAATGTAAGCAGTTTAAAGTGACTAGTAGTGCGATAATCTGGAACAATGTCAATTGTGCAAATCGTGCAGATACGTCTCAAGCACAAGTGGCCAGTATTGGTCAACGACAGATATTCAAATAGTGCAGAGTGGCGAGACTACTACTGTACAGTGAGTGCACGAATAATGTACAATTGGCCCGACAGAGATGTGACAACAATCTCATAACAAAATTGGCAGAACCAGTACAATATATACTTTATTTCATTTTATGTGAAGAGGTTGGTAGGGCGTCTCGAATAACAAAAAAGTTGCAACATGTTTTGCTAGCAGCTTTTTGAAAAAACAAACAACAACAAAACAGTTGCTGCAGGGGTTGCTAAATATAGTGACAAAGCTTGCAGTGGCAACACTGAGTAGACTTTCTTTAGTTGTATCTGTGGCTGGGTCAAATTCTCTCACATAATCTCACCGTTTTCAACATTGTGAGTATACAGTATCACGTGGTCTTTTATTTTTTATTTTTTTTTACTTTCTGTGTCATTGCCTTCTGGGATATGTAAGATATATTGGGGTGTTTCCTTTTAAGAATGATGCACTTCCCATTCTCATTCCTGTACAGTTTATAGTTTGCACTGTTAAACAGTGTTTAGCTATTTACTCCAAATGAAAAAAAACCCTGATGGTATTGCATCAATATTGTTTGCGATAACAGAAACCTAAAACAATCATGTCACCACACATGATTAATTTCCCCCTTTCTTTTAAATACAATTTCACCCGATATGATCCTGCTTAACTCTCAGCCTGAATGCGGTGCAGTACTTTACTTTTTACGTCAACAACACTGAATTGTATGTGAAAAGAGCAAGCAACAAAAGGTTCAGTTGAACCGATTTATTTAGCAATCAAACAGAAAAACTACCCTACTGTCTACCTGACCTTTCCTGTGCATTCAACAATGTCATTTTCCGACTCCACACTGTGTCTGCTACTGGTCACTGCCAAATCTGACTAAAAGTGACTCTCACATATACAAGCAAGTACACCAGTGGTAATTGAAACCTCAAACCATGATCTCAGAGGGCTGTGACAGGAGATAAAATGTCGCATTCAAATCCATAAGTCCTTCATGGAAAGATAATGTATGGTCACTTGTCTTTTTCTGCACTTGAAGAACTTTAAATTTTTACATTGACCACATAAAAGGTATACTGTACGTACACGAAAAGACAATACAGACCCTCCTATCAAGCAACGTTCTAATTTTAGTGATACAAAATATAAAAAGAGAGTCCGAAATACTTGTATTACCCAAAACAAGTGTAGTGTAGCTCACAACCCTCTCCAAACTATACACATACACAACCGCCGCAAGTGACATTCGGTACACCTGCACAACAGATTGTGATCATTATTTCATCAAATCACAATTTTGCCTGAGAGTTTTGTTTGTTTACACTGTCAAATACTAATTCATGCAATGTATTAACTTCCAAAAAGTTTTTCCATTGTGCTTGTAGTTGCGTCATATTGAAAAGATCTGAACAATCACCTTTGATAAGAGATACCAGATTGGTTAATAGTACGCTGCTATTTTGAACTGATAAATATCTGGGCGTTGCTTAGCCTTTATTCCCAACCCATTCCACAATTTGACCCACATGTAGACCTTTCCTGGTTGTTCTTACTACTTGGAGTTTAAAGTCCAGAGAACCCCTCAAGTTGTAGCTCCCTCTCTGTAAATAGTTTTAGTTTTAATTCTCAACCTATAGTCAATTGAATACACAAGAAAGACCAGAGTAATGTTCAAAAGGATAAACTTTATCGTTTTTTTTTTTTTTCAAATATTCACTCATTTTGAATTTGATGCCTGCAAAACGTTCCAAAAAAAGCTGGGAGAGGGCATGTTTACCACTGTGTTACATCATCTTTACTTTTAACAAAACTCAATAAGCATTTGGAAAGTGAGGAAACTTGTTGAAGGTCGAGGTAGAATTCTTTCCCATTCTTGCTTGATGTACAACTTCATTTGGTCAACAGTCCGGCGTTTCCGTTGTCGTATTTTGTGCTTCATTCAGTAATTTTATTTACTTAGCTGCATGCTATATTAAAACAGTTATTCAATTGTGTCCCTCTTCTAGGCTATCCAGATATTATGATACGGCTGATGAATGAATATACTGCTGAAATTGTGTAAACACAACGATGTGTCCGGTGAGAAAAGTCACTCTTTCAGTTAAACACTTGTTAACTGTAATGGTGTAAGAGGAATAATTCCACAGGATTGCAAGTGTTTGATGTACAGTAGAAATCATTTACTGTAGCTGAACTCATATTTTATTAATTGCTGTCAAGCGATAAATTTTTTAAATCAGATCAATCATACTTTGGAATTTGTATTAATCCCGATTAATCACAGGTGCCAAATATACCACAAATAGTACCACATTTTGCTTTGAGATATGTTTGATGTAGAATTTGATGTCATTTATCCAAACTCATATTTTGCGTTGGGCTGTCAATCAATATTTTTTTTTAAATCCGATTAATAGTAAATTTTAATTTAGATTAATCACAATTAATCACAAGTGCCAAATTTACAACAAATAGTACCACATTTTCCTTTGAGGTGGTATTTTAAACTTGTTGCGCTTCGATGAAAAGAGAGGTCAGCGCTGCACTATATGCAAATTACCTTCTTTTTTTTTTCGAAAGTCCCATCTGGGAGACTTTTGTCGCAAAAATTGGAGCAGAGCACACCAGTCTGCGTCTCCTCACTCATCTGCACTGGCGTAAGCACTGACCAGATCACTGACCGTATAGCAGCCTGCACCGCATTTCAGATATCAATCCGCGGTTGACGTAGAGGAGCGTGTGTGGTCAAAATAAATTGTGTGATTCATCTGAGTTTATACATGCTTACAGTAATGCGATATTTTTTGTGATTAATCATGACTTAATGCTTTAAATTTAAAAGCCCCAAATTTATGTTTTATGAAATTATAAAATGATGATGGACGTGCTGCTCCTCAGACTGGGACCAGTCCAATTATTGTCCCCTTTCAAATAAACTGATTAACATTAACATTCAGAGATGGGCATAGTATAGTACTGAGGTAGTTTCTTAAAATGGGTTCATTAAATGTATTTTTTTCATTTTATTTATTTTGTATTGATTTCTCTCATTGAATAATTGGTTGATTGGTTGAATAATAATATAATTAAATACATACACATTTAACAATGTTTTGTCTGTTTTAACAAATAATTGGTTAATTATTTTTAAATTTTAGTCTAAATAATCAAATTGGAATGAGCATTTTTGGTAAAAATATGACATTTTAGTTGTTGTATTAATTTATCTAATTAAATAATTGGTGGGCGGCATGGAGGACAACAGGTTAGCACATCTGCCTCACAGTTCTGAGGACCCGTGTTCAAATCCGGCTTCGCCTGTGTGGAGTTTGCATGTTCTCATTGTGCCTGCGTGGGTTTTCTGCAGGTACTGTTTCCACTCACATCCCCAAAACATGCATGCAGGTTGATGACTCTAAATTGCCTGTAGGTGTGAATGTGAGTGCAAATGGTTGTTTGTTTACAGCATACCTGCCCTGCGATTGGCTGGCGACCAGTTCAGGGTGTACCCCGCCTCTCGCCCAAAGTCAGCTGGGATAGGCTCCAGCACGCCCGCGACCCTCGTGAGGATAAGCACTACGGAAAATGGATGGATGGATAGATAATTGGTTAATTGATTTATTGTGAATGAAATAAAACAATATTATTCTACAACAAATTATTGTTTTGTTATTAGAAAAAAAAACATTTTTGATCGACATTAACTATTTCTTTTTACCTCATCTGCAAATGACCTGACCCATCTGTCCATTTAAAGAACTTCAATATAGTCCTTGAGCACAAAAGGTTTGCTCTCTCCTAGTCTAATAGTCCCTGTACTTTTCGGACATTCGTTTTTCCTTCTGAGGTGGGAAAACAAAAAAAAAGGGAAACGACCTACTAATTTCGTTTTTTTAAATATATGTAAACAAAAAATGGGAAACGAGTCATCTCCCGTTTCTTGTTTGAAAATTGGACATTTAAAAACGCAAAACGAGCCTTTATCTAATTTCCTACTAAGTGTTTATTTAACACAAATCGGGAAATAAAATAAATAAAATAATTATTTTCCTCATGCTTGTTTTGTGCGGGACCTTGTTTGTTTACGTTCGAGTCAGGATAAAGCCACACCCCGTGTTAAACTTTGGACCAATCAAAGAGCTGAACGTTGGCTTTCCGCATGCGCAGTGCGAACGCGCGGGACCGTCCCGGAAGACAAACAGTGGAAGGCTAACGTTTGGGAAAGCTCCGTACTTTGAAACAAAGGTAGCAAATATTACTTAACAAACCGAGACAACAAGGAAAGGTTTGTTCATGTTTTAGTGCAGTTTGATTGTCCGCTGGTTGCTTTTGATAGATATATACGTGTTTTATCATAACAAACGCTGATCGGGTTCACGTAAAGTACCGTACCCTAACCATAACCAAACATTTATTTTTCTCCAAAGCGTGGACACGTTTTATTTAATCTGCGGTTTCACTGTAAACCTATTACATTAATATAAACCTGAATTTACTGCAACATTTGTGTGACATTTAGTGTATACCGCATTGCTTTCTATTATTATTAAAGGAGACAGTGACGAGCAGCATGGCAGACGACGACTTCAACCAATCCCTCACCCCTCCAGTCTCCCCTCCAGATGGTCTGTGCGAGCTTTCCCCAGCCAGACCACCATGGTTCTGCTGCTCTGACGCTAAGGAGGATCCAACTGGAGCACTCTCAAATGAGGGATACACTGCTAGAGGTTCAGTGAAAAGGTGAAAATGAATTGTTATATCATTAAAAAGCTTTTTGCTGACTTATTGTTCAAAATCGAATATTACATCATGATTAAATGATATGGACCCACTACGCAGGCTGCTGCTGTGTCTAGATCCAGCCCCCGCAGACTATGATAGCGACACAGTGGAGCTCTTTGGTTTAACCTGGGTTACAGAGACCGCATTGGTTGAATCAACAAGGCTGCTCTTTGGCTTACTCAGGTAAACCAACTTACAAAGCTCAGTTCATTTTGCATTTTCAAAGAAGCATCCATGCATTCATCTGTTTCCTGTACTACTTGTCCTTATTCGGCTCACAAGTGAGCTAGGTTGGTCGCCAGTCAGTCACAATGCACATCTAGACCAACAACCATTTGCACTCACATTTCCACCTATGGACAATTCACTTTTAAATGAACCCGTGGTTTTGTAATTATGTAAAAGGAAATCAGGGTACCCAGAGAAAGCCCACACAAGCATCATATCTGAAGAAACATTTGATTTAAGTAATTATTTTATGACTCAAGTTGGTAAAATAATAAAACAATTAATGTAGGTATAATTTGTAATCAACATAAAACCCTCGATCAGGTTTCACTTGTATACTTTTCACTGCTTTTGGTTATATTTCAGGCAAAAGATATACAGGCTTGAGACGATGGCACAATCCATCTCACATGACTTTGGTAAGCATGATTCTATATTTATCCTGCAGTGCAGCTAATGTTTTGGCTCTCAGAAAATATGGCAAAATTTATTTGCTCATAACAGCCATAAATATCGCAGTATTTACATATCGGAAGAAAAATGCTCGCTATTTTTAAACTGGCTCACTCCAATGTGGGATCATTGATTCATTTGAATTGAATCACTGGTTAAAATGTGGGTTATCCTAGCATGAAAATTTGAAGAAAATGTGAAGTGTGTGTGTTCATATGGGTGTGTTTGCATTTATATTTGGGGATGGGAGGGGTGGGTTTGTGTAAGTTTTGTGCTATTTGTCTTTTTTTGTCTCTGTGAAGCACTTTAGGTTGCATTTTTTAAAATGAGAAGTCGTGTATAGATACAATTTGATTGATTGGGGGATTTATTGATTGAAAATGTATTGTGCAATTCAGTCTAATTATTGTTACTAGAAGGCACTCAGGGAACACATAGTGTTAACATATCTGTATCTATCTGTATCTCAAATTTAGTCTCCATGCTGTACCTTTGTTGTACAGTCTGTTAACTGTCAAACATGCACTGAATGTAATTGGTGATCCATAATCCAGTTAAAGTCATTGGAACAAATGACTTTAAATAACAGTATATAGCATTTTGTTTTCAGGCTGACCAAGGTAAAATTAATTGGATACTGGACAGAAATTGCCTGTTAAAAGTTCAACCCTGTGGAATATACTGTATATTGGTTACATAAAAACTGTGCACACTATGCTGAAACATCCCTTGTGTGTTTTAGGTCAAAGAGGCAACCTTCACTCTGAGGCCTCTGAGATCAGACAGCAGTGTGTTTCATTTCTTCAATATGTTAAAGTCTTCCTACACAGGTAATCTTTCCACCACTAATCCTAGCCATAGCACTTAGCAGGGTTTCTGTGTAATGTCTCTGTCATGTATTTAACTTAAATGTATTTGTTCAGATACCTGAAGGTTTCCTGTCGCCTTGATGAAAATCCATCCCACCCTTATGAGGAGTTGGAGGGTCAAGTTCCATCTGTTCTAATAGAGGAGTTGTTTGGCATCATTTTCCTCATTGGGCGTCTTAAAGACCTGCCTACCGACATTCAGAATGCTGTCACGATACAGAACCCTGGAAAGGTACCCCTAATAGTTAGGATTTATGTAATGTAGGGTTACCTTCGTTACAGGGCACAGCTGTAAAGAAATGCATACTATAAGTTTGTACTTGCTGCAGACTTTACAACTGAAAGACAAATATGAAATACAGTATTCATGACTTATGTGAGTATACTTCATTTACACATGCACATAGGCACACAACCAACACATACTGTAAGGGCTAGAAGTTCAAAGATTGTCCGGTGCTCTATTTAACTGGTGGTGAGATATATTTTGTGTTGTCTCCACAGATCTTTCCTCCCGTTTGGCATTTGTTGCACCTTCACCTTGACATCCACTGGTCAGTCTTAGAGATCCTCCACCTATTTGGCCATAAGATGCAAGGTATGTTGGGGTACTCTGAAATAGAGTATATAGGAAGGTTGGTAGGTAGGTAGGTAGATAGATAGATACAGTGGCTCAAATAAGTATTTAACGCGTCACCATTTTTCTAATTAAATATACTTCCAAAGGTGCTATTGACATGGAAATTTCACCAGATGTTGGGAACAACCCAAGTAAACCATACATACAAAGTAAAACCCCAATTCCAATGAAGTTGGGGCGTTGTGCTAAACATAAATAAAAACAGAATACAATGATTTGCAAATCATGTTCAACCTATATTTAATTGAATACACTACAAAGACAAGATATTTAATGTTCAAACTGATAACCTTTATTGTTTTTAGCAAATAATCATTAACTTGGAATTTTATGGCTTTAACACGTTCCAAAAAAGCTGGGACAAGTGGGGAAAAAAAGACTGAGAAAGTTGAGGAATGCTCATCAAACACCTGTTTGGAACATCCCACAGGTGAACAGGCTAATTGGGGAAAGGTGGGTGCCATGATTGCGGATAAAAGGAGCTTCCCTGAATTGCTCAGTCTTTCACAAGCAAAGATGGGGCGAGGTTCACCTCTTTGTGAATAAGTGCGCCACAAAATAGTCGAACAGTTAAAGGACAGTGATCCTCATCGTGCAATTGCAAGGAATTTAGGGATTTCATCATCTACGGTCCATAATATCATCAAAAGGTTCAGAGAATCTGGAGAAATCACTGCATGTAAGCAGCAAGGCCGAAAACCAACATTGAATGCCCGTGACCTTCGATCCCTCAGGCGGGACTGCATCAAAAACCGACATCAATGTGTAAAGGATATCACCACACTCAGGAACACTTCAAAAAACCAATGTCAGTAAACACAGTTCGGCGCTACTTCCGTAAGTGCAACTTGAAACACTACTATGCAAAGCAAAAGCCATTTATCAACAACACTCAGAAACGCCACCGGCTTCTCTGGGCCCGAGCTCATCTAAGATGGACCGATGCAATGTGGAAAAGTGTTCTGCGGTCCGATGAGTCCACATTTAAAATTGTTTTGGGAAATTGTGGACGTCGTGTCCTCCGGGCCAAAGAGGAAAAGAACCATCCGGACTGTTATGGACACAAAGTTAAAAAGCCAACATCTGTGATGGTATGGGGCTGGGTTATTGCCAATGGCATGGGTAATTTACACATCTGTGAAGGCACCATTAATGTTGAAAGGTACATACAGGTTTTGGAGAAACATATGCTGCCATCCAAGCAACGTCTTTTTCATGGACGCCCCTGCTTAGTTCAGCAAGACAATGCCAAACCACATTCTGCACGTGTTACAACAGCATGGCTTCGTAGTAAAACTAGACACGAAACTTCATTGGAATTGGGGTTGTAGAATTCATTGGAATTGGGGTTGTAGAATAAATAAACGACACAGGGAAAAAGTATTGAACATGCCAACTGGTATTTATTTAATACTTTGTACGAAAGCCTTTGTTTGCAATGACAGCTTCAAGACGCCTTCTTTATGGAGAAACTAGTTGCATGCATTGCTCTAGTGTGATTTTGGCCCAGTCCTCCACACAAGCAGTCTTCAAATCTTGAAGGTTCTGTGGGCTTCTTTTATGGACCTTGAGTTTCAGTTCTTTCCATTGATTTTCGATTGGATTCAAGTTAGGTGATTGTCTGGCCCATTCTAGCAGCTTTATTTTTTTTTTCTTTGAAACCAATTGAGAGTTTCCTTGGCAGCATGTTTTGGATAATTATCTTGCTGAAATATCCACCCTCGTTTCATTTTCATCATCTTCCGAGAGGGCTGCAGATTTTTGTCAAGAATGTCTCTGTACATATGCCCATTCATCCTTCCTTCGATAATTTGAAGTTTACCAGTACCATTTGCTGAACATCAGCCCCACACCATTATGTTCCCACCTCCGAACTTCACTGTCTTTTTGAAACTCCCCACAGGTGGTCCTTGGCTCTTGGACAACTCTTTTGGATTATTCTTTGCACTCCTTTGTCAGAAATCTTGCGAGGGGCACCTGATACAGGCAAATTTATGGTGGTATGATGGGCTTTCCACTTACGTATTATGGCCCCAACCGTGCTCACTAGAACATCAATTAGGACTGAACCAGCTGATATTCATTTGCACTGACAAGGGGTTGGATTGCTGTTTGATTATGGATAAAATTTAGGTATTGTCTTGGCTGTCAATGGCTTTTTGCACCTCCCTTTCTTCATGTATTCAATACTTTTTCCCTGTGCCATTTTGCATTTTCACTTAATTTCTGATCTTATTTGTTCTACTTGTTTTGTATGTATGGATTACTTTGGTTGTTCCCATCTGGTGAAATTTGCAGTTCAATAGCACCTTTGGAAATATATTTGGTGAGAAAAATGATGATGTGTTAAATACTTATTTTAGCCGCTGCAGGTAGATAGACTGATACTTTATTTATGCTGTGAGGGAAATTAGTGTTACAGAAGGAGCAATATTCACAAATACATAAAAAATAGGAGCAACCAATAAAGTGTGGGGGGGAAGAAGTAGCGTACCGTATTTTCACGACCATAGGGCGCACCGTATTAATGGTAAATGGTATGCTAGCTTAAAACATACGGTAGCATGCGTGGACGCCAAAACAATGTTTTTAAAACGGCAGCGGGAGCAAAACTGAGTTCGGTTGTACTCTTTTGAAGTATTTAACAATGTACTCACGTTACTTTTTGATCAATCCTCATCCACAAATCCATCAAAGTCCTCATCTTCTGTATCCGAAATGAACAGATGGGCAAGTTCTCCATCAAACACGCCAGTTTCCCTCTCGTCATTGTCAGTCAGTCTTGTTGCCAGGGGGCTCTTCAGCAATGATGCCGGCTTTTGCGAAAGCTCGGACGACAGTCAAAGCAGATACCTTAGCCCAAGCATCCACAATCCATTCACATATGGTGGCGTAACTCGCCCGAGTTGTCTCCCAGTCTTAGTTGCACTTGGTTTTTCACAGTGGCTGTGAGATGGGCGCGCATGAGTCACAGATCAACAGGGACGGCGACGCGTGGAAAAAAAACATCCGGTCTCTTTACGTACACCTCACTCAGCCACTCTCTCATTTTCTACTCGTCCATCCAGCGTTTTTGATTGGCCTTAACGATGACTTCGGCTGGAAACTTTTCTTTAGGTAGCAGTTTCTGTCCATTACCATGGCAACCAAGCACAACAGCAAAAGCCAACTTCTCGTGCCCCGTTGTGCGTATTGCTACCATGGTGGTCCCCTTCTTCTCTACAGTGTGGTTCACCGGAATGTCGAAAGTGAGCGACACCTCGTCCATGTTGGTGATGTGGTTGGGCTGGATGTGTTTGTCGGCAATCTTTTTACTGCAGTAGGAGCAGAAGATGGCCAGCTTTTCCTTGTAATCCGCCGGAAGTTGCTGTGCCATGGTAGACCTTGCCCAGATGGATAGATGGCGCCGTTTCATAAAACGAAAGCACCAAGACGGACCTCCTTGAAAATGTTAGATTTTCATTTCTTCTGCAAGCGTTATTGCCCTCAGTCGAATGGTGACTGCAGAGACGCTTTTCCCGGCTGTTCTTTGTTCTTTAATCCATTGCTCGAGTTGGTCTTCCAACTCGGGCCACCTCGCCTTGTTTCCGCGGAAACTCAGCGTCGTCTTCTTGACTTGGCGAAGCTCGTTTTCCTGCTTTCTCCACTTCCCCCTTTACGTCCGTAATCTGTACTCAGTCACGCCCGCCTTTCCTCTATATAAGCAGCGTGTCGCCAGGAAATACTCCCAGTCAGTCAAACGGAGCGCTCATCGAAGTCACACAACAACATTTACAGATTTTGGAACTCTGTGCACACATAAGGCGCGTCACATTATAAGGCGCCCCGTCCCGTTGGAAAAAAATTCAAGACTTGTAAGTGCGCCTATGGTCATGAAAATACGGTACTCTGGCTTGGTAAAATATGTTGAAATATGAGATGTTGCATCAATGATTTCATTGTTACACATTAAAACATATAGGAGAAAACCTTATTGCAAGGAAAATGTGACACTATTTAAAAGACCTGTGATTGGCTGGCAACCAGTTCAGGGTGTACCCTGCCTCCTGCCCGAAGATAGGGATCACAGGGATAGGCTCCAGCACGCCCGCGACCCTAGTGAGGAGAAGCGACTCAGAAAATGGATGGATGGATTTAAAAGACACACCAGCAACTGTTTTGTGGACAGTATATCGTAGTTTCTATCTTCCAGTAGGTGATTTGCATTGAGGACGGTGTGATGTGTTGTGCAGCTAGCAGTACAGGCTACAGTTCTCTGACCTTTCGCAACGGTGAGTCCTAACCATTTTAGCTATTCTTCTGCCCAGGCCAGGTGGTTTATGCACACCAGTTTGTGAACCTGACTGGAGAGAACTTGACTGATACCATTCTGTTTGAGGAGCACCTGTGCAGCCTCCTGTGTGACCTTACTGGCCTGGCCATGGGCAAGTACAGCAAGGTGGGTGTTAAGCAGTAATGCGTTACATCTTTGTTTTGAGTTGTACCAGTGGTATTTCTGGTTTGTATCAATTGTTAAGATATAGCTAAAGGGGATTTAAGTTATATTTTTGTTATAGAGAAGAGATGCTCTACCAAGTATTGTGATTAAAATTAATTCCATAATGATGAAAGCCGAAACAACCTTGACGAGTTGCTAATGATTTTTTCACTCCAGTACTCATTCATCCATTCATCTTGCGTTCCACTTATTCTCACTCCAGTACTATAATTAAAAAAAAAAATCACAGAAGGAGGGCATGCTTTGCAAACATCTGTATTCACTGCCAATGGGCAGCTCACACACCAAAGTTTACAAGTTTACACAACTTGGTCAAACAGGAAACCTGTCCTTGTTCTGGGCCCACCACACCAGTGGCTTCTTAAGCTTACTATTTTTTTTTAGGTGAGGCCGACAGAGGTTCTTAGCATTCATCATTACCTCTGCTCCTGCACCAAAGAGCTGTGGATCCTAGTCATTCACCTTTTGCAATTTCGGAATAAAAGGCTACACTCACAGGTGATTTACATGCAAATGTGTTTATTTTTATATATTTATTTATTTATTTGCACAAATAATGTGTATATGTATTCATTGGCTTGTTTCTCCTTTCCCCCTAGTCTTTTTGGAGCTATATGAACTCATTGTTGAGGCCTCTGATATCAGGAAAACCTGCAGCTGAACGGTTCAGTGGCCTCCCTACACACTGCAAGGACCCTCTAGGCTTCACGTGGTGGCTGCTCACTCATTTAGCAATCTTAGGCCAATACAATCAAAATGGAACAATCTCGTATGAGGTAAGTGGCAAGACATCACAATGATATAACATGTACATAACATAATTCACTGGCATTTTGTTATGTATACCTACACAATTGAATATGATTCAGTACAACAAAGATTCTAATGCTCAGTTTTTATTGACACGATCATAAAGGTATTACAACCCCAATTCTAATGAAGTTGAGACGTTGTGTTAAAAATAAATAAAAACAGAATACAGTGATCTCTAAATCATGTTCAACCTATATTTAATTGAATTAACTACATAGACAAGATATTTAATGTTGAAATTAATAAACTTCATTGTTTTTAGCAAATAATCATTAACTTAGAATTTTATGGCTGCAACACGTTCCAAAAAAGCTGGGACAGGTGGCAAAAAAGACTGGGAAAGTTGAGGAATGCTCATCAAACACCTGTTTGGAACATCCCATAGGTGAACAGACTAATTGGGCACAGGTGAGTGCCATGATTGGGCATAAAAGAAGCTTCCCTGAATTGCTCAGTCTTTCACAAGCAAAGATGGGGCGAGGTTCACCTCTTTGTGAACAAGCGCGTGAGAAAATAGTCGAACAGTTTAAGGACAATGTTCTTCCACGTGCAATTGCAAGGAATTAAGGGATTTCATCATCTACGGTCCATAATATCATCAAAAGGTTCAGAGAATCTGGAGAAATCACTGCATGTAAGCGGCAAGTCCGAAAACAAACATTGAATGCCCTTGACCATCGATCCCTCAGGCGGCACTGCATCAAAAACCGACATCAATGTGTAAAAGATATCACCGCATGGGCTCAGGAACACTTCAGAAAACCAATGTCAGTAAATACAGTTCGGCGCTACATCTGTAAGTGCAACTTGAAACTCTACTATGCAAAGCAAAAGCCATTTATCAACAACACCCAGAAACGCCGCCGGCTTCTCTGGGCCCGATCTCATCTAAGATGTACTGATGAAAAATGTTCTGTGGTCCGACAAGTCCACATTTCAAATTGTTTTTGGAAATGGTGGACGTCAATATCCTCCGGGCCAAAGAGGAAAAGAACCATCCGGACTGTTATCAGAATCAGAATCATCTTTATTTGCCAAATATGTCCAAAACACACAAGGAATTTGTCTCCGGTAGTTGGAGCCGCTCTAGTACAACAGACAGTCAATTTACAGAACACTTTGGAGACATAAAGAAATTGACAAAAAACTGTTGTGCAAAAAGATGCAGAGTCCTCTAGCACTTAGAGCAGTTCGAATGACTAATATTGCAATAGTCCGGTGCAATGACCATTGTGCAAAGGGCGCTGAGACTTCAAGGAGTGTATGCGGTTTAAAGTGACGAGTAGTGCGATAATCTGGGACAATGTTGGTTGTGCAAATGTTACAGATACTCCTCAATCAGTGTGCAAATGGAGCAGATGCTACTCTGGCATGAGTGGCCAGTATATGCAAATAGTGCAGCATGCCGAGACAACTACAGTGAGTGCACGAGTAATACATAATTGGCCCCACAGAAATGTGACAACGAACTCAAGTCAAAAAATTGCCATCTTATTGTAATGGAATTATAGGTTAGGTGTTTACGAAGTTGATCGCAAGAGGGAAGAAGCTGTTGGAATGTCGACTAGTTCTAGTTTGCATTGATCGGTAGCGCCTACCTGAGGGAAGGAGCTGGTGACCGGGGTGCGGAGGGTCCGAGAGGATTTTGCACGCCCTTGTCTTAGTTCTGGCAGCGTGCAAGTCCTCAATGGTGGGTAGGGAGGTACCGACAATCCTTTCAGCAGTTTTGATTGTCCGTTGCAGTCGGAGTTTGTCCTTTTTTGTAGCAGCACCAAACCAGACTGTGATGGAAGAACACAGGACTGATTCGATGACCGCTGTGTAGAACTGTCTCAGCAGCTCCGGTGGCAGGCTGTGCTTTCTCAGAAGCCGCAGGAAGTACATCCTCTGCTGGGCCTTTTTGAGGACGGAGTTGATGTTGGTCGCCCACTTCAGGTCCTGAGAGATTGTAATTCCCAGGAACTTGAAGGTCTCGACGGTTGACACAAGGCAGCTGGACAACGTGAGGGGCAGCTGTGGCGAAGGATGCCTCCTGAAGTCCAAGATCATCTCTACAGTCTTGAGCTTGTTCAGCTCCAGGTTGTGTCGGCCGCACCACAGCTCCAGCCGCTCCGCTTCCTGTCAATATGCAGACTCGTCACCGGCCTTGATGAGGCCGATGACAGTGGTGTCATCTGCAAACTTCAGGAGTTTGACAGTCTGGTTCGCTGAGGTGCAGTCGTTCGTGTAGAGAGAGAAGAGCAGCGGAGAGAGGACACAACCTTGGGGCGCCCCTGTGCTGATGCTGCGTGTGGATGAGGTGGCCTCCCCCAGCCTGACCTGCTGTGTCCTGCCCGTCAGAAAGCTGTAAATGATGGCAGGTGAGACGCTGAGCTGGAGAAGCTTGGTTGAAAGGAGTTCAGGGATGATGGTGTTGAACGCTGAGCTGAAGTCCACGAACAGGATCCTCGCGTAGGTCCCTGCACTGTCGAGGTGTTCTAGGATGAAGTGCAGTCCCATGTTGACTGCATCATCTGCAGACCTGTTCGCTCGGTAGGCAAACTGCAGGGGGTCCAGCAGGGGACCTGTGACACTCTTGAGGTGGTCCAGCACGAGACGTTCAAAGGACTTCATGACCACAGATGTCAAAGCGACAGGCCTGTAGTCATTCAGACCAGCGATTGCAGGTTTATTGGGGACTGGAATGATGGTGGAGCGTTTGAAACAGGATGGAACTTTGCACATTTCCAAAGATCTGTTGAAGATCTGAGTGAAGACTGGAGCGAGCTGGTCCGCGCAGATTTTGAGGCAGGATGGGGACACATGGTCCGGGCCTGCCGCTTTGTTAATCTTCTGTTGTTTGAAGATGCGTCTCACATCCTGTTCATGGATGGTTAACGCAGAAGTCAGAAGTGTGGTTGTGGTCGCGGGTGCGGCCGGGTGGGTGTGTGGTGTGAAACTGTCCTTTTGTTACATATATTGTAGAAGTTATCATTTATTTGCTTAGCTTGCATTAGTATTATGGACAATGTTTAGAAAGAAAGATGTCTCGCCTTCAAGAAGATGACTCAGCAGGAATCATCTGAGAGAAGGACGTGGCCGGGACGTGGCAGGTGCCATGTTTTCACCTTGAAACCCTACCCTTAGTGTGTTGTGTCTTGTAGCTTAGTACGTTATGTCTTGTAAACTTAGAAACCTCCCTATTTTCAAATAAATGCAGGAGCGACGGGAGAGATTGTTTAGAGCGTGTTGAGAGGCTGTAACCTGAACAATCTCCCATGCGCCCTCCTCATGAGTAAAATGACCAACGTCTTCATTCCTTTTGTGTTTATTCATTATAATGTTTGGTGAGATAAATCCAACACCTTTTCAAATCTGCAGTAGAAGGTATTCAAGTTGTTGGCTAGTGTGCTATTGTTCTCAGCTTGGGGGGATCGTCGCTTGTAATTAGTCAGCGATTGGAATGCATGCCAGACTGATTATAGACGCAAAGTTCAAAAGCCAGCATCTGTGATGGTATGGAGCTGTGTTAGTGCCAATGGCATGGGTAACTTACACATCTGTGAAGGCAACATTAATGCTGAAAGGTACATAGAGGTTTTGGAGAAACATATGCTTCCATCCAAGCAACGTCTTTTTCATGGATGCCCCTGCTTATTTCAACAAGACAATGCCAAACCACATTCTGCACGTGTTACAACAGCGTGGCTTCGTAGTAAAAGAGTGCGGGTACTAGACTGGCCTGCCTGCAATCCAGACCTGTCTCCCATTGAAAATGTGTGGCGCTGTATGAAGCGTAAAATACGACAACGGCGACCCCAAACTGTTGAACAGCTGAAGCTGTACACCAAGCAAGAATGGGAAATAATTCCACCTACAAAGCTTCAACAATTAGTGTCCTCAGTTCCCAAACGTTTGTTGAACGTTGTTAAAAGAAAAGGTGATGTAACACAGTGGTAAACATGACCCTTTCTCAGCTTTTTTGGAACGTGTTGCAGCCATAAAATTCTAAGTCAATGATTATTTGCTAAAAACAATAAAGTTTATCAGCTAGAAGATTAAATATCTTGTCTTTGTAGTGTATTCAATTAAATATAGGTCAAACATGATTTGCAAATCATTGTATTCTGTTTTTATTTATGTTTAACACAACGTCCCAACTTCATTGGAATTGGGGTTGTTCATACATGCAAATCAGTGAAATTCGCCGATTAAAACTCAAAATAGGCCATCTCCGTGAATCATACAGATCCGATGCGTTTTTCTGAGGGGTGGGGGGGGGGGGGTCGCCGTTGCTGTCGTCATAGACTGTTTCATACTCCTTCAGCGCCTACGTGGTGGCCATGTTGGGAAGGTCGTCGTTACCTTGATGGCAATGGCGCGCAACTCGCCGTGTTTACATTTAGATGACCAAAAACAAAAGCTTTCATGTTTTATAGTATTTGTCTGGCACTGCCTACCCAAACGTGGATATTTCAGCTCACTTATAACTTGAGAACACACCGTGCAGTAAATTGCAGACATTTTGTTGTAGTTTTGACTGCGCATACACACACAGCAAAATCAGAATTTGCATTTTACTTTGTAATTATTATTATTATTCTTTTAATTGATGTTAATGCTGTGGTTAAAAACAAATTAAATGTTACTCACCGTTTACTCAGTACTTGAGTAATTATTTCAGTTTACTTTTTACTCTTACTCAAGTAATTTTTTGGAGGACTACTTTTTCCTTTTGTTTGAGTCATATTATTGTCAAGTAACAGTATTCTTATTTGAGTACAATATTTGGCTACTCTACCCACCCCATTCTCTATTGTTACTCTTACGTTGAAGCAACATTTTTGCTCATCAGATCAGCCAGTGTGGTATTTGTTGAAGTGCTGGAGGTCGTGGCCCTGGTTGTGGTACCAGTGGAACAGTAAAGCACACAAAACCTTGTGTGTAAAGCACACAAAACGCACACAAAACAAAACAAAACAAATTGATTCGCTAGTACATGTTGCATTAATTAGGAAACGCGCCTACATTTATCAAATTAGTTTACGGATGTTAAAGTTAAATGTATTAAGCGACGCAGCGATTTTTGGGATAAGGTCACAACACAGAATGAACTCACTTCAAATTCAGAAATGGACAATAAAAACCAAAAAATATTGTACTTAATATTTTCCTGGAGGATGCATTTGGGATTAGCCTTTGAAGTTGTTAATAGTGAAAAATAAAGTGAAAGAGACAATGATTTTGGTAAATTCTTCTCCAGAATGAGAGTGCTTAAAGAGGTGGTTGCTATTCATGTGGCACAGCTGGAAGCAGGTGGAGATGGGCCTGGCTTAAGTTGGAGGCCAAAACAAAAAAAAAGCAAAGAAATGAGGCAAATAGAATTTTAATCCTAAATTTGTACATCAATATGTACTTGAGTGGTGTAAATAAATGTTTTTTTCCGTGTGAATATTTTTATTTTTATTTTGCCGTATTGTTCTCTTCAGAGTCTTCCAGATTGCTTAATTTATGTTAAAATCAAAAACATCCTCTGCGGGAGCTCGGGGGATCCCCCCCAGATTCCCCTACAGTGTTTTTTTTTTTTGGTCACCTTTTCCATGCCTTTGGTGTTTGCATGTTTTATATTAATAATAGTATGTAGGCCTGTCACGATAATTAGTATATCGACTGATTGTTCGAAAATAAAATGGTCAATGATAGTTTTTCTGGACTCAATAAATGGTCATTGTTGTGGTGAGCCGGCGTTGCGGATCACAAAGTGAACTGACAGAGTTGGACGGTTGAATCATTAGATGCTATTGGACTCATTACAATTAAGTACTTTTATTGTCAATTCTTCAATATGCGTAACACCGAGAGGATTTGAAATTACGGTACTCAAGGACCCATGGTGCTACAAAAGACAGTACAAATAGTAACAATATAACAAATAAATAAACTATAGTATGTACAGTATAAAAAGTATTAATTGAATGTGCAAATATCAAAGGTCAGGTGACGTGTGCAACATAGTCAAGGTCAGAGAACCAAGGCAAATAAGACATTTATAAATTAGGTTACAAAATCCCAATGCTGCAAAAGTGGCTGGTCGCACCAGCCACTTTCAGGTAGGTAGAGGACAGAAGAGATAAAGGGGGAAGAGCGGGCAGAGAGTTCAGACTCCTGACAGCCTGATGAATGAGTTGGCTCGTCCTGGCCCGCAGACTCCGCAGTCTCCTGCCTGATGGCAACAGACTGAAGAGGCTGTGTGACGGATGGGTGGCATCCCCCGCTGTGCGGAGGGCTTTGCGGGTGAGGCGGGTGCTGTAGATGTTCTGCAGGGAGGGAAGAGAGGTTCCGATGATCTTGCTGCCCTCTCTATGCGATGGAGAGTCTTGCGGCAGGATGCAGTGCAGGTACCGTACCACACGGTGATGCAGTTGGTCAAGATGCTCTCTATGGTCCCTCTGTAGAACAAGCACACGATGGGGGTTGGGGCTCTGGCCCTTCTCAGCTTGCGCAGGAAATAGAGAGACTGGTGAGCTTTTCAGTGATGAGATGTTGGTGGTCCAGGAGAGGTAGTCGGTGATGTGCACTCCTGGGAACTGCACACCCTCTCCACCGAAGCACTGTTGATTTTCAGGGGAGCATGCTGAGAGTGCGCTCTCCTGAAGTCCACAACAATCCCCTTGTTTTTTTCCACGCTCAGGGAGAGATTGTTGTCCCTGAGCCACCAGGCCAGGCGGGTCACCTAACACCTGTAGTCTGTCTCGTCCCTGTTGCTGATGAGACCTACCACAGTTGTGTCATCTGCAAACTTGATGAAGAGGTTGGAGCTGTATGTCGGTGCGCAGTAAGAGGGTAAGAGGAGGGGGCTCAACACACAACCTTGAGGGGCCGGTGGAGTGGTACACACTTGCCGGTGTTGGCTACGTCCAATACTCCACAGTCTTGCTCCATATGCAGCATGTAGATTCACACAACATAGACACTTAAGGGAAAGTTAACTGTTTATTGTGTTTGCTAGCCCGGCCGCGAGCGAGCTAACGAGCGAGTGAGTAAAGGAGCTAAACAGCTTGCTCCACCGCAGCGAAGTCGTTTAAAATGTCAGTGCCTCTCCGAGTTGTTGTGTGTGTTAGTCCCCAATTAACATAAATACGGGAACGTTAACTGTTTATCCAGCATAACGTCAGTGGGACGTTTTTCAGCCAATAATTGACTACAGCGCACGCCAACGTATATTTGATTGACAGGTGTAGGGCTCGTCTTCAGTGGACCAACCACACAGTAGAAGATCTCTGGTCAACTGTTTACATGTGATGTGATCTATCTTCCGATTGGGTGTATACATGTCCACTACATTTAATCGGTACAGCTGTGTGACATGCGCACATCGTCGTGAACGTCATGTCATTAATCAAGATGGAGTCGTCTATTCAGCACAGTAGTTGGGATTATTTTTATGTTTATTTAAAAAAATGCTTGATTAAAAACAACATAAGTAGTTAAAAACAAGATCTCCATCGAAAAATTATCGTGACAGGCCTAATAGTATCTAAATAGTAATTGTTTTTCAATACAATTTTTTTGTGTTTTGTACTTTTTAATCCATGCTTGTAGAAATCCCTAGATGACAACTGGACATTCGTGGAAGAGTTGCTTAAATTCACTTGTAAGCCACAGGTCAGCGTCTTCTTCTGTCAAATCTGTTGGGGAAAAAAGTATTTTTATTTGGTCTATGTTAATAACTGCACCACTCTTTATGTATGTGTTTGTACAAACACAGCGAGACCTTGGAGAGGAGCAAGTCAGGATGCATGTGCACTGCTGTCTTTCTCTGTGTCTCCTCTGGATCCCCAGTACCACTGCCGTCTCCACCCTCTGGGACTACTACAGCAAAAACCTGGTCAGTTGAAAATATTTTGTTCAGTGAAATACTTTACATCCATAGTAGGGTTGGGAACAATAAACCGATGCAACTAGATAGCCGTTCCTAAAGGCGAGAGATATGACTGTATTGGGAGCAGACTCTGTTATCGAGACAAAATTTGCCAGGAATCCTTAGATACATCGGTTGTAGGTTGGGCATCATTTGAATTTGAGAGATTCCGGTCCCGATTCCGATTCCAAATGATTCTCGATTCAGATTCTTTTAGGGGGCTGGGTCAAAAAAGCTTGCATGGTTTAAATAAAGAATGTCCAAATTATGAACATCCATTTTCTTAGCAGCCCACAGCATAAACTAAAATGGACATTTGAGTCGGGGTTCTTTATATCCAGTATCAATATCAAGCCTATGAACGAAAAGGCAATGTGTATGGAACTAAACCAATTGACATAATATTAATTAATTATTGTTTCAGCTAAAAGTTAAATATAGCACTGTTAAAATCATTATTTGTGACTGTTATGTCATGTTTAATGGTTAATATGTGCAAGTTTTAACTTGACTTCCTGTTTTAAGCATGTAGACTTTTTATTTGGAAGGGTACGCACCGGAACGCAGCATTTTGGCACGAAAAATAACTTCACACGACACCAGTAAAAACGAAAGTGGTTACACGTGGTCTGCGGTTGTGAGGCAGGTTGGATGTACTGTCAAATTGTCTGAAACGCCTTTGGAGCTTGTAGGAGAGAAATGAACATTCAATTCACAGAATTATGGCAAGGCACAGATCTGGTGCGCTTGAGGTTCCCAGGAGCAAAGTGACCTCCATAATCCTTAAATGGAAGACGTTTGGGATTACCAGAACCCTTCCTGAAGCTGGCCGTCTGGCCAAACTGAGCAATCGGGGGAGAAGAGCCTTGGTGAGAGATGTAAAGTAGAACCCAAAGATCACTGTAGCTGAGCTCCAGACATGCAGGTAGGAGATGGGCGAAAGTTCTAGAAAGTCAACCATGACTGCAGGCTTCCACCAGTCGGGGCTTTATGGCAGAGTGGCCCGACGGAAGCCTCTCCTCAGTGCAAAACACATGAAAGCCCGCATGGAGTTTGCTTAAAAAACAACTGGAGTACTCCAAGATGGTGAGAAATAAGATTCTCTGGTCTGATGAGACCAAGATAGAACATTTTGGCCTTAATTCTAAGCAGTATGTGTGGAGAAAACCAGGCGCTGCTCATCACCTGTCCAATACAGTCCCAACAGTGAAGCATGGTGGTGGCAGCATCATGCTGCTGGGGTGTTTTTCAGCTGCAGGGACAGGACGACTGGTTGCAATCGAAGAAAAGATGAATGCGGTCAAGTGCAGGGATAACCTGGACGAAAACCTTCTCCAGAGTGCTCAGACTGGGCCGAAGGTTCACCTTCCAACAAGACAATGACCCTAAGCACACAGCTAAAATAACAAAGGAGTGGCTTCAGAACAACTCTGTAACTGTTCTTGAATGTCCCAGCCAGAGCCCTGACTTAAACCCAATTGAACATCTCTGGAGAGACCTGAAAATGGCTGTCCACCAAAATTCACCATCCAACCTGACAGAACTGGAGAGGATCTGCAAGGAGGAATGGCAGGGGATCCCCAAATCCAGGTGTGAAAAACTTGCATCATCCCCAAAAAGACTCATGGCTGTATTAGCTCAAAAGGGGTCAAAAGGGGTCTTCTACTAAATACAGAGCAAAGGGTCTGAATATTTATGGCTGTGTAATTTCATCCATCCATTTTCTTCACCGCTTCTCCTCACTAGGGTCGCGGGCGTGCTGGAGCCTCTTTTGAGAAATATAAGTGCCGTGAGTTTGATGCCAATATTTGTTACCTCGTCAATAGTGTTTTATATTCCTTATGTGCTAGCTTTGAGCTAGCGATTTTTGTGAACAAAAATGAAGAAGGAAACAAAGGCTGTGATTTATTTGAACATTCAATAGGTGTAATTATTTTATGTGTGTTTAGATTTACAGTGAACTTCAACCGTAGTGTCAATAAACGACTTTAAGCAAGCAACATTTACTCTTATGGCTTGCTACTATGTTAGCACCTTAGAAACCTGTAATTGTGATCACGTGTGCTCTGCATGCCCTCAGGGCGCTGCTGGATACAAGTGCTGGAGTGGCGCATGTAATGGACTGCTGGTATAAGCTTGGTAAAATCTGAGCTTGTCGATCCAGTCCTATCTGATTTGATACAGTTGTTTTTTGTAAATTTATTTTTATCTTATTTTATTTATTTTTCGTTTTTTGCTGACATCGGACCAATTTCCGAGCTCAAAGATCGGATCGGGACACCATTTATAAGAATAGATAAAATATTTTGTTAATATAGTCAACCAGAGCTGCAAGGCATGCAAAGGTATCAATGTCGTTTCACCATCGTTCTTGTCATAATGTGTTGCGTGCAGGGATCTTGTTTGATGTGGGTCCCATGTCTGAGACACACAAAAATTAGCAGGGATGTATAAAGCACAATCAGTCTGTTTTTAGGAAGCAAAGCTATGGCTTAGTACCCCATTGTACGTACGCTGCGTACGGGTGCCCAGTAACAGGAAGAAAAAAACATTTCCATGACTTGAAAGCACACACATGAAACCCATTGTGGTCTCTAAACCAATCAGAGATAGTGAAGGGTGGGGATCCTCCGTCTGATTGGCCGTGTGCCTGTCTACATGTGCGTTTGCTTTTGAAATGCGGTCACTTGCGTACACTAAGTTTTCTGGCGGTGAGCCAGTAGCTTCACAGTCAATGAAATTAAGGGCATTCATTTCAAAGCCTAACGCCATGGTGACGATGTGGGAACATTTTGCATTCAAGCCAGATGATTGCGGTCATCTCGCGAACACCAACGAGCTGGTATGTCGAATTTGTATGAAGTCGCAACAACACAACTTCAATCCTCAAAGTGGACAAAATCCATTTTCAGCACAACCATCCAATGCAATTTCTTCAGCTGGGAAAAAAAAAACACAGCGGGACATTTCCCGTTATTGAAAATTTTTGACATTTCCTAAATTCCTTTAGTTTTTTATAAAGCTATAGGTAAAACTAATTATGCATATCCAATAAATAACCATGAATGGCAAATGCATTCACACTTTATTTGAATAAAGTGCAACTCACATCTCTTCATCTTGGATTAACAGGTTTACCTGCCACTACTGATTTTGTTTTTCAAGATAGAAATTAAATACAAATGTTAAGAATAAAACACACTTACAGTAATTGAACACAAAATACGTAATGCTAAAATGTTCTAATCATATTTATTTATTTATTGACTTTCTGTCACAATGTGTGCCATAATGGTTACGGAAGTCTGAGAAGCTTGTGACAGCACAACTATCTGTCGTGTTAGTGTTTTGGTGAAGTATGTCCGTGATGGAATTTTGTACCTTGGCTCAACCTTTTAGCTCTCATGCTGTCATCACGAGAACCTGATTGAAATGTCTCATGAATTGATTTTTGCCTCGATCGCTTCTTGGTTCCCGGTGACTGAACATCAATTTAGTGGCTTCCATCCATCCAGCCCTCCATTTTCTTTCACCGCCTATCCTCACTAGGGTCGCGGGCTGCTGGAGCCTATCCCAGCTATCTTCGGGCAGGAAGGCGGGGTACACCCTGAACCGGTCGTCAGCCAATCGCAGGGCACATAGAAACAAACAACCATTCACACACGGGCAATTTCGAGTCTTCAATTAAGCTACCATGCATGTTTTTGGGATGTGGAAGGAAACCGGAGTGTCCGGAGAAAACCCACCGAGGCATGGGGAGAACATGCTAACTCCACACAGGTGGGGCCGGGATTTGAACGCCAGTCTCCAGAACTGTGAGGCAGATGTGCTAACCGGTCGTACACCGGCCGGCTTTAATGGCTTCAAGTTCTCTTATTACTCCTATTCCCCATCTTGCAGACAACCCCGGTCGACAAACACTGTTTTGCATGTCCGTCATGTTTTATCCTCGATTGATTTTGATGACTGCAAAACCAAAATGCGTCTATATTTCTGATTTAAGCTTCGTAGGACATCCGACTGGTTAAGTTTAGCACTATGCTCAATGTACTGCGATATTTTCTGCACTGCGCATGCACATCTCCCATGATCCCCTGCGCACTTTTCAAAGGATCATAATTAATCAATCGTTACATGTGTGTGTATGTATGTGTATAAAAGTGTATGTGTGTGTGCGTGGGTGTGTGTTTGTGTGTGTTAGGGCTGCATGATATTGTGAAAAAATTATATTAACCTGAAATATATATTGCGATGTGATTTAATACAGGATTAGTGTTGGGAAAGTTCATCTTCTACGGTAACTAGTTCAAAGTTCAGTTCATCATTCCAAAAACAAACTTGTTCAGTTCATAGCTCAAAAAATTCACTGTTCATAATTAAAAGTTTGGAACTAAGCTCACTGCTCCAAAAACTAACTTTTTTCAATATGTTGCTGACGAGCTATTACCATCAAAATACTGGCATTTCATTTTGCCATTGTTGCCACCCATTCAGTCCGCACTAATAGCCAGCTGCAGCTGTCACCCTACAATCTCAAAAACATAAGCCTTTTGATGATATTATGGACCGTAGATGATGAAATCTCTAAATTCCTTGCAATTGTACGTTGAGGAACACTGTCCTTAAACTGTTCGACTATATTCTCACGCACTTGTTCACAAAGAGGTGAACCTCACCCCATCGTTGCCTGTGAATGACTGAGCAATTCAGGGAAGCTCCTTTTATACCCAATCATGGCACCCACCTGTTCCCAATTAACCTGTTCAGACATGGCGTTCTGTGTGGACGCGTATCATTTTATCTTTATATCTCTAAACACTTAATAATTGGCCTGTTATTTTGTTGTTCAAGGTTGGTTCCTCTCCGCGAAAAAGTGGTTCCATCCAGACCTATGTGACAAGTGTATTGTTGCACCAAATCACTTATTTCGATGTTTTGCGACTGCTTGTGACGATAAGTTAGTAATTAGCTTTGACGTCTTTGCCTATCCACTCTTCGTCCTCCCTTCATGACACTTTTGTAAGAAGCATGGTAAGAAGTCTAGCTTATTCGCCACCATGGAGGCTTTGATCAGTGACTTATAGTGCATTGAAACCGGAAGCAAAGAAAACTTACTGCAAAGCCAGTGGGCGTAATAAAATAGCGTGCACCAAGCAGCAGTTCAATGTGGCCTGTAAAGTCAGACACTGGATTTTTTTTCCACCCCTAATATCTGGAACAATCAGTGTTACAGCCATAACGAGTCAACTTTCAGTGATTTCCATATTAAAATACGGAGGTTCCGTAACAGTTGGCAGCTTTGGACATTATTAACAATTGCTGTTGCGGCTGCGTTGACTTCAACTTTTCGGCTGGCCTGACCGAAGTAGAAAAACGGCCGAAAGTAAATAGAGAGGGCAATCACAACATGTCGAGTTCTTTGCAGTGTGTGACCGTGCACGACTGACCAATGGTCAAGCAGAACAACGGAGACGTACCCTTCCTTGCCAGTTCACTATATTGACGGGAATTTTCAAAATTAAATGCCGTTTTATGCATTAACTGTATTTACTTCCATAAGTTGCAATTTGTGTCAGTTAGCCCATGGTAAAGTTTATTTATTATATAAAGATTAATTTTCCACTGAAAACTTACATATTGTTTGTTGAAAAGTAGTGCAATAAAAATAAAGCTTTTTCCCTGACATGAGGAATAATCGTGATTAATAATTGTCATTGCAATATTGATCAAAATTATCGTGATTATTATTTTGGCCATAATGGTGCAGCCCTGTCTACTCTTATATTACAAAACAAAATAAATTGCATATTATCAGTGTGATCGTACATTGTTTTAACTAAAGCGTTCTGATACAAATAATTATTTTCCTGATAATAAATTTTTACAATTATGTACTGTGTTACAAAAGAATACATTCACTCCCATTTATGCAGTGTCCCTGAACGCACCTCCGGGACTCAGCGTAGCTCCCGCGTGCTTGTCTACTTTCATTCTGAAGAGCGAAAATAGGAATTGCAGCAGCCATACATTCTTTCTATTATCATATCCAAACAGTTCCCTGCTGGTGGTCACTTTTAATATTACAGTTGATTCACTGTATATTCCAGGACACCAACATTGCAGCAGACCCTGCGATGTGACTTTTGCGCACACTGGGGGCAACAAGCACGTACATCGCGATGACGATGCTCAAACAAAATAGCGTGCAGCCCTACAGCGCGACGTTTTTTATTTTTAACTTCATCGATAAATTGAAAAATATAATGATCAGATTAATCGCTTTATTAAAATAATCATTAGTTGTAGCCCGAGAATTTATTATTAGTGTTTCCCTGCAATAATCATTATTCACTACTCATGAATTCACCCATTTGCCGATCTTTTTGGAGCCTATCTTCCGTTGTTTTGCTGAAAAACTGTTATTCACTTTAATTTAGCTCAGGCCAAAGTTCCGTCAAATATGAAATTCTTAATTTGACGCCATCTTGTAGGAGCAATAGGCAATTATAAACCTTTGGGAGGGGGGCTTCAATTATTTACAAATTTTCACTAGTCATGACAAAGCTATTTATTTATTTTTTTTCCTTTCTTTCTGGACACATTTATTAACATTTTGTTGATTTGCTCAATTTAAAATGTTTATAGCCACTTTGATGTAATTTCCAAAGTCTTATATATTTTGATTTCCTGTTCTGTCTCCCCAATCCAGGGTGCCTCATTCACTGTGCCGTGGCTTGGAGTGAGCGGCCTGGGCACTTTGTGTAAGACACCCCTGTCTCTGTTGGAGCAGGCACGCAACTGTTGTGTGCCTTCTCCCCTCCGCTCCTCAGGACACACCCAGTTGTACCTTTCAGCCAGTTCATTCCACATCTTCCTGCGAGTGCTCTCCCTGTGCCTGTCTCAGGACAGGGTTGGGGGAGTACCACAGAGACAGATCAAAGCAAGGTAATTCTTGAACGTTGACACGAAACCAAATCTCATTGTGTCAATGTGCATAAACACAACAGAACCAACATACTGCTTAATACAATAATGGCATATTACTGTACTTTTCAGTCTTAATGGGAAGATCCTTGCTTTCATGCATCTTTTGTTTACTTGGTCTCCCAGTGGAGTAGGTGTTTCGGGAGTCAACCCCCTGCTCTTCATTCCAGAGAAACAAAATAGAATTGTGGCGTGCTTTCAGAGAGTGTCCTCTTCTAGGTTTCTGATTCTCAACCAGAGTGCCTTAGCACTGTACTATTAGAACCATTCATTCATTCATAGGCTGTTTCGTAGTCCTTGAACGCTGGCAGGTAGATCCATTCCACACATTCACCATCCACACACAGATGTAATTGTGACTATAACTCTGCAGCGGACTAATACGCAGCCTGAGGTCCCGCCTGTGCGCTCGGACCTGGTTTGGGTAAGTCACAGGAGTTGACGAGACCAGAAAAAATACTTCAGCCGCTTCTGCTCTTAAGAATTAACGGTACTTTTACTCCGTTATAATGATCTAAATGTCGCTCGCTACTTTCATTTATCAATTATTGCTTATTTATCAACTATTTTGTGCGCGAGACTCTACTTCGACTTCCGCATCGGGCGCTGTTTGCGCCAATCCAGTTTAAGCGCGAGTGATGTTTAAGTCTAGTTCACCAATCAAAATAATTTGAACCCTGCCCCTAAACTTCTAGCCTTACTCCCTTTCCACCGGGTCTCCTGGACACACAATTTGTTCAACCTTTTTCCTAATCATCATGTCAACCAACTCCCGAGCGTTTCCTGTCATAGTCCCAACATTCAAAGTCCCCACATTCAGTTCTAGACTCTGCTTTCCCCTTCTCTTCCTGCCTTAAGAACCCACTTTCCACCTCTCCTTTGTCTTCGATCCACAGTAGTCGAATTTCCACCGGCGCCCTCTAGGTTAACGGCGCCGGTGGCAGACTTTAACTCAGGCCACGACCAATCCGGTATGGAATTCTTTGGATGAATGCTCATATTTGTTTGGCAAATTTTTCAGCCGGATGGTTCCTGTCGCAACCCTCTTCATTTATCCAGGCTTGGGACCGGCCTACAGTTTGCACTGGCTTGTGCCATCAGGCTGCATTACTATTCATGGGTACCATGGAAAATGAAACAGTTTCACTTAATTTGTCCCAAAATGTTTATTTATTAATTACAATGTGTCTTTGTTCATCTATCTATGCCAGCACTGTATACGTGCAGAAAAATTAAATGCTCTTCAATTAGATGGCAGACGGTACAACTAACTTGTGTATCCACCTGTTGCCATTCAAACGAGAGAATAAGTCATGGCTTCCTGCACTTGCATAGCTTGGTTTTCAATTAAACAGGCCCAGATTTCACACTCGTTACATTTGTGAGTAAATTGAGATGAAATCATGATCATTATTTCAGTATTCATACATTTTGTTGACATTTTTGTTTGGTGTTGTGCTGTGGGATTTTTCTCATGAAAAATTGGTGCCTTGGGGTTGCGAAGCACTGTTCGAAGTGATAGTCATGTGTGTGTAAGAAAGCCAATCACAGAGTCCTGGTTCATTGAATAGTACATACAGGCTGGGTACCAAATTGAGGCAGCCATAGATAAGTCTGCCTAATGACTTCCCTCTGTCTGGAATGTGCTCAGTAGCATTGCAGACATGGGGGCTAATTAGCTAACGAGCGTGGTGGTTAAGTCGCCTTAGCAAAGCTGTGGTGCTTTCCAACATGGATAGCAAGGGGGGCTTGTGTGGTGGCGGGCTGTAGGATGTGTGTGCTAAGCCAGACTAGGCTGGAACACGTCCAGATCCCCCCCTTCCTTCCATTCCTTCAACCAAGGCTCCTGTATTGCTCCCTCCTTTCCCCCCTTAGGAGACTCAACAGTATCCCTACAATATTTGGGTAATCTCGACTGGGCTAATGAGACATCTATGATGGCCACGTTAATGTGAGATACGTGGGCCATGTTGATCTCCAGAAACAGGAATTTGGAACATCTGCCTGACTGCTTGGAAATAAACAAAAAGAAAAATGGGGAAAACACCAACAATCCCTACTATATCAATGATATCTCATTTGGTGTCAGATGTTCTTCTATTGAAATGTCTGGCTACTCACTACTCCTTTTACAGTCCAAATACAGTGGTACCTTGACTTCAGAGTTGAATTTGTTCCATGATGAAGCCCATTTACTTGTACTGTATATAAAATCAATTTTCTCCATTGAAATTCATTCATTGGGATTAATAAAGTGCCTATTTATCCATCTGTTGAGCCGTGAGACTCTTGCCAAGCTGTCACACCCCCACCGGACAACGTGAACTCCCCAAGCTAAGGTGACCGGGAGATTTTAAATAAATAAATTATGAAAAATCATTACTTCATTACTTCTCTTACTTCTACTATTTCAATTATACCAGTACTTCTGACACTAGTTTTTCTTGGGACAGGTCATTGTTGGTATTTTGACCCTAGCAGCATCAAAACTCATTCCTGTAGGCTCATATGTCTGTTTGTATGTGGCTTTGGGATGGTGGAATGTAGGCTCAATTTTTTTTCTTACCTGGTGAGCAGAATGCGAACGGGAAGCGTGGCAGAGTGTGTGTACGTGTATGTTTGTGTGTTTTTATCGATCCTTCTCTGGTGTTGCAGTAAATTGGTTTGGCCGTAGAGAGGGACCAAGCGCCTACTGCTGTGTGTCTGAGTGTCTCTGACATTTAACATGATCTTTAAAGGCATTTCTCCACAGTGCCCCCAGGATCTAACAGCATGCTGGGTGTTTCGCTATTCTTTTTCTCTCTCCCACTTTATTCATGCCTCCTGCCCCCCATCCCCAAACACACACACACAAGGCGGGCCGGCCAGCCCAGATTTTCACCTCAGTGCTGTTAGAGTGATGGAGGCAGGTGGTAGAGAATATCATGGGACTGGAAATTTTAGTGACCGTAAACTAAAAAAAAGCGCATGAGTGGAACTAAATTGAAATTGAACATTTGCGAATTTTGCCTTTAATGTCACACTATTTTTTTAAAGCTGTCTTTTAGTGAACCACACTATAAAATGATGTGTTCACTGTTCTTATGCCCTATCACTAGTATTACTGTCCTTTTTCAGGATTTTCTCTAAGTTTTCCTCAAAGAAGATGCAGGAGCTGTCGGAGGCTGGCCTCATGAACTTCCTGCTACTGTTTCTGGTGATTGCCAGGAAGGTGGAGCTGGAGGATGTTGCCAGTAAAACCTGTGAGCTGCTAGGTTTCCTGCCATCTGACTGTCCCCCAGGACACCGCACGCTGGTGTGGAAGGGACAACTGGCACTGGTGTTGTTATTTCAGGTATCTTGAATCATCAAAAAACAATAAACAAAAGTAGCTGCTGACTAATTTTGAAACGTGGTCCAATAAGGAACATTTTAATCATCTGTGCAAGACTTTTCAAACTTTGTGTTGATCCAGGAGAAGGGCTTGGATGTTGGTCCACTAGCTAGTGGGCTGGCCTCATCATTCAATGATACCGCTAAGGAGTTCTACAATAAAACTACAGAGATGTCTCGTAAACTTGCCCTCTGGGGGCCTCTTGGATCATACCTGGAGGGGGTGGCTGAAGTGTTCGAAACAACCACCAGGCTCAACCTATCAGAGGAAAAACTTCTCAATGAAGGCTTTGTTTGGTTGCTGCCAGCCTGCCGTCAGCACGAACTAAACTCTGTACTTGGCTTTCTCCAGACTGTCCTCGCCCAGCTCAGGTGAGAGAATAAGCATCTCACAGGATTTCTCATGTTTTCTTTCTTCCACTGATAACTATTCTCACTCTGTAAGCCCCTTTCACATTAGCCATCTGTGTAGGTTACAGGCTTGAAATCTACCTGCAAATTTTCCAGCTTTTGAAATAGTAATACACCTGGAATGCCACCAGAAAGTGGGAAATTTTGCTACCAGGAATCATTGCTCATGGCCCTTTGTGTTATAAGCAATCGTTGTTGTCTCAGACGCTGGTACTGATGTCACCACACATCTAATTATCTGTGCTTTTGGACACAATGAATGAATTTTGTCTGAAAGGGACTAGTGAATAAATGCCCGCCTACCTAGTGGTGCCACAATTATATACCTATGGGGATGGGATTTTTGAGGGCAATACCGATACTGGGTGTTAAAAAAGTAAATATCTGATATATTGATGGATAACCAATATATCAGCCGATATATGAAGTAAGAACATTGGTATACACAGGATATATACTGTACATGAAAACTTATTATTTTAATATCCAAAATATTATTCAAAAGAAATAAGCAAAACACTACTAATTCACATCTTACATCTCACGGCAATATCAATTAGTCATATTTACTCGCTGTTGAAAAGAGCCACTGGGAGTTTGCAAAGAGCTCAAAAGTAAATGCTGAAGGCAAACATTAAAAAGTGAAAAAAAAGTTGACAGGCAAACTGTTGTCTGTATGTACAGTAGAATAGTAGAACAGATGAACATTATGAGAGTAGAATATTATGAAAATTATGTTTTTAAAAATCATCCCTCTCTGACACCATTTTATGCCTAGAATTTTATTTTAATTATTGTTTTAAAACCGAATGGTTGTTTGTTTATATGCGCCCTGCGATTGGCTGGCGACCAGTCAGGGATAGGCTCCACTTTTCTAACGCTAATATATCAGAATTAACACTGCTTTATTGATGGTCAATAAATTAAATTGTCTTGCAACTGGAACAACATTAATGTAAAATACATAAATAAATGATTTCTAGACAAATAAATGTGAAAAAATCACTGCCATATTGTTACACATTATATAAACCAGGGGTATTCAAATAAGATTTAAAAAGGTCCAGATCGAGAACATTTTGTGAAGCAAAGGTCCAGAAGATCATATAGCGTCTTTTTATTGTGATATATAATTAAGTAGGCTGTGTAGTCATCGTGTCTACGTCTGCTTGGAATCAATACCTCAGTCAAATCGAAACGATTCATTACAATTGAAAAACCTTTTGGCATTTATTATTGTCAAGTAACAGTAACAACTACTATGTATGACAGCTGATACAGTATGTACTGTTGTGCTCATAAGTTTGCCCTAGCAGAATGTTTGGAATATTAGTTTAAATGTGGTTGATGACTGAACAAGAACCATCTCATTATTTTCTTTATTTTTGTTTTGTTTAATGGTTTTACTTTTCTGAAATGCCTGATTTAAGCCCATTAAAATATTGAACAGTGTTAGAGGTTAGGTTTGTTCAAAACTTTGTTTTGGCTCCTAATGGAGTTTCATGAACAGTATGCACTTTTAATAACTGCAATAGTATAATCAAAAATGGCTCGGGTAGTTCCGCTTCAGTTGTTTTGGAGAGTGCAATTTGTTCCAAATTTGCTCTTGCTTTATCACTAATTTGTCTGTTTCTCCGTTTTTCCATGTTTAACTCAAATTACGTTCACACTGTAGTATTTTGTGTACACTGTTTACACTGTAATGCTGCACCGCTTAAAATATAAACGCCCATTATGTCTCAAATCATAACCTTTCTTTTATGGCTATAGTTGTGGGTCCGTATGGGACTACTTCCGCCAGTTAGTGGCCTCGACGATAGGGTTGTATGGCATGACTGACGGTTTTATATAATACTATGAATCATATTATAATACGATTGCACAGCACAACAGGGGCACACTAAGGATCCAGCTATACCTCTCGCGCACGGCGATGGGAACGATTGCAAGTTAGAAGCAACACCGGAGAGGTAAAAGGTGCAAAGTAACGTTCATACTATATAGCCAAAATAAATAAAAAAATAAATTAAAGGTTGGACCTTATCGATACTCCAGTCTTTAATAATTTAGTCCCAGGGATAATTGAATACCGGGGCTTGGTAGCCATTCCTACTAGATTTTAAGTAACAATTGAGCTGCTACAGTATATGGTACGCTGTATAGTAGTTTTAATATTAATGGTGGACATTGGAGGTACGTGAAAGACATGACCGATCAGTAAGTAATTCAGTGGTAATTTGGCTCTATATAGGGTTGGGCATTTAGTATAGAGAATCGATTAGAATCTCCTGGAATTGTTCAGATTTATAAGGTTCGGAGCCTATCCCAGCTATCTTCGGGGGAGAGGTGGGGTACACTTTGAACTGGTTACCAGCAAATAGCAGGGCACATATAAACAAACAAGCATTCGTACTCACATTCACACCTAAGGGCAATTTAGAGTCTTCAATCAACCTATGTTTTTGGGATGTGGGAGGAAACCGGAGTTCCCGGAGAAAACCCACCGCATGGTGGACGACTGGTTAGCACATCTGCCTCACAGTTCTGGGGAGCGGGGTTCAATTCCCGGCTCCGCCTGTGTGGAGTTTGTATGTTCTCCCCGTGCCTGCGTGGGTTTTAAGGTGATAGCCACAACGGGGATGTAGCAGAGGTAAAACTAGATGAATGATAGTATTCATTTACAGCGGAACCTCGCTAGAATGGACCAAAAGGGGCGGGGGGTCGTCTGATATAGCCGATTGTCTGTCACCCGTATTACTGTACAGTACAAAATTTTTGTTTTGTATGTTTGTTGTGTGTTCTCTTAAACGCCCAGTGCAGTACAGTACAACGTTATTGTGAATAAATATAAAAAAGCTTGGAAATGTTTGAAAGTTTCACATTTTATCCAAACTTACCACGCAGATGTGCTTGGTCATGGTGACGTTGTTGTACAGTACTCATCATAGGCGAGTCGCTTTCATGAGCCGCGAGGAATTCGTGTGCTTCCTAATTCCAAATATGTTGCTAAAAGCGAATGGCTTGACAAAAATAATAATAATAATTCCTGTACCAAAAGAGCATGTTCCAGACTCCAAAGACTTCTGTTTTGTACTCCTCATAGTTAATGCTGCAGCCATGCCGCTCTATCTCTGCTCCGTGTAATAATCAATAGACACAATCCTCGTCACATGGCCACCACGTCCAGTATTATTGTATATCTGTGACACAAAAATATGTCAGTCCCATTCTCTGCCTGCATTGCGCCACAGCGCCAGTAAACAACAGCGGCCAATGCTGGGCCTCACAGACATTGTAAGTGGCATTTTAAGTGACAAATGGAAACTATTTTTGGACACATTGTTCAACCCCTACGGTCCCTTTTATCCGATATCCGGATCTTGGTCCGTTTTTTTCGAGGCTCTACTGTATTCAGAACACGGTTGCAAAACCTTGTCAAAAGGAGACACAATTTAAGTATTTGGTTCCTCCCCAGGGCCTAAATGTAAACACATTATATTTTAGAAATAATTTATTGCAACCAATTTGCCAAATACTAACATTTTGTAAGTGCTTGATGATCACATACAGAATTTTACTCTTGACAACTGGTAACCAATAAAAACTGAACATTTTGGGCTCCCGCCGATGTCCAGGAACGGCTGATTCTGAATATCCCTTTTGTTTCTTGTTTTTATTGCAAGTAGGAGATGATTTTTACGACCTGTGTGTGTGCAATTTATTTTCTCCATATTAGGCATGAATGATAAAAAATGCTTCTGGAGATGAGGTGAACTGCAGAGTTTGTTAGTTTCGTCTCAGTTTTTCCAGTAATTTCATCTGCTGTTTAAATGAACCGATTGAACGGTTCTCACTTTACTGGTCACAGAAGGTGTCACATTACTTCTAGTATTGTACCCTTGTATTTTAAATCGGCTTCAAACAGTAGAAAACTGGCATGAAGTATATGCTAAAGCGTTGAGTTGCAGACTGGTTATGATATTTTACTTCTTAAGTGTATAAATCACATTTCTCCACCATGCACACACAATGCTACAAACCGACACACACTAAAAGTGAAACCTAACCTTGGTGTACTCTCGTATATGAATGTCTGGCTCCTATAACACATGATCTTGTTAGTGCACTTAATTCCCTAACTTTACATCTCGCATCACAGGGTTAGGAGGGCGCACATTAATGGCCAAGATGAGAGTGTAGAAGAGAAAACCCAGAGGTACCCTGTGGTATGGTCCAGCCTACGCTGACCGATTTAACCAGCAAAAAAAATATTAACCTTTGTGTTCTTGGTACTCCCCCAATTTAAAAATAATTATTCAGCTTAGCAATTCTCATACCTTTGTGGTTATCACTTTCCCGGTTACAGAATTGATTAATAATTGTGATAATTTTGTTGACTGGCAAATTTAACGTGCATCATTATACCCATTAAGAGCCATGTGGAATCTGCACACATTAAGATGATTATTGCGCCGATGGGTGAGGAAGTGGAGCATCCGACTGTTCACCCTTGATGGCACTTAGACAAGAAGCCAGTCCCAAGCATAATTCCTCAGTTTTATTCCTTCCCATGCCTCTCGGCTGTGGTCAGGTGGGGGGGTGTCACTGGTTGATGAGGTGAGCTGGCAGTAGCACAACCTGTTGGATCTGTTTTGTGCAGAAACAATTAACTCCAATCACCTCGGCTTGATAGAAGGCAGGCCTTCCTTTGAGGTCATAACAACCTCTCACTTGATGTCTACCCTTTTGCTGTTGTCAGGACAATGTGGTGCACATCTCTGAAGTCAAATCATTCATTCATTCATTCATCTTCCATTCCGCTTATCCTCACTAGGGTTGTGTGATGGAGCCTATCCCAGCTAACTTCAGGCGAGAGGTGGCGTACACCCTGAACTGGTTGCCGGCCAATTGCAGCGCACGTATAAACAAACAACCGTTCGCACTCACATTCACACCTACGGGCAATTCAGAGTCCTCAATTAACCTACCCTGCATGTTTTTGGGATGAGGGACGAAACTGGAGTACCCGGAGCATGCAAACTCCACACAGACGAGGCCAGGATTTGAACCCCGGTCCTCAGAACTGTGAGCCAGATGTGCTAACGAGGCGGATGTGCTAACCAGTCGTATACCGTACCGCCGAAGTCAAATCAATGGATCTCAATTTCGACAAGGAACATTATAATTTTAATTAATTAATGAATTCTATGTATCTCCCAACATCCGACTGTTTCAAAACAGTAAAACTGAAAATTATTCATACCCTAGCCAAATATTAGTTCAATTGAATGTGTTTATTTAATAATTTCTTCGTTCAAAGGGTATCATTTAGCTGGAAATGACAAGATGATCGTCCTTTTTGTAATTTTTTGCTGAGCTGAATATGCCATTATTTCCCCCTCTGTAGTGTGGATAGTCGGCCTTGTCTGCGAAAAACATTTATTGGTGTCTATGGTGTGTGGTGTATTTTGTTTCACAGTTAAAAGAGATTGTGACTTGTCTTTCATGTGTTTGTAAAGTGCATAAGTGGAAGAGGTGATCGAACAGTGTCCTCCTGGTGTCTTGGCAATGGCACCATGTTTATTGTATGTGTGTGTTTGTGGGTACACGCTGTGTAAGGAGTCTTAGTTAGCAGGATTAAGTAGGGTCTCTGACGATGCCTTGTACAATGAGGGCTGATGGGTGTGAGAGGCCCATTCCGCAGTAGTAACGAGGCTAATGAATTCAGAGTCTAATCGATTGTCTCAGGTCTCTCTGGATTAGATGCAACCTTGCTGGAAGGGAAGAAGTGAAATGCGTGTGTGTGAGTGAATGCCTGCGTGCATACGTGCATGTGTGTACAAATGGAGATGGGATAGTGTGTGTATGAAGGAGGGGGTTGCTACCCTGTGCTCGCAGTACATCTCAACCCCTGCTTCCCCACACCCCCGTCTGGGCAGATGAGGGGGACAGGAGGATCACCTCCAGTCTAAATGAGATTACAGCTTCTTCAGCTGCTTATCTGGGCTAATGCCAGCCACTGTGGGGCTGCGCGCGAGGCTGTGGCTAGGGCCAGGGATGAGCCAGAAGAGCCAAAGTACATTGTGTGTACAGAGGATCAGCACCAGGCTCCCCCTCTATACCCATAATATCCTTTTCTCTTTCCCGATCTCATCCTACACTCTGCTGCTCCACACCGCAGCAGACCACAGCCCCCAGTAATCCCCCAGGAGGGAAGAAAGAAAACACTTAAGAAGCAGTGAGAGAGGAACAGTGGAGATACAGGATTAATAATAATAATCAAAAGGTGGGGTTGTAATCTTGTACACTAGGTTTGACTTTTGCATTGGACGGATTTGTTTATCTGTGTTTTTCCAGACTGGCGCATCAACGCTGTGTCCAGTCAGGCCCCACCTTGACCTGGATGACTACCAGCAATGTTGTGAAAGAGCCCCACCTAGCGGTAGCAGCTGCACTCTGGGCCCACTTCTTTCCATTCCTTCGCGATTTACGCCTCTCTCAGACTCCTCCGGCCCAGTTTGCAGATGCGGCTGCAGGTCAGTATCGGTGTTATAATCATCAGGGGCGAGAAGGTGAATGGAGGCTGAAAAAAAAGAGCTCTGAGAAGAATTAAAGCAATATCAAATTTTGATTTGATTTTGATGAATCGATCTAAAACGTGAATAAATGAAGTGTGAGCAAGGTGAATTTGTATCTGTGATAGTTGGTTACAAAAAGAGAAGATCTTGCATGTACAGTACAAGCTGAAAAATGGGCGGCTTTATTATTCCGAATTATTATTTCATGCTCTCAGGCTTCACTCTTCTGGCCTTTGAGCTGCCCACTTCTGCACCCCAGGACCTTCAACCCAATCCAGTTCAGTCCATTTTGCAATGCTTCTGCTGGGATGACTTGGTTGATCCACTTGTTGTCACGCGGTACCTTCCACATCTACTCCAAAACAGGTACAAATTAGCATTCAAGTACTACCCACTGTGACCATACATTTGATACAGAACCTTGAAAAAAAATCACTTCAGATCTGGTCTGTCACACACTAATGAGCGTTCATGCAAAAAAATCGCGCAGTGTGCATCAGTGGCTCAGTTCTAGTAAACGTTCTGCACTTTTTCAGAGCGCTCGTGTCTTCACTCAGCGGTGATCGTGGCATCATTGTCTCAGGTTCATCACAAAGTATGTCAGTCAGGGCCTGGTTCAGATGTGTTCTACAGCAATACCTTCACAAGAGCCCTGATGGATCTGATAGCAGAGCAGGTAACGCAACTCTTTCTCAAAGGTTTCATTTCTTCTCCAGTACTATGTTTTGCAGTAATGGATTGTTCCATTTTGTGTAGTATACTTCATATAGCACAAAGTGCCGATAACGTCTGACTGTCATGGACGCTGCATGTTTAATGTTTCATAGCTTGGTCACTTTGCTGTTAGACAAAAAGGCCTAACTCTAGGTTTTATAGCAATAGTCCATAAAACAGTGGATGCACAGTCACTCTATGCTGTTTCTACTGTTCTATTTCTAGTGTAGCAGTTCACATAGCTGACCTTTATGCAGCTGATGTGGTATAAATTCCTACTCATTGCCCCATTCATAAATGCCTTGTGAGAAACTGCCAATCAGTCCAGGGTGTAGTCTGCCTTTCGCCCAAAGTCAGCAGCTACTAGCCTAAGTAAGGAAGAAAGTGGCTGGATGTCACTGTTATATGGAATCGATAGAACTGTGCTAACTTGAACAAACAAACTTAAATTGTCCCACGAATGTTTTTTCACATTTACTTGCTAACAAAGGGGGATTCAATAAAGGAGGTTCAACACACGCTTAGTGTAAAGCTGAGCTCTGTGTTGACTTCTGAAATCAAAAACTGTGAGTCTTTGGTTTTAGAACAGCTGATGTGAATTACTTCATATCAACTCGTAGTATGTTCACCTTGAGCTAAACATGTGCATGACCACAGCAAAAAGAAATCATCGATGGGGCCTCGATATGTCGATTCACTATGGCAACAGAGAAATAAAATGTCTGGTTCGACCCCTTTCTCACTGGCGGAGATGTTGCCGAGACTGCTGGTAGTGATCAATCGCTGCGACTCCTGGAGCTGGGAAACCAAATTAAATTTTTTTTTTTTTTCATTTTTTTTATTTTTCCAAGATATTTTTTTATTGTTCTACATTTCAATGCCAATGGTCAATATTCTTGAGAATTAAAATGTTAATTGCTCCTATAAAGAATGTATTATGCTCTAATAACGTATCAGTGGAATAGAAACAACAACAAAATCAACAATACTATTATTTATTATGATTCTGGGAAAAATATACTGTCCTACAAAATGTGTTATTGTGACAGGTAAGTGGCCTAGGCCCATCAGATTTCGAGTGGAAATAGCCACGGATGATGCGATGAAAAGAATGGTTGACAACTTCTTCGTGAAGAATGTTAAATTAAGCCCAAAAGTCCGAAACAACTCTTTGACATGGCGCACAATAAGCACAAACACTTTTCAGTAAGTTCCCTGTCTTGTAGAATTGTGCTTCAAATAAAGAACTTTATGTTGACCAGATTGTGAGTTAATCATTTACCAGTCAATGTTGCCTAAAAAGACAGGAGTGAACCTGTAAGTCTGTGGTCTTGAATGCGATCTGGGCGAAAATTTGGGTGCACCTAACTTTTGTGCTTGGTGCAACCAAGTAAAAAAGTTGTGCAAACTGAAAAAAGTTAATCTCGAGCCCTGGCCTTAAGCCACACTTTAAATCACATATAGGTGAAAAGGTACTATATTCGATAAAATCTGAGTTTTATGGGCCTCATAAAATGATGTGGCGGGCCGTGTCTGGCACCCGGGCCTTAAGTTTGAGACATGATTTAGTCTTCAATAAATCTTTTATGTCAGCACACGTCCGAGGTGTTTGGGATGAGAGCTTCGGTATATGGCTGGAGAATATTAAGATACATACATGATTGTGTTTGATGAAAAGCTATACTGTTGGATCAGAAATTAATCTGGTGATGCCAGCATATCATTTTAGATTTAGTTGTGCCTCAATATTGAAGGGACTGCAGAGAAACGGGCAAGCCATGTTTTCTGTAGGTCGGAGGAGACGGGTATGAAATCAGCACTGGGGAAAAAATATCTCCTCAAAACAAGTCCAGAAAATATTAAAAACAAGACATTTTGTCCCTAAAATAAGTGAAAAAGTCTGCCAATGCAAGTAGTATGAATTGAGTTGATAAGATTCTTAAAATAAGATCTTGTATCTTAAAGCAAGACTTTTCGTCCTGCTGAAAATTAAGGGGGAAAAAAAGTCAAAACTGTCTTATAATAAGTACAGTTTTACTAGAAGTTAGACATATTTATTTTTTTATTTTGCGGTCTGAGGGTTAGCATACAAAACCTGCCAGCAAGGAGGTTAGGTTCACAGTCTGTTACCATCGTGACGAACTTGCAATTTACCTTATCTCAGGGTTAGCGTACTCCGAGTTTTCACATAACCTACTTCTGGAACACCCCCCAGTTCAACCAGTCTCAGCTCAACAGAATGAGCTCTATACATTTCTAGTCTTACATTGTTATAAAAGCAAACAAAAAAATCAAATGGGGGGGGATTTTGCACAGAACTGTATATATTGTGTCTACTTGTGTTTACAATTCTATCTTTCTATGATTTAATAAATATTTTTTATGGTTACTATGAATAGTCAAATCAAGTTGATAACTTTCTTTTCTTTTGTTGCTTTTCCTTCCACTTCAAATATTCTGTTCGCTTTGCATTATATCTGAAGTTCAAAACCTACTGTATGGTATTTGGGCCTGACTTTCTCTGTAGACCGGGCTTTGGAGGAGCAGCTGTGTGAACTGACTCGCCTGGTGCTGATGCTTCCTGAGGTGGACAGTCTTCTGCAGAGAGCAAACCTCTGTCCAACGGCCACCATGACAAAGCCCGTCTCAGCGCTGGAGACGTTTGTAAAGGTATGCGCTCTACTTTAGCTAAAGCAACAAGCATGTCTTTAGATTTTAAAGGAATTTACTCTCAGATTAACCTCCTCCTGTGAATTGCAAGTCTCATGCAAACAAGGCAGCATTCAGATTTAACGACCCTGTAAAAGGACCAAAAAATATCTTTTAAATTTGACACAGAATTTGTGTGTGCCAAATTTGAATGATTAAAAAAAAACGGCAACTTCCGTAATTTCTCATTTCTACTGTAATACGCTCTCGAGTATAAAGGCCTTGGCACACTGAACTTGGTCAGTGTGAAACGACGATGGCAACGGGGTGCAGCCATTCCATGTTTGGAAGTAGGGACATAGCAGCCGAGAAGAAGGTCGGGAGACTTTCCCCGCTGAGTGGACCGCAACTCAGCAATATCATACATGCGAATCATCATACATGATTCGCATGTATGATGCGAATCATCATACATGCGAATCATGCTCTAACCATTCGTCCAAGCAACATTTTTGCTCATCAGATCAGCCAATGTCATATTTGTTGCACTGGTCTTTTGTATTTTGTCGTTGAGGTGCTTCGGGTCGTGGCCCTGGTTGCGCTCCCAGCGGAACCGCGAAGCACACGTACCATTGGTGACAAGAGTTGATCCGATATTTGTTGGTCTTCCAATTTGCTTAATTTATGTTAAAAAAAAAAAAAAAATGATAAAAGATTTTGTCACCTTCTTGGGTTAGCAGCAAAAATTTGCCGTAGTATATATACATTTGTAACTTTAGATATTAAATTTCATATTGGAATAAATGTTCTGTGGTGGTGGGTTGACATAAGTTACCTAAGGGTTGAATAATGTGTTCCACAGGTGTAGTTTTTGGTGTGCCAGACTTCTGGTCGACTTCGGTGTTTTTTTTCCGAATAACATAAAGGGTTCTTTTCCTCAACATATTTTTAACTTCAGAGATTTGCTCTGTGAAGTGGTGGTACATAAAATAAATATGCCCAGTAAACTAAAATGCTAATCTGATGCTGTCAAACGTTTCATTATACCCATGTATAATACGCTCCATCAACTTTTGGCAATGTTTTGCAGAAAGAAATGCACATTACACATGTGAAATTACAGTATATAAAATAAGTCTCCCAAATCATGAAAAATATCGCTCGCCCTTGAGCTGCAGGACTGTGTGGGCGGGCCTACTGAATGCTCTGCTTCAGCTGTCAATCAAATTTGACATGACAATCAAACAAATTTGTATCTGTGTCACACAGACAATGTGTGGCTCACACAGCCACAAGCTGGATGTCATTGTGTCTAATAAACAGTTAAGTTTCCCTGATGTCGCACTGTTATGTGGCGGTACACAGCACGAAACCAAGTGAGGTGGTAACTTCTTGAACAAGGCAACTCCGTACTGGCGAGCTCGCTGCCTTGTTAGCATGCTAGCCAGTTAGCTTGTGCTCTAGTGCATATAATAAATAGTCACCTTTCCCTGAAGTGTCTCTGTTGTGAGGGCCCTTGCAGGGCGCAGCTGTTGCGAGTTGGACAGGTCCCAACGCTGTTGTGCTGGACTGCGGGTTGCTGCTAACTAGCAGTCTCGTGTGCGGCGGCGGAACTGTCGGGTTCACCGCGGTGTTGCTCAGAGTGGGCATGAGGGCACGTGGCAGAGATGCTGTAGCTCAACACAAAACACATAACATTTCAAGGAAGATCCTTTTTTTTTTTTGGGTTGTAGGCATAGCTTGATGGTCAACTGCACACTGTAGTGGTAGAAATGGACCAAGTTATTATGAATGAGGAAATGGTAATTGAGCCAAATAGCCACTGAAGGCACTCGATACTTATATAGTGCGGGAGAGCCGACTCATGCTCTTCCCTGGTTGTGTCAGTGCGCTCCTGTTTTAGCCCTGCCCAAACCAACAACAGAGAAGGTGAAAAAAAGTTTTCAGATCAGCAAATCAATACAAAATTGTTCTCAGTCTTTTCACGTTTTTAACACATAGCTTCCAACATAAATCTATTTCGGGGAAAAAAACAAACAGAAATTACTTTACAGGGTCTTTAAACACGCTGTGATACCTTGACTCACGAATGCCCCTGAGTTACGAGCTGTCACCTGGTGGATTTTTTTTTTGCTTTGTGTTGCGAGTCAAAATTTGAGTTTCAAGTGATATACAAGTAAATTGAGTTAGGAGCTTGGTAATGAAAAAAATAATCTTGTAAGTCAAGGTACCACTGTATTGTGAAATTCATACCTGACCTTTTTTCTGTCTGTCTGTCTGTCCATCCGTCCGTTCATTCATTCATTCTGAAAATGTTCGTGCCATATCTGGTCAACGGTAGTGCAGCACAAGGTTTCCAAACTTTTCAATCGTTCATCTGCTTCTTTCTTGCGTCAGGCTGTAGGCATCGTTTACAGCAGACTGCAGGTTTTGTCTGAGCGTTCTGCCATGGTGACCAGAGCGCTGGACTACATGGGAGACATCCTTAAACATATTAAACCCTCTTTGGTCAGCAAGAATCAGAAAGGAATTCAACTGGCATATTGGGCTGTTGGTAAGAGTCACATGATACAATTCAGAAAGTACCTGTGGAGTCAAGAAACAATCAGTTGTTTGTCTGTCTTTCTTGAACCTTGTGAGCCAGGCTGTGTAGTGAAGCATTGGAGCCTCCTGCTGGTCACATCCAAAGCGCAGCAGTTGCTCTTCCGCATTGTGGATCGACTGCTACTCCCCCACAATGTCACTCAGCAAGACAAAGCTCTCCGGGACAGCCTGCCACTCTATCTACAGGTTTGGGTCCAATGTACAATACATGTACACATCCATCATCACTTTACAGTCAGAAAACAAAGTATCTTTGAAGAAAACTATAAAAGTCAGTAACCATTTATTGTTACCTTCCCTAACACTTCACTTTAATTTGCTACTCTACATACAGAAATCAAGGATCTCGTTTGATGTCCGTCCCGTGTCTAAGATGCACAAAAATGAGCAGGGACGCATAAAACATGATCAGTCTGGGTCCATCGACGCTCAGACGCCCAGCATTGCTTACCTGCGTGTGTATGTGTGCGCGTGCATGTGTGTGCGTACGCGCCTGTGTGTTGCTGAAGTGCCTTCAGCCAATCATTATCCACAAAAAGGAGTCCTGTCTTGTTGCTAGCCAATCAGAGGGAGAGGAGGGCGGGTTATCGTTCCAAAAGTACAACAGACTTTTCCCCATCCATACCACCCATTCTCAACACAGCATATCCTGGTTAGGTTCGCGGGGCGCTGGAACCTATCCCAGGTGACTTCGGGCGAAAGGCAGATTACACCCTGAACTGGGCGCCAGTCAGTCGCAGAATTTGCTATCATGGCAGGCCTAAACACAATATATTGAGCGAGAGTAAGAGCAATGGATAACAAAAATATTGTGAATAAAATTGTGAATTGTGATTAAAAATCTGCAATATAGTGGGACCGCGAAGCAAAAACCGTGACAGAGCGGAGGATTACAATATCTGTATTCCGTAATGATAAATTGCAGGGATTCATTGTTTCCATAACGTGTATCCTCACATAGTCTCAACTGTAAAATTATGTATGAATAGGTTTTAGTTACTATTTCATAGTTAGTCAGCCCAGTACGTGTACTGTAAATCCTGCAGGTAAATAAATGTACCTTGAGACCATTCCCATAACTGTGCGTAAAGTTAACTACTTCACGCATGCACGCGCACACACACACACACACACACACACACACACACACACACACACAACCTGCCCGCTGCAACACAGCGCGCTGTCGGCACCATCTTTGTCACAAAACTATTTTGAATTAAGAAAGAAAGCTTCTTTCACGCTGGTTGATACAAGAAGACACAAGGTGATTATATTATGATTAACCGGGACTCAGAGCAACCCAAAAGATATTTCTAAATAGTCTGCAAAGCAGCCTCGCTGAACGGCTTCGTCAAAGAGCGACAGACAGGGTTAGCAATTTTGACGCATTCAGACAACTTCAAATAGAAGTTTACCAAGTGTGAATTATTTTGTGACAAGCAAACTTTTGCATTTAACGAGGTCATAAATCAGTAGTGTCGTTTGTAGATTAGTGACTTCACGTACGTGACGTTTCCACCAATTACGTAGCTGCATGGACTGTCATTATAAACCATCCATCCGTCCATTTTCTACCGCTTATCCGAGGTCGGGTCGCGGGGGCAGTAGCTTTAGCAGAGACGCCCAGACTTCCCTCTCCCCAGCCACTTCACTTAGCTCTTCCGGGGGATCCCGAGGCGTTCCCAGGCCAGCCGAAAGACGTAGTCTCTCCAGCGTGTCCTGGGTCAACCACGGGGTCTCCTCCTGGTGGGACATGCCCGGAACACCTCACCAGGGAAGCGTCCAGGAGGTATTCAAATCAGATGCCCCGGCCACCTCATCTGGCTCCTCTCAATGTGGAGGAGCAGCGGCTCTACTCTGAGCTCCTCTGGGATTACCCATCTGCTCACCCTATCGCTAAGGGATAGCCAGTACACCCTGCGGAGGAAACTCATTTCGGCTGCTTGTATCTGGGATCTTGTTCTTTCGGTCACGACTCGTGACCATCGGTGAGGGTAGGAACATAGATGGACTGGTAAATTGAGAGCTTTGCCTTTTGGCTTAGTTACTTCTTTACCACAACAGACCGATAAAAAGTCTGCATCACTGCAGACGCTGCACCGATCCGCCTGACGATCTCCTGTTCCATTTTTCCCTCTCTCGTGAACAAGACCTTGAACTCCTCCACTTGGGACAGGATCTCATCCCCGACCTGGAGAGGGGACGCCACTCTTTTCTGACTGAGGGACATGGTCTCAGATTTGGAGGTGCTGATTTTCATCCCAGCTGTTTCACACACTGCTGCGAACCGCTCCAGTGAGAGTTGGAGATCACTGCTTGATGGAGCCAACAGAACCACATCATCTGGAAAAAAACAAATATGCAATACTGAGGCCACCAAATCGAACCCTCTCTACGCCTCTGCTGCGCCTAGAAATTGTGTCCATAAAAGTTATGAACAGAATCGGTGACAAAGGACAGCCTTGGCAGAGTCCAACCCTCACCGGAAACGAGTCCGACTTACGACCAGCAATGCGGACTAAACTCTGACACTGGTCATACAGGGACCAAACAGCCCGTATCAGGGGGTTCGGTACCCCATTCTCCCAAAGCACCCCCCACAGGACTCCCGGAGGGACACGGTCGAACGCTTTCTCCAAGTCCACAAAACACATTTAGACTGGTTGGGCGAACTACCATGCACCCTCAAGGACCCTGCCGAGGGTGTAGAGCTGGTCCACTGTTCCACGGCCAGGACGAAAAACACACTGCTCCTCCTCAATCTTAGATTCGACTTCCCGATGGACCCTCCTTTCCAGCACCCCTGATTAGACCTTACCAGGGAGGCTGAGGTGTGTGATCCCCTTGTAGTTGGAACACACTCTCCGGTCGCCCTTCTTAAAAAGTGGAACCAATACCCCAGTCTGCCAATCCAGAGGCACTGTCCCTGATGTCCATGCGATGTTGCAGAGGCCTGCCAAGTCCCACAACATCCAGAGCCTTTAGGAACTCCGGGCGAATCTCATCCACCGCCTTGCCACCGAGGAGCTTTTTAACCACCTCAGTGACCTCAACCCCAGAGATAGGAGAGCCCGCCTCAGAGACCCCAGACTCTACTTCCTCATGGGATGGCGTGTCGTTCGAATTGAGGAGGTCTTCGAAGTATTCTCCCCACCCAACTCACGACGTCCCGAGTCGAGGTCAGCAGCGCCCCATCCCCACTATACAAAGTGTTAATGGTGCACTGATTCCCCCTCCTGAGACGCCGGATGGTGGACCAGAATTTCCTCGAAGCCGTCCGGAAGTCTTTCTCCATGAATTCACCGAACTCCTCCCATGCCCGAGTTTTTGTTTCAGCGACCATCAAAGCTGCATTCCGCTTGGCCAGCCAGTACCAATCAGCTGCCTCAGGAGTCTCACAGGCCAAAAAAGCCCGATAGACTCCTTCTTCAGCTTGACGGTATCCCTCACCGTTGGTGTCCACCAACGGGTTCGGGGATTGACGCCACGACAGGCACCGACCACCTTACTGCCACAGCTCCGGTCGGCCGCCTCAGCAATGGAAGCGCAGAACATGGTCCACTCGGACTCGATGTCCCCCGCCTCTCCCGGAACGTGAGCAAAAGTCTGTCGGAGGTGGGAGTTGAAACTCCTTCTGACAGGGGATTCTGCCAGACGTTCCCAGCAGACCCTTACAATACGTTTGGGCCTGCCACGTCGGACCGACATCTTCCCCCACCATCGGAGCCAACTCACCACCAGGTGGTAATCAGTTGACAGCTCCGCCCCTCTCTTCACCCGAGTGTCCAAGACATGCGGCCACAAGTCCGATGACACGACCGCAAAGTCGATCATCGAACTACGACCTAGGGTGTCCTGGTGCCAAGTGCACGTGTGGACACCCTTATGCTTAAACATGGTGTTCGTTATGGACAATCCGTGATGAAGACAGAAGTCCAATAACAGAACACCGCTCGGGTTCTGATCGGGGTGGGGGGGGGGGCGTTCCTCCCAATCACACTCTTCCAGGTCTCAGTGTCATTGCCCACGGGAGCATTGAAGTCCCCCAGCAGAACGATGGAGTCCTCAGCGGGAGCACTCTCCAGCACCCCCTCCAATATTATTTCCAGAGATTTTTGATTGGATTCAAGTCAGGTGATTGGCTAGGCCATTCTAGCAGCTTTATTTTTTTTCGTTGAAACCAATTGAGAGTTTCCTTGGCAGAATGTTTCGGATCATTATCCTGCTGAAATGTCCACCCTCGTTTCATTTTCATCATCTTCCGCCGAACTTCACTGTTGCTATGGTGTTTTTAGAGTGATGTGCAGTGGCATCTCTGCTCCAAATGTGGTGTGCATTATGGTATACAAAGAGTTCAATTTTGCTCTCATCAGACCAGACTATAATCTCCCAGTATTTAGCTGGCTTGTCCAAATGTTGTTCAGCAAACTTGAAACAGGCTTTGACATGCTTTTTTTTCAGCAATGGGGTCTTGCGTGGTGGACTTGCATACAGGCCATGACGGCGGAGTGCATTACTCACTGTTTTCCTTGTGACATCAGTACCTGCTAATTCCAGGTATTTTTGGAGCTCTCCACAGGTGATCCTTGGCTCTTGGACAACTCTTCTGATTATTCTTTGCACTCCTCTTGTCAGAAATCTTGCAAGGAGCACCTTATCGTGGAATATTTATGGTGGTATGATTGGCTTTCCACTTACGTATTATGGCCCCAACCGTGCTCACTGGAACATTCAGAATCCTAGATATGCGCCTGTAACCAATGCCATGGTTATGTTTAGCAACTATGTTTGCGATGGTCTTGAGAGCTCCCTGCTCTTACCCATCATGAGATGTGTCTTGACTCACACCTTGGAAATGAGACCTTTTTGTAGGCCATCAATTAGGACTGAACCAGCTGATATTCATTTGCACTGACAAGGGGCTGGATTGCTTTTGATTGTTGATAGATTTAAGGTGTTGTCTTGGCTTTCCGTGCCTTTTTGCACCTCCCTTCATGTGTTCAATACTTTTTCCCTGTGTCATTTCACATTTTTACACACAACTTAATTTCTGATCTTATTTGTTCTACTTTCTTTGTATGTATGGATTAATTGGGTTGTTCCCGACATCTGGGGGAATTTTCAAGTTATTTAGTGAAAAAAATGGTGACGTTAAGTATTTATTTCAGCCGCTGTACATACACATATGTATGTATATTATACAACATTTGGATGCCTCCCTGTGTGGAGTTTGCATGTTTTCGCGTGCTTGTGGGTTTTCCTCGGGTAGTCTGACTTTCTCCCATATTCCGGTCAGAGAAACATGAAACTCAGCCATCTTGTTTTAATGTTGAAGACATTTGTTTGAGCAGAGGAGATGATGCCTCCGTTAACACACATGTCCCTGCAGGGGCTGTCAGTGGCTTCTGGTGTGTCCCAGTCGCAAGGAGGGTACCTGAAGCAGCAGCTGCACGCTGTCATCCGAAGATATCTCGACCATTTCCTTCCTGCCTCATCTTCATTGGGCAGCATTGCCAATCATCCTGTGCTTCTCGGTGCATGCGAGGCGATCCAAAACGGCCCCGGGGCCTCGCTGAGAAAGGCCGTCCTGCAGGTGCTCTGGTAGGTCTCCAAAATGAAATCTGCTTCAAGTTGAAATTTTAACCCCTTTAATTTGAAATAGATTGCTGAAACCTGCTCTAACAATGTTTAAACTTTCTTTCCCCTATTAGCGAGAGCTTCCTGCAGTTCAAAGGTCATTGTCCTCCACCTCGCCTACTGCCAGTCCTCTTATTCCTGTTTGAACTTCTGAGACGCAACAGTGACTCAGACCCCGCCCTCCTCACTCTGCCGCTTCCTTGTCTACTGCGCTGCTTGATGCTGGTCAATGACCCTCAGGGTGAGGTTCAGTTTTTTTATTTATTTTTTTTACTTTTTACTATCCGGGTGCATCTCAATAAATTAGATTTTTCAACGAAATTGTGGAGTTCGCATAGTCTCCATGCTCGTGTGAGTTTTATCAGGGTACTTGGGCTTCCGACCACATTAAAAACATGTTAGGTTAACTGAAGACTAAATCTCAGGTCCCAAACTTAAGTGGGGGCCAGACCCGACCCGACACATCATTTTATGTTATGTGGCCCATGAACCAAATAAAGTCTCCTTCACGTTTCTCGCAAAATGGATTTGTTTCTTTCATTTGGACAGATAATCTGTACCAAATTTGCAAATTCTCCCTGCTATGACTGCTGTCCAAGTGTCCTTTACTAAAACAATGAATCCTAAATTGTCTCCAGGTCAGTATTGTAAATAAGAAACTGTTCTCAGTTGCCTTACCTAGTTAAACAAATAGGAATAATAAAAAACGTGTCTACTTATATATATTGGCTTGTCACTATTTTCCATGGTCTCTGATTGCAAATTTAATGTGTTGCACAAAAAAATCCTGACGATATGATAATCAAACCCAGGGCCACATTTATGTAATAATATAATGAGGTGATGTTCACAGTCATAACGGCCCTCTGAGGGAAACGATACCTTCCCTATGGCCTGTGACAAAAATTAGTTTGAGACCCCTGCTCTAAATTGCCCATAGGTGTAGATTGTGAGTGTGAACAGTTGTCTGTCTACTGTATGTGCCCTGCAATTGGCCGGCAAGCAGTCCAGGGTGTACCCCACCTCTTGCACAAAGTTAACAGGATCACGCTCTCGTTAAACAGCAACCATAAGGACAAACACTACAGAAAATCAACGGGTGAATGGAAAATTTTATTTATTTCAGTAGTTCAATTCAAAAAGTGATATACTACAGATTTACAAGACACAAAGTGAAATATTTTGTGATTTGATTGTTTTTAATTTGAGGATTATAGTTTACAGCGAATGAAAACCCCAATTTTACTATCTCAAGAAATTTCAATGTTACTGATTTACATGATTTTTTTAAATATAGAAATTAGGTAGCAATTGACTTTCCTTAAACGTATGTATAATGGATGAAAAATGACTTTTGTTTCTTCAGAACTACTGAAATAAATGAACTTTAGAAACTTTGTCTAATTTAGTTATCAACATAATGAAGCAGGAAAAGACTACTTCTGTGTCAACTGGAAATTTTTGAGTGGAGTTCAATCCATGATATTTTTGTGCAGTGAGGAAGACGAGCACAGATGCAGTGCAACTTGTGGTAGAGCGATGTGCTGCAGCGTCTGCACAAGGACCATGCAAGCAGATGTTATCTGTCTTAAGGTAACTGTTATTAATGTGTTGCAGTAAACCACAGGACACCATAGTGGCAATTAGCACAGCCCTATGTTTTGGATTGTACTTGGTACCGTTTTCTTTTATGTTCCAAGGTCATTTGTGGCAGAGAATGAGGGAGTCTACGACAGACAGGTTTACACTGTTCTGGAGACGGTGGCTGTTTTAGATCCTCCTGTCGTTCAAGCCCTTATTCCCAGCCTGTCTACCATACTGAGAAACAACGAACACAAGAGAGGACTGGGCAAGAACGCCACCTTAAGGTGAGCCAGCACATGAATGACACTGCATTGTTGTTGCTAAATATAATTTGACAACTTCATCTTTCTGTTTAAACAGAAGTACATACACAAAACTGCTTTGTCTTCTCGGAGAGAGTGGGCAGGCAGAAATATCAAGTTTGGAATCAGACTGAAGTGTCAAGACCTAAAATCTGCTCCAAGCATCTTTTTCAATTATAATTATTTGTTGCCAAATTGATATGATCAACAAAAATAGCTACACAAATGCTCAAACTTAAATAAAAAAAAAAAAAAAATTCCACACAAATGCATTTTGTTAGTTAAACACAAAAATGTAGTCAATGCTGTATTAACTCTTTTGTGATGAACTAACACATTGCATGGGACTAAGTTGGCTACATAATATTGTTCCATTTGCAATATTGACTATTTAGTCTACCAGTTCCAGAAAAAGACTAGTTTTACTGTATGTTCACTTGCATGATCAAAATCCAATACATTAGCTGTATCCCCCAAAATAAATAAATATAAATAAAAGCTATGTTTTGATTGCTAATGTCAAAGGAGTATTAAAAGATATTGTGGATGTAATTTGCAGTTGTGTAGAACTGCAGTGGTGAGAGCGGTTTCTCACATTTTGACCCTCTCCCTCAGTTGCTACATTACTGAAGTCTACGGGATCAATACTGAGTGTTAATCCCTGTTGAATGTACATTTAATCATGCAATGTAAAATGTATGAAGAGGTTGTATTATACTGTATATACTGTAAAGAAATTTGTGCAAACATATCCATTGCAATTAAATTTGAAATTCATTTCAGATGAGTTCTAGTATGATTTATGTAGTGAGCACAGACAGACAGACGTGCTGGATCTCAGATGTAAAGATGGTCTTAGGCAATATTACAGTTCCTATTGGCATGAAAAATAACAGTGTGTAAAGGCGAGAATATGTTATGTCCCACTGCAAGCCACAGCAATTTGTTGCAATAAGACTTTAAGTTTCCTCTTAATCACAGCGTCTCGCTTCTGTCTGCTACAATAACCAAATCCCTTTTTTTTTTTCTCGGTCATTTTCCGGCTTCACTTCACTGCATTGCTTTTCTTCTCACATCAGTGAGATTCTGCTGGATTGCTTCATGCTTCACTTTGTGGTGGTTGAAGAATTCATGCATTGCCTCAATTTACTTTTCACATATCTATTGCTGCTCAATGATCAAGGAGACTAATCCCTCGTTTTCTACAGACATTTCAGCTATGACATTAATAATGCGTAGATCACATTTACAAGTTATTTGTATTTATTTTTGAAACGTCGATATACAGTATTTGCTCAAAGACTGATAAGGGAATTTCAGTATTGCACATAATTATTTTGGTTCAAACATACTGCTTTGAAAATCGGCATGATATAGTTACTCGTGGATAAAATTGTCGGTACCCCTCTGTTAATGAAAAAAAAATCACAGAAATAGACAACTTGAATCTGGCAAAAGTAACAATAAATATAAAAATAAATAAGGAAAACTAACCAATGCAAATCAGGCATTGCTTTTGACTTGTGGTTTAAAATAATTATTTTAAAAAAACAAACTCATGAAACTGGCATGGACAAAATGATGGTAATCCTGGAAAGGATTGAAAATAATAACCATATGGACATATTCAAACAAGGTGTGTCCCCCCCCTAATTAGTCTCTTCAAACTAGTAATCACTCAGTCGGCCTATTTAAAGGGTGACAAATAATCACTGTGGTTTTTGGTGACATGTTGTGTAGCACACCAAGCATGGACCAGAGGAAGCGAAGGAGAGACTGGCCTCAGGAGATTAGAAAGAAAATGATAGACAAGTACGTTATAGGTAAAGGCTACAAGACCATCTCCAATCAGCTTGATGTTCCTGTGACTACAGTTGCACATATTATTCAGAAATTTAACATCCACGGGACTGTAGCCAACTTCCCTGGACGTGGCCGCAGGAGGAACATTGATGACAAATTGAAGTGACGGATAATACAAATGGTAACAAAAAGCCCAGAACAACCTCCAAGGAAATTAAAGGTGAACTCCAAGGTCAAAGTACATCAGTGTCAGATCTCACAATCGGTCGTTGTTTGCGCCAAAGTGGACTTCATGGGAGACAGCCCAGGAGAACACCACTGTTGAAAATACAGCCATACAAAAAGCCAGACTGGAATTTGTCACACTGCAAAATTGAAGCATACCAAGAAATGAACACTGTCCCTACTATGAAACATGGAAGTGGCTCTGTTATGTTCTGGGGCTGCATTGCTACATCTGGCACAGGGTGTCTCGAATATGTGGAGAGTACAATGAACTCTCAAGACTATCATGGCATTCGAGAGAGAAATGTGCCACCCGGTATCAGAAAGCTCGGTCTCAGTCGCAGGTCATGCGTCTTGCGACACAATAATGACCCAAAACACACAGCTATAAGAGCAAAACATTGGACTATTCTGACGTGGCCTTCTACGTATGAGCCCTATTGAACATCTGTGGAAGGAGCCGAGACATGCCGTCTGGAGAATGCACCCTTCAAACCTGAGACAATTGTAGCAGTTTCCTCCAGAGTGGGCCAAAATACTTACTGAGAGGTGCAGAAGTCTTATTGAAAGTTATAAAAATCGTTTGATCGCAGTGATAGCCTCAAATGGTTGTGCAACAAAATATTAAGGGTACCATCAGTTTGTTTTGAAAATAATTCTGTTGAACCACAATTCACAAGCATTGTCTGATTTTCATTGGTTAAGTTTCGTGATTTTTTTTGAAATTCTTTTTGTCAGATACAAGTAATTTCGGTGAGCAGTGTGTTTTTTTTTTCTTTCATTAACAGAGGGGTGCCAACAATTTTGTCCACATGTGTATCTGTGCATTTACATACTGAATAGAATACTAAGCATATAGTTTAACAATAAACATATATTGGGTCTTGAACATGTTATGAATCTCACATTACAGAGGGTGATAACGTACATTGCCGCAGTGGTTTCTATTCGAGGTTTGGAAAAACATCTTGCTGCTCAAATTACATAGTAAATAATTAAGCAGGGTAAAATAGTTGTTCTCCAGGGGTTGCATTTAGTGCCTCCATACACTGTTTTATGCCTTTTTGTGTGTGTGTGTGTTTGTGTGTAATCACTCGACACCAGGATGGCTGGTTTGCATTTTAGGGAAACACAACAAAGATAGGAGAGCAGCAAGTCAGGAGAGATGATCTCCTTTGTAACAGAAATACTGTCATTATCGTTATTTTCAAATCACATTTTCAAATATTGACTGTCCAAGGAAAGGCTGTCCCTCAATCCTATTTCCATCCTGACAGACAGTTTCACCAGTGGTTTAAACAGCACCAATCCTGTGATGGGGTACTTGGAGTGTCTGAAGGTTGGGGCATGTGAAATATGGAGCTGGGAGGAAACAAGTTGCTATCCCATTTGAGGCAAACGGCAATGTTGGCCCGTAGAAAACTTCCTCTTTTCCCTCTCGACTGAGATCCAGCACCTGAAACAGAACATACAAACATTTGTACGGGGTTTCAAAACCGAATTACTTGAATTGTTGATGTGTAAAGATGTCGAGATATATATAGATATATATAGATATATATATATATATATATATATATCTCGACATCTTATATATAGATATATATATATATATATCTCATCTATGTTAATTTAAAAAACATTTTAAGAGAACATTAAGATAAACTCCTAGATTTGTACACAAGGCTGTATTGTTCTGATAATGAAAACCTGATGACAAAGGGCTCACTAGAAATGCTTTTGTTGAGCTGAAATACAAATGGGAAAAAAATTGCTCCAAAGTTTCATGTTTGTCAATACAGCCATGACCAAATGTTTTGGCAGTAAATCAAATTTAGTGTTTCACTAACTTGACAGCCTCTGTTTTTGTGTCTGCAATTTAAATTGGTTCTACATTGTTGTACTGAGCAGTATTATGCATCTAATTTATAAAAAAAAAAAAAAAAAAAAAAACACCACCACCACCACTGAGGTAGTTTGAGACAGGATCTGTAGGGTCAAATGATTTTTGTACTAATTTGATTTATTGACCAATGCATGTCTTAAAATGACACACAGCCTTGGAATTTCATGAAAGGTTTGATACGTATTGTCAATGGTCATAAAACATTCAATTTGGCTGAATAATAGAAAGGAATGACTTCTAACTACAGTATCTCAGATTTTTGAAAAGTTTTAAATGTTTTAAGTCCTCCCTCACCTGAATGCATGCCAGAGGCTCATTGGTCCAAATAGAGTACCCTCCAACCACATAGATCCTGTCATCGTGGACCGCCACTCCAGACTCATTTTGACCTGAGGAGAGAAGAGCTTCGAAGAGCCAAGCTGAGGACACTCTGACAGTCTCAACTCCCACACGAGGACTCAATGAGAGATAAACACGCAGAAGAGGGCACAGGTCGGCGGAGTTGTTTGGAGAGACCAGTCTTGAACTTTTGCAGACATAATACAAGAACACATGCAGTGTACTGTATTGCACATAAGAAATCATAAGGGGCAGAGGAAAGGCGTGAACTCATGCGATCTACATTTTCAAGTGTATATGCTTTAGGAAAAGGTATATAAAGTAAATAAGCTAGGATGAAGTAGAAAGCTTGTTGTTTTATACAGTACCGGTATGTAAGACACTCAAGTGCTCCGGATGAATAGCAATTTGTTATCATCGAAACGACTGAAGTATATTTCAATTTCAGTAGGTCACAGTACATAGTAACACGAGTCACCCGTCCATCAATTTTCCATCCCACTTATCCTCACTTAGGGTTGCAGGCGTGTTGGCGCTTATCTCCGGTAACTGTGGATGAGAGGCGGGCTGCACCCTGAACTGGTCGCCAGTCAATCGCAGGGCCCACATAGACAGACAATCATTCACACTCACATGCAGACGTTCGGGCAATTTAGAGTCATCAATTAGCCTAGCATGCGTGTTTTTGGAATGTGGGAGGAAACCGGAGCACCTGGAGAAAACCCACGCAGGCACGGAAAGAACATGCAAACTCCACACAGCCGAGGCCGGATTTGAACGCGGGTTCAATGAACTTTGAGATAGATGTGCTAACCAGTCGCCCACCGTGCCGTTTGACACGTCATCAATTAGTTTTAACCACAATTGAGCTAATAGTGCTAACTGTGTGTATAATAAAGCAGATACAGTAAGATCGGGGGTTCCTCGTGGCCGACTGAGGACTAGTACTGGCTTAAATCACTAAATGAGCATTGCTTTGTGTTGTGTTTTACCTTTATAAAAAAATAAATCCAAATGAAGATAAATGTAATTCAATTTAAATGTATGACTTTATAAACTAACTGTTTAATAAACATTATAAAATCCGAACAATTTTCCTATGTCGTCAACTCTTGTGTCAAAGGTTAGTACGTTACTGCCTGGATCAGACTAAAAGACAAATTTGGTCTTTCACGATTGCACTATGTCAGACTACTGTCATCAAATCTTGCCCTATCTCGGTCAGACATCGGCGACACTACACAACGTGTATTCCGGTACCTCCGTATGCCGTCTTTTACGATCGCTGGGCTTTACCTTGTGAAATCAAACACTGTCGGGGAGGCGTGACCAAAAAAGGTGTGGCCCTTCACCGCACCCCGATGCAACCGTTACCATGGCGACGACAAGTTGTTTTCAAACAATGGATCGCTGCGGAAATGTTGGGAATGTTTTGGGCTATCCGTTCAAGGATAGCTTGATGTATATTCACATACTTTTAATACAATACGGCTTGGAAGCAGGCAATAAAAGGTTACGTAGCCTACCGGGCTAGTGTTAGCACTAATATTTGTACCTAAATATGGCAAATCATGGTCTAAAGCTTCGGTAAACATTGGTCAGTGTGTGTGAATAAATGTTGACAAAGGCGACCAAAGTATGTTGACAACAGCAAGCACGGGAGACGATGCGCCGGTCATATTACGCAATCCTATTGGTCGACGTCAAGGTGCGATGTCGGAGAGTTGTCGTTGATACGTCACACTACGTGGAAGACATGCTCAAAAATCAAACATGGTAGACTTTTCATTTTGGCGTCATAGGACTATCGTAGGGCCAAATCATTGGTCGTGGATTATGTCACACTACAAGAGGTTTTGTCGTTCCCGACAAAATATGTCGGGCCTGATCTGGGAAATTGGGGATAAAATCCTCTCGTCGGATCTAGGCACTTGTCACAAGTAGTTACAAGTTGGGGCCATCGAAATGGCTGGATTAATCAAAGAGTTTGTCACTTTTTGATCATCTTATATTGTCAATGAGTCAGTATTTATTTTTTGGTCATGCACGCTTATGTTTTGTACTGTTCTTGACATAATTGTGTTTCAGTTAGCTTTACAGGGACTCTTAATGGCCCTATTTTCCCGATCTGAGCAGGCTGTTGTCAGATATTACGACTGCCACACTTTGAAGATCTGCAAAATACTTCGGCGGCACGGTGGAGCATTTGTTGGTTAGCGATAGGTTCTGGGTTCGGATCTCGGCTCAGGGCTCCCTGTGTGGAGTTAGTGATTGACTGGCGACCCGTCAAGCGTGTACTGCGCCTCTCGCTCAAAGTCAGAGGGCATGGACAACAGCTCACGTGCGACCCTGAATAAGATAAGCACTACAATATGACTTACGTATGGTAGTTAACTCTATGAGCTTCCCTTAGAATATTAACAAATAGAATTACTTACATCTCTACCTGTTTGTATCACTTGTTCTTTAACGGGACAATTTGCAGTTTAAAAAAAAAAAAAACAACACCACCACTTTTTGTCATACTGTATATATGAGCTAAAGGCCAGCATTATTATGTTTGAAAAATCACCCCTCTCTGGCAGCATCTATTGCCTCGAATTTTATTGTATTATTAATTATCATTTTATAACTAGGGATGGTTGGACAAGAATAGCCAATCAGAGAATGTATTGACAGGAGGCGTGACCGTATACTCAACCTATCTTTTGCTCACGTGCACACAAGCCTCATAGGGTGGGTGGAAAACACAGCAGCCTCACGTAAAAGAAGACTTTGCCAGATTATTTAACTCCGATTAACAACAAAAGTGAAAAAGAAGGAATTGGACAGCGCTCTCCTTCAAATCAAAGGGAACGATATAGAATGGTGGTGTGTGTCCTAAAAGGGGACGGCTGCGTGGCGGAGCTTGGAAAACCACCGCGTACGTCACTTTCGGCGTTCTCACCGAGTCATCGGGTAAGTTGATCACTTCTCTTATACTTTTAATTGATTACGCATTCCCCAATAAAACACATCAAACAGGTAACATTTTAAGTAACGTTGCGCATCCGCGTCCGACCCCGGCAGCAGCAGTTTGAAAACGTACATCCTTTAAATGGGAGTACGACGATAGTTATTCAATAGTGTGCAATTGTGCATGTTTTACATGGCTTGCATTTTAAGATGTCTGATATACACTGATTGGCCACAACATGAGGTAATATGTGAACATGCCCTGAGATTCAAAACAAAGGATTATGCCTGCCCAATCAATCAATCTGTTCATTCTTGTGATTTCACAGTGGTGTAAAACTGCACAAATACTATATTTGCCCCTCTCTTTGAAAAGGTGGACCTTATGTGAGGGTAAATGTTAATTTGAGTAAAGAGTAATGCAGACCTTGGTGAAAATCAACCAGTAAATGTTCTGTATTCCTCTCCGCTAAATGTATCTGTGTGTTGTGAGCGTTCTCCACTTTCCCCACCTGTGAGTAGGCTGAAGGAGCAACGTGTCCACTGGTCCACGTCCAGGTTGTAAGAGTCGATGTGGCGCACCAGAATGCGGTCGTTATTGTAGTCCAGGTCATTCCCCCCAAGCACGTAAAGCTTCCTTCTCACCGCTGCCATGACGTGGTACACCCGCCTCTGCAACATGGGACTGCGTGCTAACCACTGGTCCTGGAGAGGAGCGTGAATAAGAGGTTAAAAGGAAGAGAGGAGAAGGAGTGAAGGCGATGACTGAGATTAATATTCAAGCATATATGCTCTTTGGGTATTGATGTATGCTCACTATACTCGATAAATAATGTGGCACTGGAGTTCCACTTTGTACTAATGCCTTTCCTCCCTTTTCTAATCATATATTTTAGCCAGTGCTTGCTCATTTCACTAAGTGTATTGAAGCTGATTTCGTTAGAGAATGTGTGTGTGTGTGTGTGTGTGTGAAAGAGAGAGAGGGCTTGATTGAGGCACAGAGAGTGTGTACGTGTGTGTGTGTGTGTGTGTGTGTGTTGACGGGTGGCCATCTGTTGAGGGTATAGTGGGTGGGGGGGTTGCTGTTGCTCTGGCAGGTGAATGTAGCTTCGTGGTGAATACAAATGAGCCTTTCTCTCGTGCCTCCCTCCCTTGCTTCCAGGCCAACATGAACAAACATAGACCCATATGGATGTGCGCCTCACATGTAAACATGCCGCATACCTCCACATTATGTGCAGCCTTACAAAGACAACAGCTGGTTCATATGCATACACAAACACACTGCGACTCACTATGTTTCACTGTAATTGGCTGTATGTGAATATTGTATTTAAAATTGTATTTGACTGCAGTGTTTGATTTCATACTGCAGTGAAGATTTATGAATTGTGAGAAATGAGCACGTTGGTAATGAAATGTTCCTCGTTAACTTGATTTTTCAATTGTGGTAGGAAGATTATTTCTTCATTGTAATAATATTTCTTGACAATTTTTGAAATGTGGTAGGAGGATAAATTCCTCATTTTAACAATATTTCATGACAATAAATCTTATGGCGTTGGAAAGCCTTTCAAATGGTGCCACATTTGGAAGGAATATGTATTTGTGGGATGAGCAGCAGAGCGGAGTATGTGGGTTGCGCCCTGAAAAATGTACCAAATCTTCTCTGCCAATGTCCAACAGCTTGTTTCGCTGATACTTCTGACTTGTTTTGAGCTTTTACTTGTGTCTGCGACACATGCATTGAAACCTGAACGTGTGGTGTCGCTCAGTGATGAGTCCAGATTCTTCCTACGGCACTTGGACCGTAGGGTCAAAGCGTGGAGAAGACACAGACAACGATATGCTGATTGCTGGCTGCAGCGATGCAAGGACACGTTTTGGAGAAGGCACTGTGATGGAATGGAGCGGATTCTCCCTCACTGAAAGAACGAGGCTCGTCATCATTGGTTTCTACAACCAGTGGCAATTCCATAGCTCCACAGTCTGCAACAAGACTCAACACAAAGAACAGGGTTCATCAGACACTACCGCCAGAAGTTGAGAGCGAGGACGATGGACTGGCTTGCCAGCAGTCCTGACCTCAACCCCATTTAGCAGTTGTGCGATCAGCTTGGGTGTGCTGTTCGCGCCTGAGTGACAAACACAACCACTTTGGTGGACTTGCGAGAAATACTGGTTGGTTGAAATACTGGTTCATTTTGATAAAACAGAATAGAAGTGTACTTACTGAGCCTATGTTGTGTGTGCTGGCCAATTTCTACTTTTTTTTTTTTTTTTTTTTTTCTTTCTTAGAAAACCACACCCACACAACTACAGTGTGCGTGTATGTATGTGTGTGTGTGTGTGTATATATAAGCAGATGGTGGAAGATAGTGTACACAACTATAAATTTATTTGGCTGGCTTGAACCCCGGTCCTCAGAACTGTGAGGCAGACGCTCTAACCAGTCTTCCACCGTGCCGCCCCTAATATTGATAATAAAATGAAAAAAAAAAAAAAATGCTGTGCCATGATGCCCACTCAACATTTCTGCCTGCCCCCTCAAGCATGTGTTCCTCGAACCGGCCCTGGGTGCATGGCTGGCTGTGCATGGTTCTTTCACATGCTACTGAGGCTTCTGGTTGTTAAATGAATACATTGATAAATTGCAATAATGTCATGTTTCTTTAAACTTCAATAATCCAGTCTACCAAACACCAAACAAGACTCAATGGAAACAGCAAAGTAAGCTGTTTGGCATAGAGAACATTTGACCATTTTTTCATGGGTGCACCTGACATAATCACCTCTGCTGCTCATCCCTCAAAAGCACGTCCCTTCCAAATGTGGCACCATTTGAAAGCATGATGAATAGGCTTTCCAAAGGTATAAAATGTATTACCAAGAAGCATTGTTACGAGAAAGAAATCATCTAACTAACATCAAATTCCCTACTTTTTGTGCTATGTTTATATTGATAATACTTACGAGCAAAAGACTTCATTCTAAGTTTTATTGATCGCTGATTGATTTTGCTCTTAAACATGTCTGAGCAAGTTAACTGGAGAGTAAAGAGGCACTGTGTCCTACAACCCCAATTCCAATGAAGTTGGGACGTTGTGTTAAACATAAAAACAGAATACAATGATTTGCAAATCATGTTCAACCTATATTTAATTGAACACACAACAAAGACAAGGTATTCAATGTTCAAAGTGATAAACTTGATTGTTTTTAGCAAATAATCATTAACTTGGAATTGTATGGCTGCAACATGTTCCAAAAAAGCTGGGACAGGGTCATGTTTACCACGGTGTTACATCACCTTTTCTTTTAACAACATTCAATTAACGTTTGGGAACGGAGGACACTAATTGTTGAAGCTTTGTCGGTGGAATTCTTTCCCATTCTTGCTTGATGTACAGCTTCAGCTGTTCAACAGTCCGGGGTCTCCGTTGTCGTATTTTACGCTTCATAATCCGCCACACATTTGGTTATTTGCTACAACCAATACATTATTTGCTACAACCAATAAAGTTTATCAGTTTGAACATTAAATATCTTGTCTTTGTGGTGTATTCAATTAAATACAGGTCGAACGTGATTTGCAAATCATTGTATTCTGTTTTTATTTATGTTTAACACAACGTCCCAACTTCATTGGAATTGGGGTTGTAGTACGCCTCAACACATTTAGAAAATAAGATTCATTCCCATCTAAAGTGTAATTTTAATGAGATATGTTATATTGGGTTGCTGTCTTGCACACTATTTGTACAACTGTTTGGATTGAAATGACCAACAAAAAAATGATTACACAACCATTTTGGCCACTAATGTGACAGTGCAAATAGTTACCTGTTCTGGCTCGTATACCATCAGGCGATTCTGGTACTGAGCTGTGTTTGTCACCCCACCTGTGAAACAAAATAAAATACTTTTCACAAACACTAAAGTATTTAAAGGCAAATGCAGAACTGTGTTTTTGTGTGGACTGGATATAATCTGTACTTAAGTAACGGAGCACATGAACACAAAACTTTAAATTCCCAAGTGAACATGGAAGAAAACATGCCTTTGATCTCTCTTTGCTGCTATAATAACTTCCACTCATGGCAAAGTATGCTATGAGACTTTGGAGTATGTCTTTGTTTTGGTTTTTTTGTCCATTTATCTAGTGGAGCCTGGAAAACCTCATCCTCGGTCATCTCAAACTCACCCAACTATGCCTTGATTGACTTAGCTCGTTTGACTAATCACAAACATGCTGGTAATCTTAAGAATTTTAGATAGCTGGGATAGGCTCCAACACGGCCGCAAACCTTGTGAGGATAAAGCGGTTCAGAAAATGGGTGAATGGATTTATTATTCGACGAGTAGGTGTGCTTCAATACCGGAAAGTGTAGCATGAAGGTCACAGTAATACATGTGATACAATGTACAATCCATATTGGTGTTTACCTGAGACCCAGAGCAGGTTTTCAGCCACACAGCCTGCGTGACATGAAAGCGAGCGGTCGAAGGGTTGCACATACATCCACTTATTCTTTTTAGGACAGTAGCGCTCTACTGAGGGGAGGACCTGCCTCAGCTCGTTCCTGCCGCCCACTGCATACAGGTACTGACCCAAAGCTCCTAGTACAAAGTGTTCTCTGCAGGCCTTCATGGAGGCTATCTCAGTCCAGCGGTTTGCCCTGGGGTCATATCGACAAGCAGTCCTAACCGCACATGTCCTCCCACTGGTGTGCTCCATCTCCCCACCCACAACAAAGAGGAAGTTCCCCATTACAGCCACACAATGGTGGCTGCGCCCAGTGGGCATGGGTGCCAACTCGCTCCAGTTCGATCCTCCCGCCACACGTATGTGCTCCTGTGCAGTTGGATTGAAGTAACGCAGCTCCCGGACTCTGCACACCTCCCGCTTTCTTCCACCAGCAATGTAGAGGGTGAGGGACTTGAAGCGAGGCCTGGTACGGGCTGACTGGTTAAGAGGCTGTGCAAATTTGGCATGGTTGTAATCCAGGGCTTCATCTACTAGAGCCGCAACAGTGGAGCTGGACTGCACCAGAGGGTGGCTACAGGCTAGGTGATGCAGGGTCGAGACGTCCATCAGGCCATAGCGGACATGTTGCAGAAGATCTTCAGTGTACTGGTAGCGGCAGTCATGTTCCAACCACATGACAACAAACTAAAAAAAGATAACACAAAAGCGTGACGAAAAAGGTAATGATATGTAACCATACAGAGACAATTATCAAGAAGCAGAAGAAAAATGTCATGCGTCAATTTTTATTAGAAACAGGATCAGTTCTATTGCCAAGTTTGTTCAACTCACAAGGCATGTGTTGCTGGTTGTTGGTGTCACTTAAGCACTATACACTAGAGCAGGGAGTGTATAAGATCCCAAAGCGTGCGAGTTGGCAGCAGCTTCTCCAGTACCATCACGCTAAGCACAGGAAGCCCCACAAGGGTGTGTCCTCAGCCTGCTAAGTTTGCGGAAAACACAACGGCGGTGGGCCTCATTACCAATAAGGATGAGGACATATAAACTAAAGATATGGTTGTAGACTTCAAGAACAGCACCCTCCAATTGGCCCCGACCATCGACAGTGCTGCTGTTGGAGAGAGCGAGGAACCAGCTTTCTGGGGGTGCTCCTCTCGGAGGACCTCTCCAGGAATAAGAACACCACATCACTGTCCAGGAAGAAGGGTCAGACTTGCCTCTACTTCCTCCGCAAACTGAGGGATGTGCCGAGTTTCACCCTCCATCATGTGCTCCTTCTACCAAGGCACCATTGCTGTGTGGTATGGAGGCTGCACTTCAGCCTGACTGAAGACTCTGTAACCCAAAGTGAATACAGCCAGCAAGACCATCGATGCTCCTCTCCCCCAAACAACAGACATGTATCTCGCCCGCCTCACCCACGGAGCCATCAGCATCGCTGGTAAAACCGCCCACCCATCATACACCTTCTTCAGCCTCCTGCCTTCAAGGATTAGGTGCCATGAGGCTGTCAAGATGCTGAACTCTGCCACCCTTGACTGGACTATAATACCCACAACATTTTACCGCAGTTGCGCTCTAACTCATAACTCATAACTAATTTGCACATCTGTCTGCGTTCAACTGCAGACATGCTGCTATACATTGCACTCCACCTGTATTGAGCAAAGGCACCCATTTACATTAGACAAGCCACATGGCACCCCAACCAAACAATAATGTCACAATAACTATGAATACTGAAATAATAATGTTCTTGTCTCGATTCACTTACAAATAGACTTCCTCAGTGTGAATTCTGAGCCTGTTTATCTGTACACAATGTTCCCGTGGCACCCCTGATGAGCTCTCACGGCACCTGAGTGTGCCATTACCCTCTGGTTGGGAATCACTGAGCTAAACAATCCAGAACTACTCCACTGTGTCCACAGCCTGTTCATCGTTCTAATTTTATACATCTTTTGCACACATATTTTTATCTTTGGTCGTTATATATTGTTACTTTGTTACGAGAGAGAGAGAGGGAAACAACATTTTGGTTGTTCTGTATATCCTTAATATATCGGGAATTTACAATATTTTTTTTAAATCCTTACATGGTAACAGTAACTTATATCTAATCAAAATATTAGGTAGACCTGTACACTTGCTATTCGGTGCAACACGGCAAACTACAGCTACAACGATAAACACACCAAATTGTTAAATAAATGTCTTTCTTGCAGTGTCAATGAAAGTGAGCACTATGCAAGGTGAAGAATACAGCTCTTATACTGGATCTCGGTTGTGCATGTCTGATGGCGTACATTCGCCTGTCTTTCGTGCAGGCCGGATGGGTTGAGTTCCCACTCAGGGACAGTCAATTTAACTGTGAATGTTTGTCTGTCGCTATGTGCCCTGTGATTGACTGGCAACCAGCTGGGATGCGCTCCAACTCCCTGCAACCATGCACAGGATAAGCGGTATAGAAAATGGATGGACGGATGGATGAATAGTTGTGCATGTGTACATAATCTTGTGGCTTGTATGTGACTCATGAACGGATTGATCTTTTACCTAGTTCACTTCCCCAAAAAACAATATTCCCACACTTATGACAAAGTGCGGTGACAAAACGAATGGCATCTCTGACTAAAGGGGGGGGGAAACTCTTAACTTTGTGCTGAAAAGTTCACCTTGTAAGCAGTCACATAAACTGATCTGAAATTTTACCCTTGCTTTGAAGAGTTCAAATGCGACGGCTCTGTACAGCAAAGCAAAGACAGGCTCCCTATTCCCATTCTGAACCATCGCTGTTGTCTGGTGAGACCATTTATGCTCCTGCTGCAGTTCGCATAACAGCATGGCATCCCAGTAACGGATGCTATCATCCTCCAGTAAGCTCTTTTCCATCTGGAGAAGACTGGGTGCACTGTGAGGATCGTGTTCATCCAGCCTGGACTTCTGGAGCGCACACAAGTGGACCAGCACCTCTGCAACTGAATACTGGATAACCTCACAAATTGCCAGTTTTGTGGTCAGGGAGCTGTGTTTCTGACCTGGAGCCCTGCAGGGAACAGTTCTGACACTGTTTCTCTTTGCACTGCAGGTTTCATGTACAGCTCCAGTTCTCTGATGGCCCTGCCATCATCAGCTTCATCAAGGATGATGATGATGGTGAAAGGCAGGACAGAGGAACCACCTCATCAACTCAGGAAGACAAAGGAGCTGGATTCACAGGCGCAGCCAGACCCGATCAACAAAGGTGAACATCCATGGAAAGATCATTGAGAGACTTGGGTATCTGGATGTTCCTGAAATAGGAGGTGAGTGCGAGGGGAGAGCTATGTTCTCTGATGGACAATACTCCCACTAAGTGCAGGACGCCAACAAAGCACTGAGCAGCTCCAGCATAAAGGCCTATTCTAGTTTATTCCTCGACAAAAATAAAGGAATAAAGAAATCCTCCCTTCTAATAAGAGGTACTGCAGTCCTCTTTAAATTCATGTTTTGCTTCACATTCCTTGACTTTTTAAATGGAATTAATTCACACTGTATGGATGACAGTGGCAGGCAGCTAATTGTTCCCTATTCAGAATCGTAGCAAATAATAAGGGAAGCAGCGGTGTGTCTATTTGCATGAAATCATTGCTCTCGTATTGATTTTGTTTTGTTCATTATACTTTGGAGAAAAAGTACAATATTTTGGTATAAATAAGTCTTGAGAAATCCCTCTCCCAGCCTAACCAAGATGCAAGTTGTGTTCTCAGTTCATATCCATTGCAGGATTATTGTAATGGTAAAACAATCAATGTATGACACATTTGTGGTAATTCTTGACGCTTCGCACCCACGAAAGACAGATTAAATAATCAATTACAAGTCCTTGAGTGGGTACGTTCAAAACAGCATCAACATATAAGAAAAACAGTAAAAGAAGGCGAACACACTGGTTAATGAATAAAAAAGTGCAGTGGGGATTTGAAGGGAAGAAACAATGGCTCCTAATCATAATTATTTTTCAAGATACCTACAGGCTATTATGAAAGACTCAGTCAAACCAACACAACATCCAAAAGTCATGACTGTAAATATCCACAGGCACACTCTTTTGTTTAATGCAGGCGAACTGGGTAATTGAACTTGAGAGCTGTGGAAGGTTATTTAGCTGCTGTGAGGTGTGAATGTGGGCAAGATGTCTTGGAGATTACGGATTTCATTATCACATACGCAAAGTGATTTTGCTGTGAAGACGACTTCGTAGATTATATATATTTATATGCAATATCAGTCAAATTGTGTCACTGCTGAGATGACAGACACGTGGTAAAGGTGGAAAACTGCAACAAACACACACATCATTTTGCGGTAACTGTACTGTCTTTGCCGTCGCTCACCCCGCTTTTCTCCTCTTCATAGCTTGGAAGTGACAGCGTGTGTGCGTGAGTACGTGCATGTGTGTGTGTTTGCACGGCGGCAGCTGACTGTGAAGGTCACGCTGCATCACACAACTTCCTCAGGGCACAGAATAAATCAACTGCTTCCGCTCCACGCTGAAAGAGCAAGAGCGTGTGTGTGTTTGTGTGTGTGTAAAAAGGGTAAAGTGAGGGAAAGAGATAGTGAGGGAGAGAGGGGAGGGAAGGGGGTGAGCTACATGAAGGCAGAGCAAAGGATGGCAAGAAAGAAGAAGGGAGAACAAAGCCAGAGAAAATGTGATTTTCTGAGCGTGAGAGTCTCTAAGAAAACTCAGGGTGACAATGATTGACAGCTGAGCTATATCGGTCCAATATTGGTGCGTCCACCCCCGCCTCACATTTTCGGACGATGGCCCCCGCTTCCTGTCCGCTTCCGTCTGATGCTCAAATTAACCTTCTGGGCGCAGTGAAGGAGGCCTAAAGCAGCCTAATCAGAGACTGATTATGGCGGCGGCGGCTGGTTAAGGGGTCAGCGTAATTGTGCCATCAGAGGCCTGATTGTTTTCAATCAGAAGAGCGGGCGACTGACAGCTGGGGGATTGGGGCCCTGATGGAGGCGCGGAGGGCCTAATCAGAAAAGAGAAGGGGAGAAAGAGAGAAAGGGAGCGAGGGCGGTGGAAGGAGGGAGGGCACATTGGGGGGAGGCTGATTGGCGCAAATGAACAGTCAAAATGGCAAGTCCTCACGCCGCACAACCGCCTCACGCCACAGTCTACGCACACACCTTGACACTTCATCAGACAGGCACACACACCCATGCTTGCTTGCTTACACACATGCATGAATGGATGGCAATCAATCACATACACATTCAGAAAAAGACCATTGTGATTGCAGGTCAACACAAACAAAGAGTAAAGGAGATGCAGATGGCAGTGTTTAATTTGTTCTATTAGCTGTGCGTTTTCCTTGTCTTGTGTCAATCGTTTCTAGTTGTGTATTGTCTAGTTGTGCACTAAGATGCAATTAGCTGTGACATTGCTCCTCATTTTTAGACATTGGGGCGGCTTCATCAAGTGAATGAGAATGTGGCATGTGACCTCAGGACCCCTGGTTTGATTCCCTTCAACATCAGAGTGGTGTTGGCAGTGGGAGTGAAGGAGTCAAATGCAACCTTCCTAGGTGTCTAAATGCAATAAATGTATGTTTAATTGTTTTCTTTCAAGGTCTATGGATTGTGCACTTAAGTTGTAACAGTCTTTAACCTTTAAATGTTGACCTCTGACCATTTGTTCTTGCATGTTTTTTTGTGATTGCGAAAAATCCATCCATTCTCTTAACCGCTTCTCCTCACTAGGGTCGCGGGGCATGCTGGAGCCTCTCCCAGTTAACTCCGGGCGACACCCTGAACTGGTCGCCAGTCAATCGCAGGGCACATATAAACAAACAACCATTCGCACTCACAGTCACACCTGCGGGCCATTTAGAGTCTTCAATTAACCTACCATGCATGTTTTTGGGATGTGGGAGGAAGACACGCAGGCATGGGGAGAACATGCAAACTCCACACACGCCGGATTGGAACCCGGGTCCTCGGCACTGTGAGGCAGACGTGCTAACCAGTTATCCGCCGTGCCGCAGATTGTAAAAAGATGCATCATTAATTTCCATCTCTGTGATCTGTATTGCATTTTATTGTGCATCACTGTCCATCATCTTTGATCCTTTATCAGGAGCCTATTATACACGCCCCCTAAAAGTATTGAAACAGGGAGGACAGTTCCTTTATTTTTGCTGTGGACTGAAACAATTTTATTACAACGATGAAGATGAGACAAGAGACCAACAATGGAGCTTTTTTTCCCCATGTGTTTCCATCTCAATCCGATACACAATTAATAAAACCACGTTTAAGTATACAACAGTATTGGAAAAGATAATTAAATTAGGCTGAAGTGAATAACGGTGGCACAGGCTGGCGTTTACTTGGTCTCCCCATGCTTGTGTTTTCTCCAGGTAGTCCATCTTACGCCCACATTATTTAGTTAACTGAAGACTCTCAATTGTGCTTGGGTGTGATTGTGAAAGTGAACGCTTGTTTATCTGCATGTGCGCTGTGATTGACTGTTGACCAGTCCAGGGTTTACATCATCTTTCGCCCAAAGTCAGCTGGGATAGGCTCCAGCTCACCTGTGACTCTAGTGAGGCTAAGCGGTAGAGAAAATGGATGAAGGGAATAAGACTTACTATTTAGATGCAAATATTTTGCTTGCAGTAATTGCACACTTTGGAATTCTTCACATCAGCCACTTTCAGCTGCTGTTTCTTTTGGGAGCGGTTACTCCATTTGTCCCCTCGTTTGCAGGTAAAATCCATGCTTTGTAGGGTTTAAGTCTGGAAATTTACTGAGCCAGACTAAAGCTGTCCACCTTTTCTCCCGATGAAATATTTTGTTATTTTGGAAGTGTGTTGTGGGGTTTTGTTGTGCTACGCGATCTCCCAATCACTTTTTAAATTGGCAGACAAAATGTTTCTTCATTCTGTTTGCGTCTGCCATCACCTGTTATATCAATGACGATTAATGAGCCCAACTCAGAAGAGGCATTGCAGGCCCAGGCCTTAACATTACCTCTACACAAATAAAAAAAATGCGTTGCTTTTTGGCAAATCCCAGCCTACCCCTCCTCTTTATCCTGCTAATAAGTTGTTTGCGAATTCTAGTGAAGAATCTGTTCTTTTGTGAATGAAGTCTTCTGCCAACAGTGTATGATACCTTCAATGCTGGCCTCCGGAGGTTGTTGCTGATGTCACTGCCATTTGTTTTGGGGTTTTACAGCTCTCACAATGTTTTTGTCATCAACTGCTGTTGCTTTCTTTAATCTACACGTTCGACATCTCTTACCTGATTCACAAGTGTTTTATTTATTCTCCAGGACATTCCAAATCCTTTTATTTGCTATGACCATTTTTTTTTGCAAAGGCTCTGACTGATTTTCAACCTGCTTCACAATTGCTTGTTTTTCACCCATAGATAGCTCTTTGGTTTTCATGTCCGTTACACCTCTAACTAGTATAGTTTTCACAGGCAAAACTTACATCTTAAAATGAGCAGAGACTTTCAGCGCTATTCGTTGCTTAAATGATCAATGTAATAGGACACACCTGGACAACAGGACACACCTGTCAGTCACGTTTCAGTACTTTAGCTCACATGAAAACTAGGTGGATCCCAAAAAAGGTGCTATCTTCTAAGTTGTGTTTCAGATTCAGATGGAAATACCTGAAAAAGAATATGTTTATCTCTTGTCTCATATCCATAGTTTGATGTCAAACTTAAACATTTTCAGTCTAGAGCAAAAATACTTGAGGAGAAGAGTCTCGATCAAGGTTACAGAACTTGTGATCCATCTCATTTGCTTACATCCCCTGCTTACATTTTGAAAAATGACAACTTGAGAGTCCCAACACACTCAGATGGGAATGTCGGGCAAGGGCGCCCACTGATTCTGCATAATGTTGAGTTGCATTTTATTAATTATTGTTGTTATATTAATAACAGAATATATGAGTGTCATTTTTTAAAAATGATAAGGAAGCAAAGTATCTGATTGAAATTTATATTTGTGATTTTACGAGTACAGGTACATGAACACCCACACACATTTCCATACCTTCCATATCTCTTCTTCACTCAGCGAGGTGAGACGGTCACTCTTGAGGACTTCCTTGAGAAGGCGAAACGGCAGCTGCAGGGCCTCCTCCTGCCGCGTCTGGCTCAGCTCAGAAAGGTGACCCACCAAGAAGTCCACCGCAGCCTCCTCCAAGGAAGGAAGGTGGAAGAGGTCGGCCACACGGTAGAGCTCTAAGTAGTTGGCACTGCTCATTTCCTGCAGACACGCAGAGAGAGGGTTTATATTCCGGGACCTTTGATGGCCACGCAAGGAAAAACTGAGTCCACTGCTCTTAAACACATAATGGACTAAACTATTTTGTACAATTGAAGGTAAGTATGCGGAATGAATGGCCATCTCTTACCATGCTAAAATGTGCTATTAGCATCCATTCAGTACAACATGCTCGGAGTTCTATTTAAGAACAAATACTTCACATTCCCATTTGCCAAACATTTATTATAGAGCGCATGTGCTTTATCAGACTATCCACAAATGTGCAGTTTTTACATTAAGCATAAGCTGATTTCAATCTCACAGTGTAATGAAAAAGCAGTGAGGGAGAAAGGCAATAAGTGTTGGGGCGAGGAAAAAAAAAAAAAAAAAAAAAAAAAAAAATCAAAGTAGTTTGAAAATGTGGGATACGACTGCCACCTTCTGGAATCAGTGAATACAGCAGTGTAAATCCGGAATGTTGTACAGTACTGCATATACAGTACGGGGTAGCTGTGTAGTACCTGCTAATCATGGATATATTCTTCACAGGATGCACTATAGTCACATTTTAATCATATGGATTTTATTTTATTTGAATTTATGAAATGACAGTTATTATGACTGGTGTGCTTTTAATTAAGTGAATAAACTGTACACAGCAAGAATGGTTTTGATCGATTTAGTATTCACTGCGTATCATTATTCACAATTATGGTGGTGAGCCAGAGTGACACCCTACTCAATTGGATTTTTTAATGCCAGTATTGATGCAATGCGCACTCGCTAATCAATAGTAATCATTCGACCTTGCCTCCTACCGACACCTCTAATGAAACATCTGGTGCAACTTGAGTCATATGTAAGTATGCGTATGTGCGTTTATTGTTACTGACATTAATAAACAAGGACTTCAGCGCGTCGGTTTAAAATGATAAGTGCTGCTCCTGTGTCCCTCCATAACACTGCGAAACCACCAGATGTCTCGCAAGAGCAATATTTGCCATCGGGATTTAACCGAGAGTAAAACATGCATGATAAACTACAGTTGTGTATTTTAATGGGGTGACCGGTGTTTCTGGATACACTGACCTTGTACTCACACATGAAAGTATTTAAGAGGGGGATTTTTTTTTTTAAATGTGTGTTATGCATCTGAGAGGCCATTACAATACACATAGGAATGGCTCTAACATGAGGAGAGTAACAACGTCCTATGTGATAAAACACAAGTCCTGAATAAGTACCTAATCTGGACTGAGGTACAGTAGGTGACATGTACCCGCAATTAAGAGGAGCAGGTGTGCATTTGTATTACTATTCATCATGTTTTGCGGACATACGTAGATCGGTTTCCACCATCACTCATGGGTACCTTTGGCGGTGTGGGGACCAAAAATCAGGTCCCCGTTTGGGAAACAATTTGAAACTAATCGATCCACTGTTCTTGACATACCTGTGCAGTAGGGCTCCGCCCACCCATATAAAATCACCACATCACCCCACTTCTCACACCTGTGGTTGATTACTTGTCCTAATGAGCCCAAAGCAAACATGGTGAAGCAGCATTTAGCTATTACGATGCACACTAATTGAAGAAGTTGCCAACAGAAGTGACGTCAGCCCCAAGTGTGAATGTTTTTAAGCCCTGGTTAAAAACCTCTTCTTTTTTTCTCATGGTTTTTAGAGCATTTCCCCTTATAAATGATATTTCTTGCCCTGTATGCTGTTCTAATTGTACTTTTATTTTTCTCTTTGTTTTAAATGTTCATAAGATGTTTTTTGTTTTGTTTTTGTTTTTAAATGCTTTTAATTCTGTAAAGCACATTTGAGTTACCTTATGTATGAAATGCGCTATATAAATAAATTAGCTTTGCTTTGCTAATGAAGACAGGGAGAATTTTGCTCACAATTCCCATGTCATGGATGTCTTTAGAGTGTTTAAAGACGCCTAAGAAAGTGAATTCATGCACTGTGCAGATTTTGTTGGCCTCGTGGCGACATGTTCGAAGGTCACCTCGTTAAATAGTGTGAAAGACCTCAATGGCGCACAGATGTACATGCAGGTGGCTTAAACTGTCAACACCATAAGACAGTAAGACAGGAGATAATGAATTCATTATCCCAACACTAGCCAACAAAATTGGGCACGCCTTTCGTTAAGCCTCAAGGTTTAAGCATGGACAATGAAGACCTTGTTAATAATGCCAGTGCATTTCAAGAAGTCCACCGGGAAATGTGGAATGAGTTGATTATGGCTACAGCGCTGAGAAACATCCAGGAGTGAACTATCCCCACGCTAATGCATTTTACTGAAGATGTCCAGCCAGGTGTGTCTCAGCCAGATGACTCTCTTCAACCTGTGGCAGGAGGCGAGGTTGCGGCCATGCCCTTTATCTGCATTTTTGGCCAAAGACACCGCTGATCCCCACACAGACTTGGACGTGGTGCTCTCGCAGGTGGAGAGAAAGCTTTGCTGGCACTTGTGTCGGGCGAAGTGTGGCCATCCTACCCCAATTCGCCTGACATCCAAAATGATGAGTGCATTACAGCTCCATTTGGAGCAGAAACAGTCCTGTGGTGTACTTCAAGACAACCAATACCTCTTTGCAAGACCAGGAGCATTGACCCCTATCTTTGGTTCAGACTCACTGCAATGAGATGGACCAGCTGACCAATTTCCTTGGGCATTACGTAAGAGCCTGTCAAGAAACCTATCGGCTCCCCGAGAAGCCCATGCAGCTTGCCAAAGTCAATTTAAGTTTTGATGGCACTTGAACAGGGATGATTAGCGAAGTTTCAAGGCCAGAACTTGGATCAAATTTAAATACTTCCAGATAGTGGGTCATTTAAATTTTTTTTTTTTTACAATATATTTGTTTTTGGGTCACCCAAATAAGCTGTACTGAGAAATGTTTCCAGAGAAAAGGTTATTGACAGTGATGAAGAATAAGTGGAGGTTGAGGCCAAGTTGAAGACTCACTGTCAGTTCGCTTCCTGTTGATGGAATCAGTCAACCTGGAGGTATTAGTGCAGTTCAGTCATTCAGTGCTGAGGCCGAGGGGGAAACGTCTTTGTCTGGTCGCGATCTGTCGATGGAGTCGGTCCAGCTAGAACAGCTGGCAAGGACACCACCACACAAGGGTAGAAAGTGGTAGTGATGGCCAGATAAAGCCTTATGAAGACAACGTTTTCCATCCAACTGGTTCACAAAAAGGTTCATTTCTCGAGGCTTCATGTGCACTAAACCCCACCTACAGGCAAAAACCTTGATTGCCATTTGAAATACTACAAGTGTAATGGCTTTCAACACTGTCCACATGGATACTCACCAAAATTGAACACTATAATTAGATCTTGTGGGATTCATTCATGTAATCTGTTTAGAATTCATTTGTGGTTAATGCTATGGTACGAAATAAACAAATCCAATAGGACATGGTAAATGTATGTTATCAATTTGTATGTACTATTGTAGTTGTATCACAGTTGTAGGGTTTATAAAAGATGTGAAATTGTGTGCTGGTGAATGCTTTTTTTAAAATGAAGAACCTATTTTGTGCTTGTATTGGCTTGGATATATACACCTATTATTTTTTTTTCCAATTTAATTTTAACTTATTACACTCATAATAAAGCATTTTGCCAATGTTGGGTTATGTGAGGTGTCGCTGCACTTCTAAATCTTTAATTTAAATTTTAAAAAATGAGGTTATAACTCCAAAACCAAATTGGAGAATAACACAAACTTAACTAAACTAAAACTTAACGAAATTATAGTCGTAGCATATTTCACTACATACAGCCATATGATGGGTGATCTGTTATTTGGAGAGATCTACCGGTACTCAAAGCGTTGCCATACATGGGAAATTTTTTTTTTTTTTAAGCAGAATCGATGAAGAACAAATGTTACAGGAAATTGACCAAGCTCCAACATGACAACTACCGCACTAAATTACCGTGGATCCATTACGCTTTTTTTCTGGTTTGTTCATTATTCGGGCCAACACATGAACCACTTCTCAAAACAGCAAGGCTTCATTTGACATCAACTGATGTCATGTTGGTATATGACGAATCACGCGTCAATCATACGTCCTCCATAAATTAGTTCCTGGATTTATCAACACACGCTTCGAGGCCTCGGGACAATTTGTCCCATCACTTAATGCCCGGGATGGGAAAAGCGTTACATTTTTTGTTGATAATTGCATTAGACTAGAAAGAGGAAAATGCAATCTGTATGATGTCAAGCTATGTCAATTAAAGGTTTATTCAATGCAAGTTCGGCGTGTAGTACTATTATTTTAATAACTGTGTGCCAGGCCGACAGAATGACCGTATCCGGCGAAGAAGCGTCATTGAAACGTGGGCCCCAGTGTGGAGGGACAACAAAAAGCAATATTATACACACAAGCACATTCATGCACAAATAGACCGCTAGTGGTGCACCCGCACCAGCCCTTTTGCCCTGAATGAGAAAAGTGTCCTTTCTGCTAGAGCCTATTTTTTTTCTTCACTGATTAAGATTTAGGAAAAAAAAAAATACCCTATCTGTCATAAATTTCCCCCATAATTGTTTTGATCTACTGTAATCCCCATTCCATCCCTGGGGTTACGTTCCAGAAAACACCCGCAATAAGTAGAGAAATACCCCTTTTAAATACACCCGAGGCTTATATTTTTTCTTTAGCATTTATGGTACTTAAAATGCTTTTAAGGTCTTTCAACACACTTTTAAAACATAACAAACACATTTAAACATCCATTGAAAGAGAACAAAAGCAATAGACAACACAAAAATATTGTACAGTTTAAAAAAGAGTAAAAACTGTAACAACACTTTTAAAAAAAAAAAAATCTGCAATATAGCGGGTCCGCGAAGCGTGAACCGTGATATAACGGGGATTACTGTAAATAGCCCACGTTTGTCTACCTGAATGAGGTAGTGGGAGCAGATGCTGAGGAGCTCCAGCAGCTGAAGGTGGCTGCCAGCAGACAAAACATCCTGGATCACTGCTGGCTCCAGCACAATCTGTCCACACAGAAGATTGTTTTAGTCATATGTGCCATAATAAAACTTCAAATATTTACCGTATGTCTATTGGCAAGAAAAAAACAACTAGAAATACAGAAAATGTTGTCGTTTAATAATTCAATCAAAACTAATTGTCATGATTTTGTTTTTACAGCATCAAAATGTGAAATTAGCTGAATATAGCCAGCCATCCATATATTGCGTATGCTCATTAGGGTTACGAGTGATCTGAAGCCTCTCCCAGCCCACCATGAAATGGTCGGCAGTCAATGGGACGGCACTTGCGGTGACAAACAACTATTCACACTCACATTTACCATAATTTCTCGTGTATAATGCGAGTTTTTTTGCCCAAAGAATTGTCAAAAGTCAATAGGGCAAATGGAAAAATATAGGTATAGGGCAAATAGAAAAAAACTTGCACATTTTATAAATGTATGCCGCCATCTAGTGGTTATAAAAAAGCTGTACACGTTCATTCCAAAACGGCACCGCCCCCTAGAGGTTATGAGAAAGGTGTACACTTGCATTCTAGTATGCCACCGCCACCTAGTGGTTATAAAAAAGGTGTAGCCTACACTTTCATTCCAATGTGACAGGGGTATGTATGAGTGCATATATGTACAGTTGTGCTCATAAGTTTACATACCCTGGCAGAATTTGTGAAATATTTTTGCTGTTGTTTTTTTTTTTTTTAATATGACTGCTAACTGAACAATAACCATCATTAATTTATTTATGGTTATGTTTTGTTTGATGATAATGGTTTTCTGAAATGCTTGACCGTTTAATTTGAATTCCATTAAAATAAAATTAAATGTATTTTGCCAGGTCATTCATGTTTTCTTTAAAGAATTGTACCCATCTTACAAATTCTGCCTGGGTAATCAAATATAAGAGCACAACTGTGTGTTTTCTAATTTACTAAATAAAAGTAGGGCTGTGAATTTCAAAATAAGAGAAAGTAAATTTTAAAAAAGTATTACATCTTCCAGTAAAGTGCTTAACTTCAGAATAATTATTTGAAAAAAACAAAACAGATCATACTTCATGTTTTGATCATATGGGTAGAAGCCAAATCATGCATTGTAAAAATGCATTATAGATAGGGAGAAGGGTTTTCCAGAATTTTGAGGTCAACTTTGGGGGTGCGTATTATACATGGGTGCGCATTATACACGAGAAATTACGGTACACCTAAGGACGATTTAGACTCTTCAATTACAATTACAATCTAATCTAATGTTTTTGGAATGTGAGAGAAAGCCAGAGTGCCCAAAGAAAACCCTCAACCACAGAACTGTGAGATGAACGTGCTCACCACTCGCCCACCATGCCCACCTAACTGAATACATTTTTTTTTAATTGTGTCTGTGATGAACCAGGCATGTTCAGTCATACCCATCTTCATCACTACACTGACTGCTTTTGTAAACTAGCTCTCCTCTTTTCAGTCATATTGTGAGTGCAAGCGAAACACGTCACTTTAGGATGCGCTTTGAACCATAGAAGTCGCAAAGAAAAAAATTGTATCACAAAAAATTTACTTGATCAGTCAAGTTGAATTTAACAATAAAACTTGATCAATCGCCCAGCTCTAGTTGAAACAGAATGCACATTTTTAGGAATTGTAGCAATTTGTCCCAAACAAAGTTCTAACACGAGACGATGAATCTGACTGACTCCTCTTCTTACTGTTTCACCATGACATCATTTACATAAGAGTTACTGATGCCCTTCTTGAGCTAAACATTTTTGATGATGTCTGTGTCCGCTTTGTTCTAACATAATACGTACAGTAAATGTGGAATGTAAAAGTGAACAACAATGATGGATATGTCTAATGGACTCAATCATCTTTAGCACTGAGGTAGAATTCAAATAGGATGCAGACTTTGGGGATTAGACTATTGTACACACTTGTGTGCTGTCTTCTTTGGTGGTTTTTCGCTCTGTTAATAAAGTGCAAGTTATTTCATGCCCTATTAGTTTTTTCACCTGCTGCTCTTTTCGTTCATGATTGTTCATCTGTGTTTAAATGACACCAGTTTTGTCCTATTTCAAGATGCCTCGTTATGCTTTCCAAGTGTCAGGGTGGACTATGTCAGTGCTCGAGTTTGCATTAACTGGGTTGGACTGTGTCTTGTTCACGTTTAATAAAATGCCCTGATTCTTTTTGATTAATTAGCATTTTGTTAGTATCGTATCAACAGATTATTAACTGCAGTATTTTAATTTCATCAACCGTGTGTTCAATATAAAGCATGAAACATCCATCCATTCATTTTCCATACTGCTGATCCTCACTTGGGTCACGGCATGCTGGAGCCTATCCCAGCTGAGTCTAGGCGAGAGGCAAGGTACAGCCTTAACTGGTCCCAAGCCAATCGCAGGGCATATATAAACAAACAATCATTCGCACACACATTCACACCTACGGGCAATTTAGAGTCTTAAATTAACCTACCATACATGTTTTTGGGATGTGGGAGGAAACCGGAATACCCGGAGAAAACCCACGCAGGCAAGGGGAGAACACGCAAACTCCACACAGGGAGACTGGATTTGAACCCGGGTCCCAGATGTGCTAACCAGTCTTCCACCGTGCCGAAGCATGAAAATATGCATTCAAAATATTTAAGCTTGTGTTGTAAAGTTCAAGGGTGACAGTAATTAGCAATTGAGAGCACATTTAAAACATCAAATGAGCCTGTTGAACTTGAATAAGTTTGCTAAAGGCCTTTTTATAATGGTTGTATGTAAAGTGCCAGGGTACTTCTGGGTGGCAGAAAGCGAGTGACTACCACTGGAACTGAACTGACGACTGAAGACTGACCGATGACTAAAAACTTGTGTTTGGGGTTGTACCACCAGATTTTAGCCCAAAAGGGTTGTTTTTTCTTCTTCTCCTATTTCTTTTCCTAAAATGATTGAATGAAGTGATTGTCGCAAATAGTTGCAAACAGAAGATCGTCTGCCAAGCGGCGGTGTACGAATACTCTGCGGGAACCAAACCTCCAACATTGGGTTTGTGGAAGACATTTTCTCAAATTTTCTTACACATAAAATGTTTGCTTAAATTGCCTTTGCGTAATGTAGCAAAAAATAAAGGCTAGCTTGTTCGCTAACATCAGTGCCACAGCACGCTATTGATTTTGCCCTCAAAAGAGCACATTTGTGCTATTAATCCAAGCAACAGAAAAGTCAATTAATTAGCCAGTCCTTCAATTATGATGTTAACTATGTCTAAATTTCCGCTATGTCTAGTTTTAGTTGTTATATTTTTTTTTTTTAGTGGTGTCCCGATCCGATCATTGATATCGGTCCGATGTCAGCAAAAAAACAACAACAATGATCGAATCGGATCAGATTTTACCACACTTATACAAGCAATCCATTCTATGCTCTGCTCCAGCACTTTTATCCAGCGGCGCCCGGATGGCATGGCCGATCACGCGTGATCACAACAACAGGTTGCTAAGGTGCTACCATAGTAGCAAGGAGTAAGAGTGAATCTTGCTTGCATCGAGTCGTTTATTGACACTGCAGCTGAAATTCACTGTAAAACTAAACAGACATAGTATATGTTTCTATGCTCCTACTTACAGGACACTAGGGGCCCTACACTAGTTTTAGTTTGTTAAAACTGACCACACTATGTTATGAACACACACACAAACACGCACACACACGCACTACAGACATACTGAAGCTTTCAAAACATTCAGGCTGAGAACAGGCAAGAATCAGTCTGATAAGGAGCCCCTGTGGGAACTGGAACTGGTATCTGAAAAGGAGGCCATTTTTTTAATGAATGGAACCAAATGCTATAAAAGGCTGATTCCTTTCCCTACCCACCGATGAGGCACAAGGTTAGTGTTTGTGATACTGTGACACAACGTTATGTGAATTTTGTCCCAATTCATTGTGATGTAAAGTTCTTATGGTGAAGTTTTAGCTCAATGTTAAGTTGTTTTTTTTCTGTCATCGGCTCTTACGTTGGTTTGAAGACTAAAATTAACGCTAAAATCTATCAGTCGAAAAGTGCAACCAAGCGTTTACCTTGTTAGCTATCTCAATGTTGGCATAGATGCATTTTATTGTTTCACTCACCCAATTGACTGAGAGTTGATTTCACTGAAGCTCCGCGCGGTGTGAGCTGAGGCTCGGAGTGGGAGAGAGCACGTCAGACTTCTACACATCGTGAGAGCTTCCATCCATCCATCCATTTTCTGAGCCGCTTCTCCTCACTAGGGTCGCGGGCGTGCTGGAGCCAATCCCAGCTGCCATCGGGCAGGAGGCGGGGTACACCCTGAACTGGTTGCCAGCCAATCGCAGGGCACACACAAACAAACAACCATTCGCACTCACATTCACACCTACGGGCAATTTAGAGTCTCCAATTCATGCATGTTTTTGGGATGTGGGAGGAAGCCGGAGTGCCCGGACACAGGCGGGGCCGGGGATTGAACCCGGGTCCTCAGAACTGTGAGGCTGACGCTCTAACCAGTCATCCATCGTGCCGCCTTCGTGAAAGTTTCCTTTGCAAAATATAATCGTATTCCAATTGTTGAATTTTTTGTGCGTCGCCGCCGTTGGGCACAAGCATGTCTTCGTGCGCATTCTTCTTTGTTGGTTTTCACCACTTCTTCGGGATCGGCGGAGTGTATGCATCGAAACTGGGAACCGAAGTTTTTTAATTGTAACGGTTCTGGGAGAACTGTGATTGGCTGGGAACCAGTTCAGGGTGTACCCCGCCTCCTGCCCGATGACAGCTGGGATAGGCTCCAGCACGCCCGTGACCCTAGTGAGGAGAAGCGGCTCAGAAAATGGATGGATGGATGGTTCTGGGAGAACCGGAACTAACGTTCCGGTTCCAATCGGTTCTCGATTCTCGATGCCCAACCCTAGCTGCAATATTGGTATCTGATTGGAAATGGTCAGTGATGGTGTAGTGGTACACTCGCCTGACTTTGGTGTGGGAAGCGTGGATTGAGTTCCCACTCAGTGACGGTGTGAATGTGAGTGCGAATGGTTGTCCGTGTCTATATGTGCCCTGCGACTGACTGGCCAACAGTTCGGGGTGTAGTCCGCCTTTCGCCCAAGGTCAGCTGGGTTAGGTTCGAGTGCTCCGTGACCCTAACCAGGCTAAGTGGTGTTGAAAATGGATGGATGAATGAATCGGAAATGAAAAAGTTGGGTCAGGATATGCCTATTTTTTTAATCAATTTACCAGTTGAAATGTAAATTACAAGCCGTTTTCTTAATCGCTCTGCTTTGGTCAAATGACAGAAGGTTTTGTTTAATAGTGGTTAAAAAAAATTTCAGTATGAAAATTAATAACTGTAATTTTGTGACAATTTACATCGCCTTAGAGGTCAATTTGAAGAATTATTTGCAAATTTGACTTCATTAAGAATGAATATACTTATATATAGCTATCATTTTAAAAGTGGAGACAGATACAGAAAAAAGATTGAAAAAAATAATCTCAAATAATCATTTTTATATTTTCCATAAACTAACCAAATTGTTCTCTTTGCATAACCACATATTCTGGTCATTCTCTTGACAGTGACTCGTTAATCAAATTCATCCTATTTAGTTGAATGAACAGCAGCAGGAAATGTCAGCTGAAAGCTTCCTTCTGCTTCCTGCTGTACTTGATCTGCACATTCATATCCAAGAGAACAATTCTAATGCAGTTACAAACTGTTATGGGACTATTATATTTTATGTAACGGACGCGCTCCCGCCACATCAGGTGACACAGTGACTCCGTACTGCCCGGGTCAAAATTGTAGACTAGATTCAAGCTGATGGGTGTGGTTTTGTCTGGTCCTCAGTGCTCTTCGACACGCCCCCGGGGTATTTAACTCTTGACTCCCTCCTTCTTGCCCTCTCGTGTTTTCTTTCTCTCTTCGCCTCGGCCACCTCTCCCCACTCCCCTTTCTTTGTTCTGGCACACGGCTCGGTAACCGGGGGCCTTGGTGATTGAAACCAGGCTCCCTAGCCTTCGCATATCGCCGCTGCTAAGCCTCCAGAAAAGTTGCTGCTGAGCTACCAGATACGCTCCCAGCCAAACAAGAGTTCTCTGAACTTGCTAGCGGATTCCGAAAAGCAGGCGGGGAGAGAGACGGTCATATTCTCCAAACAACAATTTTTGTCTTCTGCCTCTTTTGTTTTGTTTCATTATTCTGCATCCTTTTTCTCATTCGACCAAACCTGTCTCCGTGCTTCCCGACCCCCACCCACACACCAGCTGATCTACGTTTGTGAGTAACACCAGTGTTTGCAGACTGTAAAATATTAGTGCCTAATAATTTTGGGGAAATTACTATCTTAACACCAAATCCTAACTTTGTCCTCTCTGTCTCCTGTCCAGACTGGACGTATTAAACACTCGCGTTTTCAACTTTAGTCCAACACACGGTGTTCTATTTCCCTTTTCGTATGCCTATTTTTCTTCTTTTTAGCATTATTAGTGTTATTTTATTTATTTATTTATTTAGACCCCTTTGAGTGTTTCCCTCTAGATGCCTTGTAGATGTCATTAAATATACTAAAAATTCCACTCTTCGTTGTGTTTTGTGTGTGTTCTAATTTTAAGTAAGCCTCTGTCATCTAGAACTTGTATTTCATAAAATTTAGCTACCTTCAGATTACGAGACTGATAAAAAGGTTTCTCGTCACTTTCCCTAAATTTTATACATATAAAAAGTGATGTGATTCCCCTTTACGAGACAAATTAGTTTGATTTTAACGATTAAAGCGTAAATCGGACTAACCCGGAAGTGAACACAGGCGTTTACCTTCCTTTGTATCTTTTTCCAAATTAATTACATTTTAATTTCAGCCAATATAACTACATTTAAAAAGGGGAAAATTCATTAAGGGCCATTATTAATTGGTTAGGGTTAGCGTTAAAAGTGTGTAATAATGTAAAAACAGCCCTTAATGTAATAACAGCCCATAACGTAATGAATTAGCTTTTAAAAAAAATAATGCAATCGGCCCATGACATAACTGGCCAATTATGTAAAAGGTGAAAGGACTGCATTTACAGTATATAGCGCTTTATCTACACTGTCAAACTTTACAAAGCCTCACATTCACCCATTCACACACACATTCATAAACCAATGGGCGACTGCTGCCATCCTGCCAGGCCCAGTGGGAGCAAATTAGGGTTCAGTGTCTTGCCCAAGGACACTTCGACATGCGAACAGTTGGAGCCGGGACTCGAACCAGCTACCCTTCAGTCACTGGACGACCCGCTCTACCTACCGATCCACAGCCGCCGTAGTCGAAGTCCTGAGCCTACAATGTCCACTACGTATGGAGGTAGTTTGAAAGGGTAAGGAGCAGCAGAAACGACTAGAGATCATGCTAACCATCAAGTTAAATAGACAAATCCAGAGAGAGATGAAGCGTGAGAGAGACAGAGATGGTGAGAGTATGCATGTTCAGAGTTATCTCCAAAAATAAATGAAGTGATATTAGTATATTATTACATTATGAGCTTAGTTATTACCTTTGCAATTTTTCAAATTTCTTTTTACCAGTCCAATAACGTAATAACCAGCCAATGCTATTAAGCTATTACATTACTGGCCAAAAGTTGGGACATTATAGGTTCAGGACTTTTATAAAGTTATTGGCCAGTTATTACTTTATGGGCCTATAATAAAAAAAAGAGGCAAAATTCATTACGTTATGGGCCGTTATTCCATTACAGTATGTGGTTCAACAAACATGGTTATTATTTTTTTGTTAAATTTTTCTCATGATTTATAAGTCTGAGTAGCAGAGGGGGAAGTTGTTTTTCATCTGTGCACTTAGAACCAGGACACCCGTGGCCGCAGTTCGATAATAGACTTTGTGGTCGTGTCATCTGACTTGCGGCCCCGTGTCTTGAACACTCGGGTGAAGAGAGGGGTGGAGCTGTCAACTGATCACCACCTGGTGGTGTGTTGGCGCCAAAAGTGGAGGAAGATGCTGGTCCGACCTGGCAGACCCAAACGTATTGTGAGGGTCTGGTGTGCACGTCTGGCAGAGTACCCTGTCAGAAGGCGCTTCAACTCCTGCCTCCAGCAGAACTTTGCCCATGTCCCGGGAGAGGCAGGGGACATTGGGTCCAACTGGACCATATTCCGCACCTCCAATATTGAGGCGGCTGACCGTGGCTGTGGCTGTGAGATGGTTGGTGCTTGTCGTGGCGGCAATCCTTGAATCCGTTGGTGGACACCAGCAGTTGGAAACGTCTGGCAGAGTCCCCTCGCAGTAAGGGATGTCATCAAGCTGACCGAGTCCTATTGGATTTTTTTGGCCTATGGGATTCCGGAGGCAGCTGATGGGTACTGGCTGGCCAAGCAGAACGCAGCTTTGGTAATCGCTGTGGCAAAAACTCAGACGTGGGAGAGGTTTGGTGAGGCCAGGGAGACGACTTCTGGACGGCTATAAGGAAAATCTGATCCACTGTCTGCCGTCTCAGGAGGGGGAAGCAGAGCACCATCAACAATGTGTATGGTGGGGATGAGGCGCTGCTGACCTCAACTTGCATTGTGAGTCGGTGGGCTGAATACTTTGAAGACCTCCTCAATTCCACCGACATGCCTTCCCATGAGGAAACAAAGTCTGGGGACTCTGAGGCGGGCTCACTGAGGTAGTTAAAGAGCTCCTCGGTGGCAGGCCCCCCGGACTCCCTAAAGCCTCTGGATGTTGTGGGGCTGACCTGGTTAACACGCCTCTACAACATCGCGAGGAAATCGGGGACAGTGCCTCTGGATTGGCAGACCTGAGTGGTGGTCCCCCTTTTTAAGAAGATTTTTTAAATTTTTATTTAAATTATTATTTTTTTTTAATTGGAAATGATGCCCATGATGAATGCTATTTTTTTCAGAAAACGCAATGAAGGCAACCCAAAATAATAATAATAAAAAATATATATATGCAAATGTTCTTCATATCTTATCCACTCCACAGCCATGCTGCATTTAAAACACTTGAAACACACAGCCAAAATCTGTGTTCTGCAACATATTGGCTGGCTCAGTGTGGGAGTGCAGAGAGCTCTTTTTGCTCTTTATTTTTTATTCCGGCAAGTACTTGCAAGCTTTCAACTGGGGAGGAAAAAAATTAATAATGATACTGTAAACACTTTTGTTCTAGGTGCGTCACTCAACATTTACATAATATTTGCAAATGTTTTTTATTTTTCTGGGTAAATTGCTCGTCAAACACCGCAGAATTTTACCTTAATATCTGAAGAGAAATTATAGTTTAATTAATTATGATAAATTAATTATGATTTTTGTGAGACTGTAAGTTTTACAGTCACACAAAAATCAACCCAGATAAATGCAAAGATCAACCCGGATAAATGCAAAGGGTTGCATCAGGAAGGGCATCAGGAGTAAAACTTTAAAATAAACAAAATTATTAGCATTCACCTTAAGAATAGTCTCCAACAATCTTTTTAATGGTCATCGAATGGATCATGAGACAAACAACCATGACAAAGAAGATAGGAATTCATTGGATGCTCACAAAACATATGGAAGACCTAGATTTTGCAGATGATGCAGATCAGTCTATTGTCCCATCAGCACCAACACATACAATCAAAATGTTACATGATTCTGTTAAGAGGGAGCTAAGAAGGGCCTGAAGATAAACAAGACAAAGACAATAAATATGCAAATAAACAACAAGCAGGAAGCACTGATCAACCAACAGGGAGAGAACATCAAGGAAACCAATTCACATATCTAGGAAGCATAGTCTGACAAGATGGTGGATCAGACCAGGACATCAAGAACCGGAAAAACAAGGCAAAACACGCCTATAACACACTGCAACCCATCTTGGACTCCGTTTTCCATTCATAACAAGATCAAGATATTCAATACCAAAGTCAAGGCAGTCTTCCTATATGGATCTGACCACTCCAACCACCAACAAACTACAGACTTTCATCAACAAGTGCCTAAGACACATCCTGAACATCAGATGGCCGAAAAGGATCCCCTACGGGAAAGAACGGACCAGAAGCCCACCAGTCAGGATGTGATGAGAAGAAAGTGGGCATGGATAGAAAACATTTTACGAAAAGCAACAGACAATATAACAAGGCAGGCACTTGACTGGAATTCAAAAGGGAAGTGGAAAGTGGGGTGGCCATGACAAACTTGGAGAAGATCATTAGAGAGTGCAGCCAAGAAAACCGGACAAACATGGGCTCAGCTAGCTGAAGAAAAACTGCTCAAAACCAAATTTATTGGTGGGGTGTGGTTGCTGCCTTGTGCTCCATTTTTTTAGTCTAAAGGAACAAGAAGATCCTAAGAATGTCATACCAATGGAGGAACGTCTCTCCACGGGAAGAAAGAGAAGAGGAAAGCACAAAGCATGAAACCTGTAGGGACTTTGAATGCTGGGACTATGGCATGAAACGCTAGGGGGTTGGTTGACATGAAGGTGAACAGAAAGTAAGTAAGTCCAGGTGAGCAGGTGGAAAGGTAGTAAGGCTAGAAGCTTAGGAGCATGGTTCAAATTATTTTACCATGGTGTAGATAGGTAGAGAAATTAAGTAGGGGTTATCTGAAATGAAGAGTTAGTTAAAAATGGTCTGGAGGTGAGCAGTCAGATTATGTGAGGGTAAAGGCTAAATCTTAAAATTAAGGGTGTTATTTATTAATGGCTGATTGGAACTAGAAGAGACAGAGAAATTCTGGAAGGAGCAAAGTAGTTCTGAGTATTCCAGGCAGAAAGGGAGTAGTGATTGGTGGAGACTTTAATGGACATGTTGGTGAAGGAAATGGGCGATGAAGAAGTGACAGGTAGGTTTGGTATCTAGGACAGGAACTTAGTCGAGACTTTCTTCCAGAATAGGCAGCAACATAGGGTGACCTACAAGAGCTGAGGGAGAAGCACACAGGTAGACCATATCGTGTGCAGACAATGTATTCTGTAGAAGATCAGTGACTGAAAGGTACTCACAGGGGAGAGTGTAGCCAGACAGCATAGGATGCTGGTGTGTAAGATGACTCTGGTGGTGGTGAGGAAGAAATTTATAAAGGCAGATCAGAGAACCAGGTGGTGGAAGCTGAGAAAGGAAAGGTGTTGTGTGGCTTTCAGGGAGGACTTGAGATCGGCTGTTGGTGGACCACGACAGCCAAGGTGATCAGAGGGACAGGCCGGAGGATACTTGGTTTCTTCGTATAGAAAAAGGGAGAAAGAAAAATTGTGGTGGAACCAGAAAGTCAAGCAAAGTATACTGGGAAAGAGGTTTGCAAAGAAGTGTAATACTGAGAGGACTGAGGTGAGAGGCAATAAAAAAGTAGATGCAACGTAAGGCGAGGGTAGACGTGGCAAAAGCCAAATGAGTTTTATGATTAATTGTAGACCAAGTTAGACAGTAAAGAGGGAGAGAACTATCCATATTCAGGTTGACCAGACAGAGAGAGAGAGAGAGCAAGAGAGAGAGAGAGAGAGAGATGGGAAAGATGTGCAGCAGCTTAGGGTGATTAAGGATAAAGATGGAAATGTTTTGACTGGTGGCAGTACTGTGCTGGATAGATAAGAATAATTTGAGGAGCTGATGAATGAAGAAAATGAGAGAGGAAAGAAAAGAGAAAAGAGAGATGATTATTGTGGACCAAGAAGTAGCAATGATTGGTAAGAGGGATGTTAGAAAGTCGCTAAATGGGATAAAAAACGGAAAGGCGGTGTGTCCTGATGTCATACCTGTGGAGGTATGGAAGTGTCTAAAAGAGAGGCGTCTGTGTAGATTTTGACCAGGTTGTTCCGTAGAATCTGAGGGAGCGAGATGATGCCTTAGGAATAAAAGAAAAGTGTGCTGGAGCCCATTTTAAGAACAATGCCTTGTGCAGAGTTGTGGGAATTTGAGAGGTATAAAATTAGCACTTAGTCATGCGACAACAATTTGGGAAGGAGTAGTGGAGGCTAGACTCAGGGCAGAAGTGAGTATTTGTAAGCAGCAGTATGGTTTCATAGACCGCCATAGATGTACCTTTTTCCTTCAGAGTGTTGATGGAGAAGTACAGAGAAGTTCAGAAGGAGCAGCATTGTGTTTTTGTAGCTGTAAAGAAAGCCTATGACAGGGTATCTAGAGAGGAATTGTGGTGCTGCACAAGGAAGTCTGGAGCGACATAGAAGTATGTTAAAATAGTACAGGACTTGTATAAGATCTAGAGAACAGTGGTGAGGTGTGCTGTGGGTGTGACCTAGGTTTTTCGGGTGGAGGTGGGACTGCATCAGGGACCACCTCTAAGCAACTTCCTGTTTGTTAGTGATGGACAGGCTGACAGATGAGGTTAGACTGGAATCCCAATGGACCATGATGACATTGTGATATTGTATCATTGTTCATTTTGTTTTGTTTACTCAGTAAAAAAAAAAAAAAAAGTAAAAAAAAGAATAATCAGTTAATAAACATCTATCCATCCATCCATTTTCTTTTACCACTTCTCATTAGGGTCGCGGGCACCTGGAGCCTATCCCAGCTATCTTCGGGCGGGAGGCAGGGTACACCCTGAACCAGTCGCCAGCCAATTGCAAGTTAATAAACAATAATTGAAAAAAAAAAGATTTTGCTATTATGCAAAAAATATATATAAAAAATAATGTTATTCGTTGATGGTGACAGCCCTACTGTACCATGGTATACTCATTTATATAGTTGTGTGACAGTTAAAACATTTTAAAAAGTGAGTCTAGTGTGTCTGAAGCCATCTTACTTCACCAAGCCTCTAGCAGTTAATTTTCCTATATTTCAATCTTAACATAAAGTGGTTCCATTTATGTTACACTTCAATGACAGTTATGGTAAAATGTTGAATAGATGATTTGGTAATGGGAAAAAAAATGCTGATGATGTTTATGATGCTAACAGTTTGACGCTATAAGACATTATTACAATTTGAACTGAATAAATGAAAAATATTGTTTTGAAATTAGAAAAAAAAGACAAAAATGACTGAGGTTGACTTTGGAGCTTCTCCCTCTGAATTTCCCCAAACTTGTTAGTCAGGCATCATCAAAATTAAAGAAGAGCTATTGTTTAATTGTTTTTAAATTAAAAATAATATTATTTAACTTGCATTACGGTTAAGAATGTTCAACTCTTACTTGAGCATTGCCTATACAAATATTGAAGGTTTTTACTGTGTGCAATGTATTGTATTGTGTTTTGGCTTTGAAGTTCAACTGTTTAAAAAAAGCTTAAAACACAGCAAAAGCATGAGTTGCAACAACATTTTATAGTCATGGCAAAAACATCCCGTGACAGCATTTCTCATCAACCTGCAGGCCTGTATGACATGTGGCTGAAGGATTTTAGTGGGTCATTATTTACGGTGTGGGGATAAGCATATTGACCTCATCTCATCTGCTATCATCTCCTCTGGGCAGACGGATAGCTGAGCCAACTGATGCAGGCGGCTTGCAAGCCTGCTGTTGACCTACTTACACTCCCTAACCAACTACTACTTGCTCATTTCCACTGTGGAAATACCATAAGAGAGTAATTACAATTTGAGTTCACGGCCTCTTGGTATCCAATATAAGCCGCTCGGTTGCTTGTTGGACTGAAAATTGCTGATGGTACAAGGGTAAAGGTCGAATGACATGGTCAGACAATTGTGACTGGTGAGAGTATGTGAACAGCAAAAAACTAATAAAGTGTATCTGACAGTAATGCTCCGCTCAGTGTTGACAACATTCATCCATTTTCTTCCGCTTATCCGAGGTTGGGTTGTGGGGGCAGTAGCTTTAGCATGGGAAGCCCAGACTTCCCTCTCCCCAGTCACTACATCCAGTTCTTCAGGAAGGATCCCCAGACGTTCCCTGGCCAGCAACGAGACAGAGTCTATCCAGCGTGTCCTGGGCCGTCCACGGGGTCTCCTCCCGGTGGGATGTGCCCGGAACACCTCACCAAGGGTGGCGTCCAGGAGGCATCCTAATCAGATGCCTGAGCCACCTCATCTGGCTCCTCTCAATGTGGAGGAGCAGCGGCTCTACCCTGAGCCCCTCCAGGATGACCAAGCTTCTCACCCTATCTCTAAGGAAGAACCTGGACACCTTGCGGAGGAAAATCATTTCATATTGTATCCGGGATCTTTTTCTTTTGGTCACAACCCACAGCTCGTGATCATAGGTGAGGTAGGAACTAGCAACCCTTTATTGATCAGTAACTGTTTTTTTTCTTTTTGTCAATGTCTTTATGTCACAAAACTGTTCTCTGTCAATTGACTGTCTGTTTTCGTACTAGAGCGGCTGCAACTACCGGAGACAAATTCCTTGTGTGGGTTTTTTTGGACATACTTGGCAAATAAAGATGATTCTGTTTCTGATCTGAACGTAGATCGACCTGTAAAGTGAGAGCTTTACAGACCTCCAAGGTCCCTGCCTTCGGCCACTGCCCAGCTCACGCTGCACGTGACCCTATGGCCCCTCCCATAGGTGGTGAGCCCATGGGAAGGGGGACTCACGTTAACCTTTCGGTCTGTGCCCGTTCGGGCCCCATGGGTGCAGGCCCAGCACAAGGCCCTCGCCTTCGAGCCCCACCTCCAGGATGTTGACAACAAACGTGATTATTTGTGGTCCAGTCTGATTGAAAACACAATCATCTCCACTACCAGATCTATAACCATGCTGCTGAATAAATTTACCGTGTTGAGATTAAAGTACTAATCGGAAATTTTTTTTTTATGATTTAGCTCGATTATGTAGTTGGCTGCATTACAAAACCACAAAGAGGAATGCCCATTTTAAAAGGCTCATCTGTAATGCCAAATAATTTCCACTATGTGTCTTTGTATTTAAAAAAATAATAATTTGCAAATTCACTCATAACAGGATTAAAAATTATTAAAGAATTAACAACAGTATTAGTAAAAAAGGGAGAAGTGAATAGTGAAAGGGGTATGAAATGAATGAAAGCTGCAGCTCAGGACATTTAACCCACTGGCTGCTAAAAATACCTAAATACTGTACATGTACACTATGCATCAGAAATAATCGTAATATCTCTGATTTCTACAGCAATTTTCAAAACATCAAAAGGACAATTACAAAAGTATTAAAGAGAAAATAGGGAACAATGAAGAAATAATTGAAGAAACAAGGATTGAATAGTATGAGATTAAAACTGAAAATTAAGGAAAAAGGATATAACATTAATTGTTAGCTATGAAGATAATGTGCAATTAAAGTGAAAACCTAACATATTCCCCATTGCGGCAAAACAATGGGTGCTTTCACTGTGTTATTTTCTGTATGTATGAGTAATTGAACAAATAAATAAATAAAATTATAAAAAATGCTCTTTCCTTTTTTCATCTAAGTATCCCTTACAGAAGTCTATCTACTGCATTTGCTGACGGGTGTGTCTCTTGTTACCTGTCCAGTGTAGGCAAAGTCCAAGGCATGCTTCAGTCCAACACTGGTCACTCCTTGAAGAGTCACTTCATCTGCCACGCTCTCCACCATGCACAAGCTGAACATGGCCTGATGATGCAACAAAACATGGAGGTCAGATGAGGGACTCCATACTTTGCTTTTTTATTTTTTTCAACTGGAATTTTTCCAAACTATCAATGGCTACTTATTAGTATTTTATGTGAGTTGTAGCTGCACTGCAAAATGAGTTGGAGAGCTGCTGAAAACATAACAACACAGTTAATCAAAGCCTGCCAAACACAACAGCGAACAAACTTTCGGTATTGATTGCCTCCCTCAACCCCAAAGCTCAGCATAAATATTGTATATATAGCACATATCAGTACATTGTGATATGCAGCACCTCTTGTCTTTCTCTCCTTGTAATGGGTGCACAAAAGCATGCACACCAACATCTTTGCAAAATCAAAGCAGTGGCCGTGGTGCCTGCAGTCGGACCCTGCTGAGGTCACATTTGCATCTGCTCATCGACTCTATTGATTGCTGTCATGCCATGATGGGATGTCACCCATTGATCAGGGGACCAGTGCTGCAGTGTGACAGTAAAGAACGAAACAGTGATATTTCAAACAAGGACGTAATAAATATCGCCTAATTTCATATACGTAAATTGTTTCCCCTCTGATTCATTCTCTCTGGTGATCTACTAATGAGGCTATTTAATTTAAGGGACTCAAAACAAGAGTTCTGCCTTAGCACAAATAATACGGCACTGTTTTAATTGACAGTGAGCGAGAGATGTCAATTAAAAAAATGTTTTTAACTGTGTTTGTAATGGTATAGACCTGCATTACATTATATTGACAGTTGATTCTAACATTTCAGGTACCTTTGTAGCTACATGATAATTCGACAAAATTTCAGTGTGCGTGCATAATCTCCTCATACGCGTCAAAGGCCCAAAGGCAGAGAAGTTAAAGCATCTTCTTTCTGTCACAAAAAGAAAGTGCATTCGTGCCAAAACTCCAATTTAGTTTTTGATGATTCATGGTGCACATGAACTTTAACTCGGCATCACCCCCGTCTCCTTCGGCAAATGGCCACTCGAGAGTAGGAACAACTTGAATTTGTGCCTAATTTTGTCCAGTGATTGCACAACCTAGTTGATTTACCACTGAGTCAATTAAAAATACACTGGTCCATTAGGCACAGTGAGTCATGTGGTACAATCTGAGGAATCATGATAATACTGCTGTAGTTTGCCTGCACAGATGAGCGAAAAGGAAAAAGGTACACTGTGCAGGACCCTCCATTGTTTCAATACTGTGGGCACTGAGAGTGTTTGCGGAGCTGTCTGTCCCTAGCATGACTGTTCCTGATCTTGATGTAGGTGCTTATGATGGATGGCTCTGTCGATTTGGGCTACAGAATCCTAAGTCCTGCTCACTGCAGTCTTTTCCTCATGATGCTGCAGCAGGAGAGCAGTGCTACATTTAGCCTGACGTTCTGGCAAAATATGACTGCTTGTGTGACCATTAAAGCGCATGAATCCAATAAGCACCCAACTTTATTTAGAGAGCAGTGATTCACAAACTAATGTGTCAGGTGTGTCTATGGGAAATTATCCAATTTCACTTAATTGGGTCAGAAAATGAATATTTAAGATCTCTGTGCGTGCAGTATATCAGCTTTGTGTTCAACTAAACAGGCCCAGATTGCACACTGAGTAAATATTTTTTTAAGTAAATTGAGATGAGCTCAGGGCAACATGGTGAAAAAAAACAACAACTACTACACCACTTGTACTTTGTTGCGCCAGCTTTGGCTTTTATAACAGTTTGCAGTCTCTGAGACATCGACCTGACCAGTGACAAACAGTATTCTTCATCAATCTGGCTCCAAATTCCTCTGATTGCTGTTCCGAGCTCAGCTTTGCAGGTTAGAGCCTTGTCATTGACCATTTTCTTTTATTTACACCACAGTTTTTTGATTGAATTTGCAGCCCATGACATTGACATTATATGTCTTTATTTAAGGATGTTTTTGCTCTATTGCAAGATACATTATCATCTTGAAAAATTTTGTCATCGCTATAACAACCGTTCAATCGATCCAATCAGAAGTGTGGAAAATCTCTATGTAAACTTGTGCAATTATTGAAGATGTAATGACTGCCATCTCCCCTCTGCCTTTACCTAACATGCAGCCCCATATCAACAATGACTGTGGAAATGTGCATGTTTTCTTCAGGCAGTCATCTTCATAACTCTAATTGGAACGGCACCAAACAAAAGTTCCAGCATTATCACCTTGCCCAATACAGATTCAAGTTTCATCATTTACTATCACTTTTATCCAGTCAACCACAGTCCGCGATTGCTTTTCTTTAGCCCACTGTCACCTTGGTTTTTTTTGTGTTTCGGTGTTAAGGATGGGTTTCGTTTGGCATTTCTGTATGTAAATCCCATTTCCTTTAAGCGGTTTCTTACAGTTCAGTCACAGACCTTTGACTCCAGTTTCTGTCCATTTGTACCTCATTTATTTTGTTGTGCATTTTCTAATTTCAAGACATTGCTTTAACTTTTCTATCTTTGAGGTCTTCCTTGGTCTACCAGGATGGTTCCCTTTGACAACCTTCTCATTTTGTTTGTACTTGGTCCAGATTCATGGTCTTCTAGCATGTTGTTCTTTCCATCCTTCTCCACGCCTGTGAAACTTGGACCTTGTGCCGAAGCGACGTCAAGCGCCATGAAAGCTTCCAACAGAGGAAGCTAAGACAAATACTTGGCATTCGCTGGGAGGATCGGGTTTCATACAATGAAATCCTCAAGCATGCTCTGCTGCCTAGTGTGGAAGCCACCATCTTGCAATACCGCCTTCACTGGATAGGACATGTCATACGGATGGACCCCACCAGATTACCTCGACTCATGACTTGATACAGGAAAAAGATCTCACGGAAGGCCAAATCTGCAAGACAAGAACCAGCTAAAATGCTCGCTGAAGCAAACTAGTATTGACCTGAGACCTTGGGAAGAACTTGCCACCAACAGAACAGCTCGGAGAAGAAAAACCTGGAATGGCACAGACACATACGAGAGGGCCAGGACACAACGAGATGAAGATAAACGAAAACTACAAAGATTTTACCAACCACGTCCCCCACCCACTTTACCATGTGACTTCTGACCATGACTATTCCACCATAGGCTCAGCCTCCAAAGCCACATCCGCTACCGACACGACCACAGGTGCCAACTTCCTAAGTACAGACGAAACCAATGCTCAGACACGAACTGGAGCCACAAGTTCCAATAATAACGCTAATGAAATAAGTGTTGCTTACAACTCAGTGTGGTCTGAATTTCAGATGACATGTCGTTAAATACACATACAGTTTACTGTATGAGTCCTCATTTGACCATCAGACAAATCCGGATTCTTTAGGCCTGATACAGTATTGACTCACCAGACACAACATTAGTTGTATCTTCAAATCTCTTTATATTATACAATATGGGGTACCTTGCTTACCAGAAATAAGTGATATGTAAGGAAGGAAAACACTGTGTGGAATAGGACTTGTAGCTAGTTTTATTGTTCTGACTGTACATTATCTTGTTTTCCTTTAGGTCCTGAAAACATGAAGGAAATGCTAATGGGATATAAAACCAGTAGGGCTCTGAGATCGACAGACTCAGGTCAAATAGTGGAGCACAGAGCCTAAAGCAAACATGGTGAAGCAGCATTTAGCTATTATGCTGCGCACAAATGGAATAAGTTGCCAACAGAAGTAACGTCAGCCCCAAATGTGAATGTTTTCAAGTCAAGGTTAAAAACCTCTTCTTTTTTCTCATGCTTTTTAGAGCATTTCCACTTTTAAATTATATTTCTTGCACTGTACGCTGTTTTAATTGTACTGTTATTTTTTTTCTCTGTTTTAAATGTTTCTGTTTTTGTCTTTGTTTTTAAATGCATTTAATCACGTAAAGCACATTGAGTTACCTTGTGTAGGAAATGTGCTGTATAAATAAATTTGCTTTGCTTTGCTTCTAGGATAAGGTCTGGAAATGCTTCGTTTAACCAAAAGTTTCACATAAAAGTTTGTTTTGAGCACATCATTGCATCTTGTTTGACTAACCTGCACACACAAAAACTAATGATGGTTTAAGTAGTATTTCCATGCCAATCTGCTTGTTACCAGGCAACCTCATTGTTCCAGGGCCGAAGCGAGTCCAGGGTAAAAGTAGAGGGTTTTGTCTTGTTCCTCTTATATCCAGTTGTTTTGCTATTCTAAAGTACTTACTGTGTGTAATGTGTTTCGAAGAGTTATAAAAAGAGTAATACATAAATTTGGCCCCTCTTCCACATTTGTCTGGGGGGGGTGTGGGGGGGGCCATCCATGTGTGCGTGATCATGGCATGACTGATTTATTTTCTAGATGTTTTAGTAATGTGACAACATTGGCAGAGGCAGGTGACACATAAATAACTCACGCTTGGTTAGGTAAAATATTTCATTACAATCACTGACCACCGAGTCAGATTGTTACGTTCCTACTTGGTGTTGCTGTTCATTTGGTTTCATCGTCTTTCAGTTCCCTTGATGATTTGTATTGTTTGTATCCAGGTTTCTTGTCCGTCTGTTGTTTATTAAAATACCATATTTATTCTTACTCTTGCTTGTTGTCTGCCTTGGGATCCTTTACCATTTACACATACACTCTTGACATAATAATCTGACCAAATGGATCCCGCAGACGCCGATCATGTCCGTCAGGCATGGTCAAGCCACAGATAATTTATAGGATTACATGATCAGTCATTGTGCCAATTTATGGAGGGGATGACTGAGTTGACTGACCATGATTTGCGGTTGGTATTTAGTAAAGATCGTGCTGAGTCTCTTCCTCCTCACCGGCCCTATGATTGTGCAATTGATCTGATTCCAAACACCCCAGTACCAAATGCTAAACTGTATCAGATTTCAAAGCCGGAACAAGAAGCGCTCAGGGACTATATCGCTACATCCATTGGAGGAAGCCTCATTCGTCCGTCATCCTCACCAGTGGGGGCAGGTTTTTTTTTATTTTGTTTGTTTTTTTATTGACAAAAAGGACAAGACGCTGAGGCCGTGTATTGATTTTGGGGGGCTTAACGAAATCACTGTGAAGAACAAATACCCGTTGCCTTTATTGGATTCTGCGTTCACTATTTTGAATATCTAGTCATGCTGTTTCATCTTTCTAATGCACCCGGAGTGTTTCGAACTTTGATAAACAACGTTCCGCGAGATATGACAAACCAATTCTGTTTCGTGCATCTTGATGATATTCTGATTTGAACAAAATGTCCGGCTTGTGTTACAACGTCTGCTGGAAAACCAGCTTTATGTGAAAGCAGAGAAATGTTACTCCACTTCTGTTGAGTTCTTGGGGTTCATTATAGAGCAGGGTAAACTGAGAGCTGATCCAGCCTAAATACAGGCTGTGGTTGACTGCCCTTCTCCTATATCAAAGAAGCACTTGCAGAGCTTCTTGGGTTTTGCCTATTTTTACAGATGGTTCATCCGTAATTTCAGCATGGTGGCTGAACAGCTGACAAGGCTTACATACAGTAAGTTACCGTTTGTTTGGACTCTGGAAGCTGAAGTTGCATTCGTTTGGCTGAAAAAAATTGTTGTCTAGTTCACCTGTCCTCATTCATTCTAACACCGATCTCCTTTTTGCTGTATAAGTGGACGCATCGGATACAGGAGTGGGGGCGGGGTTGTCTCAGCGCTCCCTAGTCGACCAGCGGCTGCACCCCTGCGCATGTTTCCTCACGTCACCTTAGTTCGGCCGAGAATAATTATGATGTTGGAAATAGGGATTTGCTGGCCATTTTGTTGGCTCTTCAGGAGTAGAAGCACTGGCTGGAGGGCGCTCTGGAAAATTCCCAAGTTTATACAGATCATAAAAACTTGGCCTATATTCTATCCGCTCGCAGGCTTAATTCCTGTCAAGCACGTTGGGCCCTGTTTCTGACGAGTTTTGACTTTACCATCACTTATCGTCCAGGGTCCCAGAATGCCAAACCCGACGCTCTGTCTCGGATTTATTAGTCTCCCACTGACGCATCGGTGCCAGAGACTATAATATCTGTGGGTAGAGTGGTGGTAGTGCTCCATTGGGAGGTGTAGAGGAAGGTGGTCTGCGCAGTGAGGGACGCAGATTTTGGATGGATGCCCGACAGACAAGTTGTTTGTTCCGGTGGAGTTACGCCTGGAGCTTTTGCTGTGGGGGCACTCTTCCAAGGTGGCATGTCATCCAGGAGTGACTTTGCCATTGTAGTTTGCCTATATACTTGTGTAGGATTTATTGTTTATTAGACCACTCCTTTCCGCTGTGGCTCTGTCCACCAGCGTGCCCTTAGTTTCTTTTTGTGTGGTGTAACTCGCCTCATAAGGTACCTTCTTCGCTGTCGCTTTTGGTTGTACATTTGTATTGTTGTATCCACATTTATTGTGTCTTTTGTTTATTAAAATACTATGTTTATTCTTGGCGGCACGGTGGACGACTGGTTAGAGCGTCAGCCTCACAGTTCTGAGGACCCGGGTTCAATCCCTGGCCCCGACTGTGTGGAGTTTGCATGTTCTCCCCGTGCCTGCGTGGGCTTTCTCCAGGCACTCCGGTTTCCTCCCACATCCCAAAAACATGCATGAATTGGAGACTCTAAATTGCCGTAGGTGTGACTGTGAGTGCGAATGGTTGTTTGTTTGTTTGTATGTGCTCTGCGATTGGCTGACAACCAGTTCAGGGTGTACCCCGCCTCCTATCCGATGACAGCTGCGATAGGCTCCAGCATGCCCACGACCCTAGTGAGGAGAAGCGGCTCAGAAAATGGATGGATGGATGTTTATTCTTACTCCATCTTGTTGGCTGCCTTGGGATCCTTTAACATTTACACGCAAACTCTTGACATGGATATTGTGTTCACTTTAGTACTATGTCAACTGTATGTGTGGGGGGGGGGGATGACTGGTGACAGAAAGTAGGTGAGGGAAGGTGAAAACACGGTCACTATTGACTGTAGTGGGTTAATCTAATAATCCAAGTCCTGACCAGTACACCAATTTGCCTCTGATAGTACTCGGCATGGGGTTGAAAGGAGGAGAAGAGGGATTTGACTCACTCATCCACCCTTTGTCCTGAGAGAGGTAAAAATAACCTGGACTCACACAGGAGAAATCCTACAGGGCAACTTGGATGAATTCAATCTGCCTTTCATTTTTGAGGGGGATTAGTTTTGATTTCCTAATGCTGTTCTGTCTCTCCTCTCTAAAGCAAGTCTCATTGGGGCACTTTTCTTGTGCAGTCCATCTCTATCTGGCTGCCTGACAGCAGATATCAGTTCAACCTTAACTTGACTGTAACTTGGCAAGAAACAATGGAGATCCAATCAGCTGCAGAAACATGTTGTAACCTTTGAATTTGCCAATGTTTATGTACAATAACTACTGTAAATGAAAACTGTAGCAAGTGAAAGGTCAGGAAAGTGTACTTTCTTAAATATCTCTCTCTTGATTTGTGGCAGCATCAAAAAACCTTTAGGTCAAACTTTACAGTTATAACAGTTTTTTAGTTATAACAATCCCCTGTGGTCTACTTTGCTTATCAGTCATTATACTTGATCAGTTTTAGTGGTTCTTACAACCATGAAAAAGAACAGTGCTAGTCTGAATCCACATGCCTGTATGGGTCCACCATTCATGTTAAGAGAGCTAAGAGGACTGCACCAGATAGAAGACGAAGATTTAGACTGAGCACCAGGGTCAGCCTTGCACCCCTTCAACCTCACCCTGATCCAATAGGCTCCAGTGTATGCGTGTGTAAAGTAATGTCTGGTAAAAATGCAAGGTCAAGTTTCCGCTCAGTGTCCTCCAGCAGCAAGGTGTCTTTGGATTTCATGAACTCTTTGATGTCTCTCAAAAGTGAAAAAAAAAAAAAAACGAACCAAAATGCATCATGCAATCATCAGATTTGTGTGTGTGTGTGTGTGTAGTAAAAGGTTATATTCAGTTGATAGCTCCTTCAAAAGCACCTTGAATATTCTGTGCTGTTTAGCTCTGGAGTGGATTCTGTTTGTGATCTTCACAACAGGAGTCATACTGTGTTCAAAGCCGATCACTTTTGAATGATGTAGTGGTAATGCCGAAACATTGGGTACTGTGTGTCTCTTTTCAGAGAGCAAACACTCCCGTATGTCGGCCGATCATAGCAGGAGCCCCGTCTGTAGATACCGATACCAGTTTTCCAAAGGTACCTTTTTCTCCGCGAAAAAACGTCCAAAGTCTTTGTCAGAAGATGAAGCTCATCCATTTTGTTGGGTAGGGAGCGAAGATTCGCCAGGTGGCTTGACAGGAGCATCAATCTGTATCCTCTCTTGCGGAACTTCACTTGGATAGCGGCGTGCTTCCCCCTTCGTCGCCTACGTCTCCGTGCGCCACAGACCGCAGCCGCCCCCCGGTGAATAACTTGGTTTTTATCAATATGCTCGTACTTGTTTGTGTGCGTACTCTGTGACCAAATTTGAAACGACCTCAGACTATGCGTAAGGACAAATAATGCAAGATCAGCTTTCCAAAAACTGTCAAACATCACACTTTACCTCTGTATTGGAACTACAGTCATTCATAAAAAAACAATTATAATAGCTTTGACAATAATAACTCAAACCAGGGATTTGGTAATGGGTTGATTGTCCTATATAATGATGAAAAGGAGACTTCTGATCACTTTTACCCTCGTCGCCTCGTACAGTAGGATATGCATGTCCCTTGCCCGCTGTCTGCGTGCAGTCCGATGTTTTCATTCAACAGGGGAGTGGTCAGACAGCTTGTATTTCCTAGATTTTTCAAGGCTTCAGTATTCTTTCTAATCCCTATGATTATCTGATTTATATAGTTTTCTGTGATTCTGCATGTGTAAATCTGACATAAATTGATCAATTCACAGTCACACTCACCGCTTGCATGGTTGAATTGTGGTGTACTCCGATCGGCAAATGGCTTATATATTTTCTTTTGTATAGATATCCTATATGTACAGTATGTTTTGTACTTGCAACATATTCTCTAATTTAACTTTGTAATTACGTAATTAAAATTATTAACATGATTATTGGGGGGCGGCACGGTGGGGGACTGGTTAGAGCGTCAGCCTCACAGTTCTGAGGACCCGGGTTCAATCCCCGGCCCCGCCTGTGTGGAGTTTGTATGTTCTCCCCGTGCCTGCGTGGGTTTTCTCCGGGCACTCCGGTTTCCTCCCACATCCCAAAAACATGCATGAATTGGAGACTCTAAATTGCCCGTAGGCATGACTGTGAGTGCGAATGGTTGTTTGTTCCTATGTGCCCTGCGATTGGCTGGCAACCAGTTCAGGGTGTACCCCGCCTCCTGCCCGATGACAACTGGGATAGGCTCCAGCACGCCCGCGACCCTAGTGAGGAGAAGCGGCTCAGAAAATGGATGGATGGATGGATGATTATTGGGGTAAATGTTGTCAGTTTGTTTTGTACTTGCTATAGATTATCTAATTTAACTTTGGAATTATGTAATTAAAATGATTAACATGATTATAGGGGTAAATGTTGTCAGTTTCTATGTTTGGCAAGCTTTCTAATGATACCAATGTTTTGAAGATAGGATAAAGATTAAGAATGTTATTAAAGATTTGCATCAGCTATCGCTCCTACCTCCACGTATTGGCTTATATGCATCAGACGGACATCCCGTTATAGGGAAATGGCAGCATCTTTATGCAGATTGCAGGTCGTGTGCACAAGCACGTCACATAGAATGAATTCTGATTCATTAACATAGACACGGTGGTGCAAAGAAAATTGGCCGGTGGTACGAACAGGTCATGAATCTGACGGTGATTTTGCGTCAAGTGAGTGAGAACATTCCTACACATTTATTAGTAAATGAGGCCCATTGTGATTGAAAATACAAACTTCTAAAAATGGGTAAGAAATGACAAAGAGTTGGTGCATGCGCCCTCAGTGCAATTCATACTGTACATTGCAAGGGATGGATTTGTCACAGGCATTTTGGGGCATCCGTCCGTAGTGGAAAATTGTATGTGTGCCTCCATAGCCAGAAAAAAAGAAAAGAAAACCCTTAAGAGCGTAAGACGGCCATATTCACAAAAATACTGAGAATGGACCCTGGTAGCTGGATGCAAGTTGTTTTCAAAGCGGAACCACATCTGTTACCCTTAAGCAAGCCATTGAACTGCGACACGGTTTGCACTGAGCCTAATTCTGACATCACCATTCTTGTGCATGCATGAGTGTGTTCAACTGTAAGTATGTAAGTCTATCACGTGTGTGTCTGTGAAGAAATGCAAGAAATGCAGGTGACTGAAGTTTTGATCCACAAACACCTAAAAAGAAAAAAAAATCTAATCAAAACGTTTTGAGTAAGATTGGATCTTAAGAAGGTGAACATGTTGGTGGCTGTCCCTCCGATCGAGATAATGCCCCAGAAAGCATTATTTAGCATTATTTATTTATGAGACATTTTGTTTGAAGATATAGTTTGCCAAACATTGCATTATTTTAACGATATACAGTATTTATTATATTCTACACTCACCCGGAAGTAATCACTGCATGCTGCCAGAATGGCTTTGTGAGCATGGAACTTTTCCTCCCCGGCCACCAGGGTGACGTCACACAGAAGTCCATCTTTCCTCTGCTGGTTGAGGGCAGACAGGACGGAGTCCTGATGGGACTTGGATTGGCAGAGTCTATGTCCTGTCAGCATCTCCCTGCTGATGGAAACACACGCACGCACACACACGTATGCACACACACACTTAAACTCAGGACAAAGCTCTTGGAATTTTTCCTCACCTCCAGAGACCAAAGCACTTGTATTTTTCACTTCTTGCTGTTTATTAGACTTGATGAATACATAATGTTAAAATATAATCAAACAAAATCTAGCAGTGGTGACCAACTGGTTAGCACATCTGCCTCACAGTTATGTGGACCGGAGTTCAAAACCCGGCCCCGCCTGTGTGGAGTTTGCATGTTCTCCCCATCCAAGCATGGGTTTTCTCCGGGTACTCCGGTTTCCTCCCACATCCCAAAAAACATGCATGGTAGGTTAATTGAAGACTCAAAATTGCCTGTAGGTATGAATGTGAGTGTGAACGGTTGTTTATTTCTTTGTGCCCTGCGATTGGCTGGCGATCAGTTCAGGGTGTACCCTGCCTCTCGCCCAAAGATAGCTGGGATACACTGTAAAAAATTATTTTGGAGAATGGTAAATATAATCCATGAAAATCATCTAAAATTTACATTACTATTTTAGATTTACCCTAAAAATGCAGGTAAATTTTACCTACACTACCTATTTGACAACAATAAAAAGTTAATTAAAATCCACCTCAAAGCCATTGCTACTAAAATATGCATCACGTGATATATTCATGCCGCACTAATTGGCTGACATGTCATCGGCTCATCAACACAAAATGGCGTCACCGATCACTGTGATCGCTGACCACTCTGATTGGTTGTTAGCTAGCGAATCAGCACAAAAGCAAACAAAACGACAAATAAAAATGCACTCGCTGGTAAAATAAGGTTAGCTAAACGGTGATCATTACTTACATTTGTTCCTGCTTGTATCATGAGTGTGTCAGGTAAGGTTAACAGGCTATATGTGTATTGCATTTCATAGAACCGTGTCTGGGGATTGTATGGAAAACAATGATTTCTCGGCCTTCCTTATGAAAACTGTACAAGGTATCAGTGTAGGCATTTCACTGAGTGGACAGTTGAGGTGCTCTAAATGTCAATTGGCATTTGAAAATAGGCAGACCTGCATTAGTGAAATAAATACACTAAGAGGGAACACAAAGTATACTAGCCCCACCTCAACTCAGCCACTGTGGTTGAAATGTAACCAGAAATGTGTGGTAAACTTTATCCAAGTTTTGTAAGTATTTTATCGCAATTGAATTAAGGTATTCTTCACCCAAAATATGTGGTTTACATTTAGCCAATTCAAGTGGCTTCAAATTGTTCCCTACATTTATTGGGTAAATTCTCTAGGTTTTTATTATTATTATTATTTACAGGGCGGCACGGTGTTCGACTGGTTAGCACATCTGCCTCACAGTTCTGAGGACTGGGGTTCAAATCGCGGCCCCGCCTGTGTGGAGTTTGCATGCGTGGTAGGTTGATTGAAGACTCTAAATTGCCCTTAGGTTTGAATGTGTGCGCGAATGGTTGTTTGTTTATATGTGCCCTGTGATTGGCTGGCGACCAGTTCAGGGTGTATCCCGCCTCTCGCCCAAAGTTAGCTGGGATAGGCTCCAGCACGCCCGCGACCCTGGTGAGGATAAAGCGGTACAGAAAATGGATGGATGGATGGATGTTTTTTTACAGTGTAGGCTCCAGTACGCCTGCGACCCTAATGAGGATAAGCGGTGCGGAAACTGGATGGATGATTCAAGCAGCATTTACTTCGGTAGTAACACAATTACGAAACGAAATAACATCTTGCTGACGTCTTGTCATTCATTGTTTGACCATGTTATTTGACCCTCATTAGCAACCATATTCCACCGTTAAATTATTTAATGAAGGTTATACACTACCTTGGGAAATTCAGTGTGTCAGAGTGACTGAGTGTCTAAATGGCTGACAGGGAGTGCTATGGGCTTAAGTAGTCAGGCCATGTTTTCTAAAATCCTCAGAGACTGTCCTCTTGTATGCCTCCATCATCAGCATACCACACTGTCCAACCAAATCCATCTCTGTCCATTCGAATGCAGCAGCAAGTCAGCCAACACACTCTGTAGTGTTGGGATGCAAGACAAAAAAATAATGGGTGTGGGGGTTTGAATGCGTGTGTGTGTGTGCGTGTGTATGTGAGATGACTGATGAGTCAGGGTGTTTGGAGATTGGCATCTGTTTGGAAGAGCCCAAGGAGATTTGCTGCATTGAAGTGAAAGGAATTGAAAGCATTTAAAAACCCCAATGAGAGATGTGTACGATGCAGAATTTGTGGAAAGACTAAAAACTGGCGACCAGTTCAGGGTGTACCCCGCCTCTCGCCCGAAGATTGCTGGGATAGGCTCCAGCACGCCCGCGACCCTAGTGAGGAGAAGTGGAACGGAAGATGAATGGATGAATGAATGTTGTTGTATAGGTTGTTTTGTTTTGATCATTTTCATATAGTTGCCTCTTGTCCTGCCTTTTGGCCAGGCCATCATTGTAAATGATAACTGCTTCTCAATTGACCTACGTGGTTTAATAAAAACAAATCCATATGCTCTCAAAAGTGTTAAGATCAGGAGATGCAGCATGGCATATTATGATGTTTTGCATGAGAATAATTTCATTGTGGAAGCCATAGTTCTTTTTTTTTTTTTTATAACATGGCAGGAAATGGTCAGTAAAAAACTCCACATATTATCCACATAGTCAGGCACCATAAATAGGCCTACCATCTCACTGGCCATTTTTCCAGAGCAAAACATTACTCCGCCACATCCTTGCACAGCCTTGTTGGGACATGGTCCACCCATCCATGATCTGGATCATCCAAAGTAGCTTGGCAGTCATTAGTCTTCATGCATTTGTGAGCTCACTGCAACATTTGCACCTGTGACATTGGTTTGGGATGGCTGAGCTAGCTTTACGCATGACTGCAAGCCTTAGCAAAATGTAAATGGGCTGAATTGAGACTTACATTGGTTTTACTTAAACCACAATGTCATTATAGTAGCTTACGTTCTCCTCAGAAGACTGCCCAAATTTAATACGTTGAGGGATTATAAAAATATAACAAATTAAAACGTAATTGAACTTAAATTAATATTATAGGTGACAACCAGTAATCACCTGCTTTCACAGTGAGTACCATACACCACATCCCATACATTGATTTAAACTGAAACGAATGTTCCTTTTTAGTGTTCAGAATGTGTGGAGTGAGTCTGACTAGGTCATTTACCTGTGGCCGGGTTCAGGAGGCATGCCCCTGGATGCAGGATGAAAGGACTCTTGTGGAGGGCGAGTGGAGGTCTCCTGAGGACTGAAGTCTCCTCGCCGGCAACATACATCAGCCTGATAGGACACAACAGAGTGTCAGCTTTCGTCAGTCCATCTAATTCACTCAAATGCAGTCTGGCAACCCTCTGCGTGACGTGTGAAAAGATGCAACTGCACATCAAGCATCGTGCCAACTTCTCACTTCACTCACACCTTAACTATTATATTTCTTAAATTTTCCTGGGTGGGGGGTGTTCATGAAAAGTGTGACCTGAGAATGGAAAAATAAGCACTTTGAAAACCTGGGAGCCAAAATTACACAAATCAATTCTGATTATCAGTAGCTACAACCACAGAGTTGTTGCGTTGCACAGCTGTACTCTATCCCACAGTGATCTAAATACTGTGCTGGAATAATTCCAAACCAAAGGCTTTTTAACATGGCTATTCAAAAGCTGCTTACTACATATATGCAAACATATGTATGCGTCTCATCTTCCTTGAGAGAGGAGTTCCCGGCAAGATGTAGTTATCGATCCATTCAAGATGGACCTTTAAATACATGGTCACAGGCAAATGCATCTGAGAGATGAGGTGGAAAAGGAGCCGACTTGCATCTCCAATGAAGACCAATATTGTCACATTAAATAAATTCAGTTAAATAACAGCAGGAGGCAAAGGTCAGTGCCATTCTACAAAGTATCCAGGTTTTTAGATCGCCATCACGCCATGTGATGACATGTCCTGTCTTTTTGTAATTGTATACAGATACTTCATTGAGTCATTTGGTGGAAATGATCACAAGATGTTCGCCATTTTTCTGCAAACCATAACAGTCCCTTGACTGACAACAACCACGGAAAAGATACTAAATGTCACAGACCATACACAATACGGATTTAGACTAGAAAACAACATGAAATGATCAATGATGGTTAAGGTTTGAGTTGGCAGTTAGTAGACACCACTGTTGCACTGACTATCACTTTCCAAAAGCTTGCAGCTGTCAAGGGGTTTCCTAGCAACAGGCCAGCGCCTTGCTCCACGGAGTAAAGCCTCTTACTCCCATCATACACGATATACATTGTAGACACTCGCACAACAGGAATGCATGGCTGTCAGCCTGACGTGCGCTCCACAGCTCACGCACCTCATACGTCAGTGTCCTGGCGTCGTCCGACTCCTCTTTGATTTACAAATGAGATTATCCGAGCCCGCCGCTATAGAAGCTCCTCTGCACCATCAAGAAGGAAGCACGACGACGGTGGGGGGGGGGGGGGGGGAAATACGCGTCTGTCAACAACACTTGATCTGTGTTGGCGGCGGTGTAGCACCTCAAATGTTTCAACAAAACCCCGCCTCCCCGGTGGTCACGTGAATGTGGACCTAGCGTCTCCAAGTGGGGAATAAGGGTATTGCAGCGTCTGCACTCTGGACGACAGGGGTCCTCGTGGGGTTTCGAAAAGGATCACTGCCTGTCGAAATTTCAGATGCCCTGCTGCACCTGACAAAACAAAATGACTAGGAACCTTTTGTTTTCTGCTACATTTGTTCCTGTGACAAAAAGTTCATGGAAACCCAAAATTGCATTCGTGACAACCCGTTGCCGTATCTTTCCGCAGCGGATCGACCGATCCACATCAGTCAACATGTTGTATTCGCGGTCATCGCTCATGTTCCAGGACACAATGTTGTGAGTGGATAAAATGTTGTACTGTGGACGTTTGCCCTCCAACGGAAACTTCCACGTGTTTTCCCCTTTTTAAGTGCTTTTTAAACGCTAAACCATGGTATTTTTAACATGAACGTATAATATTGTAATGTTGGAAAGCACAACTTTCCCATGTATCCAAAGGCAACACGAGATTGCACAAAGCAGTGGGAGTGGCGTTCAATCTTTTCAGGAAACACGCTATCGAATTTCACTCGGAATTTTCTCCAAATTCTATACATGTAGTCAGCTTCAGCACAAACTCGGTTCATATCAGTTGGTAAGTTTGTTTATGCCTCCCTTTTGACTTTTGTCAACTTTTCTGTGCCTACCCAAGTTGTTTTGGGAGCCCTTTCCATAGTTAACGAATCAAGGCAGCGATGTTTACTGCACACTCCCATCAAGTTGGTGCTTTATTGACGGAATTTCCGGGAGACCGTATTTTGAAACTGCGTTTTAAATATTTCCTTGATATAAATATCCTTTATTCGACCACCTTTGTAAATATATTGTACTGTACTAAGAGGATCAATGCATCAAAGAGTCTCCACTCTTACGATGCAGACATGGTAGTAATTTATACATCAACCGATCAGTCAAATTACCTTTGTCACAATAATTAACTAATAGCGTGTACTTTGCATAAATTTACGAGAGTAGTATTCTCAACCATTCAGTTTTCCAGGTTAATATTGCAAGTATGGTTGTGCATTCATTTCGAAATGTTCATGTTCGCTGTGTCCAAACAAGCTACGACTTATTCGACTGAATCACTGTGGATTTTTAAAATTCCCACCGTAATTGCAAATGGTGTACGGAGAAACATACATGATTGTGCTATTCTATCTAATCTGTCAAAGCAGGTTCTTTGTGTTGCAGATAGAGAAAAGAGGTGTTACGTTTAATCTTATTGATGGTAGCACAATGAGGGTATTGGGTATGATTGGTGAGATAACAGTCCTTCTACATGCGTCTGCCCTGAAGTTGTGTGCTTGCATGACTTTGATTAACTACAACAACAATGCATACTGCTGGATGTGTAACCCCTGCACTATTTTCTTCTAATTTCAGTCCTATTGGATACCTCTCACGAATGTAAAAACACATGCAGCGGGCTGATGGAGAAGCTGCACCCTCTCCTACTGCCATTGCCTCCACTGAGATGACACCAAGATAGGTGGAACAGTGAGAGCCAGGGGAATTCAATATTTGGGCTAATTGAATGAATATCCTCAATATTGACCCGAAAAGAAACAAGTTATTCACAACGGGAAAACAAATATCCTGAAATTTCTAGTTTGTCCTCACAATGACGATGCTTGTGTGGTTGGGTCTACTTTGTCTGCAACGCGGCAGTGCTCACAGCCTCTTCACCTGCGAGCCAATCGAGGTTCATCGGTGTATGGGGCTGTCCTACAACATGACTTTCTTTCCCAACATCATGGAGCACTACGATCAGGATGTTGCAGCCTATAAAATGGAGGTGAGTGTTTTTTGTCAAAACAACCAAACATTCTGACATTCTCTTAATTTAATGAGTGAAAAAGGTGTCAAGCAAAGGTGAATTGCATCACCTATGGGCCTCATGCAATTTTTTTTAAAACATTAATAACTGTCACACATAGCATACATGCAAATCAGTCGCCTTTCTGCGTGGAGTTCGCCGTCACAGGAGTTGACGAGACCAGAAAAAACCCTTCCTCTGCTTCTGCTGCTCAGAAGTAACGGTGCTTTTACTCCGTTACAATGATCTAAATGCCGCTTTTATTTATCAATTATTTCTTACTTATCAACTATTTCGTGCGCTAGACTACATCTTCGACTTCCGCATTGGGCGCTGTTCTAATTTAAGCGCGAGTGACGTTTAAATCTAGTTCACCAATCAAACGACACAAAGTCACATGACCTCACACAACGTCTTCTATTGGGCTTCCCGGGCATAGGTATTAACACTAGATAAGCCAGCCCGGCTGATTGTCGTGCCAACGCGGCGCCAATTTTGGGAAAGTCTTCATTACTGTGAAGGCAATGGCGCGCTACTCTTGTTTTACATTAGACGAACAAAATCAACAGCTTTTATATATTGTAGTATTTGTCTGGTACTGTTTGCCCAAACGTGGGTATTTCAGCTCGCTGACAACTTGAGAAAACACCGTGCAGTAAATTGCAAATGTTTTTGTTTGTTTTATTTAAATTTTTTGTGCTATTTACCCAGTACTTCAGTAATTATTATATATATATTTTTTTTCTTTAGGACTATTACTTGAGTCCCATTATTGTCAAGTAACAGTAATCTTACTTGAGTACAATATTGGGCTACTCGACCCACCTCTGGAGCGGAGATCCTCTATTGATGCTCTTACATTTAAACAACATTTTTGCTCATCAGATCAGCCAGTGTCGTATTTGTTGCACTGGTCTTTTGTATTTTCGCGCTGAGGTGCTGCGGGTCGTGGCCCTGGTTGCGGTCCCAACGGAACTGCGAAGCACACGTAACATCGGCAACGAGAGCTGATCCGCTCTCGTTGCCGACTGTAACTGTACACGCGTTGCCGAAACGCGTGTACAGTTATCTAATTAGTTTATGGATGTTATTGTTAAATGTATTAAGCGACGGAGCGATGTTAGGGATTATGTCACAACACAGAATTAACTAACTTCAAATTCAGAAATGGCCAATAAAAACAGAAAAATATTGTACTTAATATTTTCCTGGAGGATGCATTTGGGATTAGCCTTTGAAGTTAATAGTAAAAAATAAAGTGAGCGAGACACTGATTTTGGTCAATTATTCTCCAGAAGGAGAGTGCTTAAAGAGGAGGATACTATTCATCTGGCACAGGTTGAAGCCGACATCAGGTGCAGGTGGAGATGGGCCTGGCTTAAGTTGGAGGCCCTTAACAAAAAAGCAAAGAAATGAGGCAAATTGAATTGTAATCTTAAATTTGTACAACCCCAATTCCAACGAAGTTGGGACGTTGTGTCAAACATAAATAAAAACAGAATACAATGATTTGCAAATCATGTTCAACCTATAGTTCATTGAATACACTATAAAGACAAGATATTTAATGTCGAAACTGACAAACCTTATTGTTTTTAGCAAATAATCATTAACTTAGAATTTTATGGCTGCAACACGTTCCAAAAAAGCTGGGACAGGTGGCAAGAAAGACTGAGAAAGTTGAGGAATGCTCATCAAACACCTGTTTGGAACATCCCACAGGTGAACAGGCTAATTGGGGAAACAGGTGGGTGCCATGATTGGGTACAAAAGGAGCTTCCCTGAATTGCTCAGTCATTCACAAGCAAAGATGGGGCCAGGTTCACCTCTTTGGGAACAAGTGCGTGAGAAAATAGTCAAACAGTTTAAGGACAATGTTCCTCAACGTACAATTGCAAGGAATTTAGGGATTTCATCATCTCCGTTCCATAATATCATCAAAAGGTTCAGAGAATCTGAAGAAATCACTGCATGTAAGCAGCAAGGCCGAAAACCAACATTGAATGCCAGTGACCTTCGATCCCTCAGACGGCACTGCATCAAAAACCACATCAATGTGTAAAGGATATCACCACATGGGCTCAGGAACACTTCAGAAAACCAATTGCAGTAAATACAGTTCGGCGCTACATCCGGAAGTGCAACTTCAAACTCTACAATGGAAAGCAAGTCATTTATCAACAACACCCAGAAATGCCGCCGGCTTCTCTGGGCCCGAGCTCATCTAATGGACTGATGCAAAGTGGAAAAGTGTTCTGTGGTCCGACGAGTCCACATTTCAAATTGTTTTTGAAAATTGTGGATGTCGTGTCCTCCGGGCCAAAGAGGAAAAGAACCTTCCGGACTGTTATGGACGCAAAGTTCAAAAGCCAGCATCTGTGATGGTATGGGGCTGTGTTAGTGCCAATGGCATGGATAACTTACACATCTGTGAAGGCACCATTAATGCTGAACGGTACATACAGATTTTGGAGAAAAATATGCTGCCATCCAAGCAACGTCTTTTTCGTGGACGCCCCTGCTTATTTCAGCAAGACAATGCCAAACCACATTCTGCACGTGTTACAAAATCGTGACTTTGTAGTAAAAGAGTGCGGGTACTAGACTGGCCTGCCTGCAGTCCAGAACTGTCTCCCATTGAAAATGTGTGGCACATTATGAAGCGTAAAATACAACAACGGAGACCCTGGGCTGTTCAACAGCTGAAGCTGTACATCAAGCAAGAATGGTAAATAATTCCACCTACAGAGCTTCAACAATTAGTGTCCTCAGTTCCCAAACATTTATTGAACGTTGTTAAAAGAAAAGGTGATGTAACACAGTGGTCAACATGACCCTGTCCCAGCTTTTTGGGAACGTGTTGCAGCCATAAAAGTCTAAGTTAATGATTATTTGCTAAAAACAAGTTTATCAGTTTCAACATTAAATATCTTGTCTTTGTAGTGTATTCAATTAAATATAGGTTGAACATGATTTGCAAATCATCGTATTCTGTTTTTATTTATGTTTAACACAACGTCCCAACTTCATTGGAATTGGAATTAGGGGTTTGTACATCAACATGTACTTGAGCAGTGTTGTTGAAAATGTTTTTCTGCGTGAAGAAATTTTTTTATTTTGCCATCTTGTACTCTTCAGTCTTTCTCATCAGACCATAGAATCTTATTTCTCACCATCTTGGAGTCTTTCTGGTATTTTTTTTAGCAAACTCTATGTGGGCTTTCATGTGTCTTGCACTGAGGAGAGGCTTTCATCGGGCCACTCTGCCCCCCCCCCCAAAAAAAAAGCCCCGACTGGTGGAGGGCTGCAGTGATGGTTGACTTTCTAGAACTTTCTCCCATCTCCCGACTGCATCTCTGGAGCTCAGCCACAGTGATCTTTGGGTTCCTCTTTGCCTCTCTCACCAAGGCTCTTCTGCCCAGATTGCTCAGTTTGGCCGGACGGCCAGCTCAAGAAAGGGTTCTGGTCGTCCCAAACGTCTTCCATTTAAGGATTATGGAGGCCACTGTGCTCTTAGGAACCTTAAGTGCAGCAGAGATTTTTTTTGTAACCTTGGCCAGATCTGTGCCTTGCCACAATGCTCTCTCTGAGCTCTTCAGGCAGTTCTTTTGACCTAATGATTCTCATTTGCTCTGACATGCACTGTGAGCTGTAAGGTCTTGTATAGACAGGTGTGTGGGTTTCCTAATCAAGTCCAATCAGTATAATCAAACACACGTAAGGTAAAACACACAAAGGTAATTTGCATGTAGTGCAACGCTGAATTGCTTTCATCGAAGCACAAGTTTAAAATACCATGTCAAAGCAAAATGTGGTATTGTGTGTGCTATATTTGGCGCCTGTGACTAATCGTAATTCATCAAAATTCGAAAGTGTGATTAATCTGATTATAAAAAAATAATCGATTGATAGCCCTAATATATATACAGTGGAAACTCGATAAAACGGACTCCGGTATAACGGATATTGGATCAAACGGACCGTTGGGACTGAACAATGTGTCCAGAAATTGTTTCCATTTGTCACTTAAAGCTATAGCATGTAACCTTTGGCACCCACCTCAGCTCAAATTGTGCAGTACAAAAAAAGAGCAGAGCCATCTCTTCAATCAGACGTAGGCAATGCATATATATGTTGGTGATGTGCAGTGCCAGTTCTCTTCCAAACTTGATGTACATTATGGCATCCAATTTTGCGCTCATCCGACCAGACTATATTCTCTCAGTATTTAACTCGCTTGTCCAAATGTTGTTCAGCAAACTTCAAATGAGCTTTGACAAGTTTTTTGTTTTTTTTTTCTCCCCAGCAAAGGGGTCTTGCATGGTGAACATGCATACAGGCCTTGGCAGTGGAGTACATTACTCACTGTCTTTGTGACAACAGTACCTGCACATTACAGGTCTTTTTTAAGGTCTCCACAGATGGTCCGTGGCTCTTGGATAACTCTTCTGATTATTCTTTGCAATCCTCTGTCAGAAATCTTGCGAGGAGCACCTGATCGAGGCAAATTTATGGTGGTATGATTGGCTTTCCACTTATGCATTATGGCCCCAACCATGCTGACTGGAACATTCAGAAGCTTAGATATGCTCCTGTAACTAATACCATCGTTATGTTTTGGTTTGGTTTGCGATGGTCTTGAGAAAGCTCTCTGCTCTTACCCATCATGAGATGTGTCTTGACTCACACCTTGGCAATCAGACCTTTTTGTAGACCATCACTTAGGACTGAACCAGCTGATACTCATTTACACTGACAAGGGGCTGAATTGCTGTTTGATTATTGATAGATTTTTACGTGTTGTCTTGGCTTTCCATGCCTTTTTGCACCTCCCTTCATGTGTTCAGTACTTTTTCACTGTGTCATTTCACATTTTTACACAACTTAATTTCTGATCCTATTTGTTCTACTTTATTTGTACAATATTTATGCATTACTTGGGTTGTTCCCAACATCCGGTGAAATCTTCAGGTCAATAGCACCTTTGGAAGTATATTTAGTCAGAAAAATTGTGACGTTAAATACTTATTTCAGCCGCTCTGTGTGTATGTGTGTGTGTGTGTATAATATGTATATCTGTGTACATTTATGCACTCCTGTTCAATTTCTCTGAAATTAGAACGTGCATTGCATTTTACAGTATGAGTGCTAATGATGTGATATGTTGCCTTGTCTCTTGGTAGAACTTATTTTCTCCAATAGTTACATCATGTCACCTTCCCAAAGGCTATAGGATTGGGTTGCACACGTTAGAGTGGCAAACATGAACAGTTACATGCTGAGGGAATCTTTTGTGTGTCATCTGGCAAAGGTAAAGGCTTCTGATTTCACATCAGGCTCAGCCATAGGCAACTAATCATCGACTTTGTTGTGTGGAGCCTTTGATATGTTTAGGAAGGGGATGGACACGCCCAGAGTCACACAAAACCTGTGCTGCATACCACAATGAATACACTCGCTCTCTTTTCATCACTCACTGGCTTCATCTCCTGTACACAGTCATACCTCTTCTAAGAAAGTATGCAGCGTCGTATCAAAGTACGGACGTGTAATCAACCTGGCTTCAGATTCAGCCTGAGCCCAGCTCAGACTACCACAAAGGATTTTCGAGAGTAGAGCTTCCCTCGTTTAGCCCACGGCCCAAAATTCCACCAGCATTCAACTGTATTTGAAAATGAGAAGTATCAGAATACAAAGGGGATTGAATCAGCCAGGTGACATACTGTAACAAAGAGGGATCTTTGAGACTCCTCAAATTCGAAGAGTGAATAGAAAATAGAATAGAATAGAAAATCCAACTGCTGACCCCATAAGGACAGTTTGTACTTAACTTTGCAAGAGGAGCTCACTGACAGGGATTCCTCAAGCTCAATTAGGGCGAAACAAGGACACTTACTGTGAGAAGGGCCCACAGGCCCCAGAGATGTGGACTGCCAGACTGGATTTCAGCAAAGAAAAAAATATATATATTGAATAGCAGTCTGTGTTGATGTCTTTATGGTTACAAATATTATTAGTGGACTGGCAATGGCTTAGGGTAAATAGTTTATGATTTCCCAATTATTCTAAATATTCCATTTGTTATGATAAAACAGTATAACTGGTGATGTGCTGTGCATGATGTCAAATACATTACAAGCACTGTGCTAGCCAAGAACCTCTTGGCCATACAGTCTGTAAACTCATTTCCTGCCACCTATACAGTAACAGAAAAATATAGATCCCAAACAGTAAGTTACCCCCTTGTGAGGTGCTGTTGAGAACAACAGCTTAATCTTAGTAAATACTTAAATCTGGAGCTATGTCCCAACCTCATTTTATGCTATAAACCCTTGATTGTTATGGTAGATGTGTTCCAGGCCTACCTGCAATTTAGAGATGGAGAGACTATGTAATTTTGTTGTTTTACCCCTCCTGCATGACTTAAATGCATTTCTTATTAAAATACGCCTAAACTTATTAAACCACACTCTACTATTCCTTGGTGCGTGTTCTCACTTCTCACTTACACAGTTCTCTAAATAAGATGCAAAGCATGCTTGCTTCAAAGCTGTCACTCAGTTCACTCTAAAACTGACACATAAGAGAATTTTTTTGTCTTTTGTGTTTAAACACTAATTGTTCAAACAAAGTATTTAATTTCATCTAACAAAAGTCTGCCTGCTTACATGTGATTTGAAACTCCATAGACAGGCTAACGCCTTGCACAGACAAGGGGCTGGATTGCTTGGAGGCCTTCTTTTCAAAGTAATTTATTTATAGGAAGAGCTTTTCATTTGGACAGTATGCACATTTTCAGAAAACTAAACGTTACAATTCTGTCAAAAAATGTGTGCAATTTTTTTTAACTCAGCGGAAATGTCAATAAAGCAAAATTGGGGACCATAACCCTAGTTAATACATCACAGCATAATGGAGCATTTTTAGAATTACGCACCAGGGCAGGGACTAGGATAGTGATAACCAGAGGTGGGTAGAGTAGCCAAACATTGTACTCATGTAAGAGTACTGTTACTTTAGAATGATATAACTCAAATAAAAGTAAAAAGTAGTCCTCCAAATATTTACATGAGTAAGAAAGTACTCAGTGAAAAAAAAACTGCTCAATAGTGATGAGTAACTGCCTTTAAAAAAAAAAAAAAAATCTTAGCATGAACGTCAAAATAAAAATATCCATCCATCCATTTTCTTCCGCTTACCTGAGGTCGGGTCGTGGGGGCAGTAGCTTTAGGATAGAAGCCCAGACTTCCCTCGCCCCAGCCACTTCTTCTAGCTCTTCCGAGGGGATCCCAAGGTGTTCTCAGGCCAGCTGAGAGACATAGTCTCTCCAGGGTGTCCTGGGTCGTCCCCAGGGTCTCCTTCCGGTGGGATCTGCCCGGAACACTTCACCAGGGAGGCGTCCAGGAGGCATCCTAATCAGATGCCCGAGCCATCTCATCTGGCTCCTCTCAATGCGGAGGAGCAGCGGCGCTACTCTGAGGCCCTCCTCTCCTGTATGACTGAGCTTCTCACCCCATCTCTAAGGGAGAGCCAGGACACCCTGTGGAGGAAACTCATTTTGGCCGCTTGTATCCGGGATCTTGTTCTTTCGGTCACAACCCACAGCTCGTGACCATAGGTGAGGGTAGGAATGTAGATTGACCGGTAAATTGAAGGCTTCGCCTTTTGGCTTAGCTCCTTCTTCACCACAGCAGACCGATATGAAGTATCTGCCTTTCGATCTCCCGTTCCATTCTTCCCTCACTCATGAACAAGACCCCAAGATAATTGACCTCCTCACACTCTGCTGCGAACCGCTCCAGTGAGAGTTGGAGATCACGGCTTGATGAAGTCAAACAGAACCACATTATTTGTAAGAAGCAGAGAATACTAAGGTCACCAAACTGGACCCCTCTACGTCTCAGGCTGCGCCTATTTTCTGTCCATAAAAGTTATGAACAGAATACGTAACAAAGGGCAGTCTTGGTGGAGTCGAACCCTCACTGGAAACGAGTCCAACTTACTGCCAGCAATGCTGACCAAAACTGTGACACTGGTCGTACAGGGCCCGAACACCCCATATCTGGGGGTTCGGTACCTGATACTCCCGAAGCACCCCCCACAGAATTCCCCGAAGGACACAGTCGAACGCCTTCGCCATGTCCACAAAACGCACGTAGACTGGTTGGGCAAACTCCCATGCACCCTTGAGGACCCTGCCGAGGGTGTAGAGCTGGTCCACTGTTCCACGGCCAGGACGAAAACCACACTGCTCCTCCTGAATCTGAGATTCAACTTCCTGACGGACCCTCCTGTCCAGCACCCCTGAATAGACCTTACCAGGGAGACTAAGGAGTGTGACCCCCCTGTAGTTGGAACACACCCTCCGGTCCCCCTTTTTAAAAAGGGGGACCACCACCCCAGTAACACTATAACACCACCCTACTCCTGGGGCCCTGGCACCGAGGAGCTTTTTAACTACCGCTGTCATCTCAACCCCAGAGAAAGGAGAGCCCGCCTCAGAGACCCCAGACTCTGCTTCCTCTTGGGAAGGCGTGTCGGTGGAATTGAGGAGGTCTTCGAAGTATTCTCAGTAGTCTTCCCCACCAACTCACAACAACTCAGCAGTGCCCCATCGTCACTATACACAGTGTTGGTGGTACACTGTTTCCCCCTCCTGAGAGCCAGATGGTGGACCAGAATTTCCTTCAAGCCGTCCGGAAATTGTTCTCCATGGCCTCAACGAACTCCTCCCATTTCCAGGCATCCGGAGTGCCACATGCCAAAAAGGCCCTGTAGGACTCCTTCTTCATCTTGACGGCATCCCTCACCGTTGGTGTCCACCAATGGGTTCAAGGATTGCCACCAGGACAGGCACCCACTACCTTACGGCCCCAGCGCCGGTCGGCCGCCTCTGCTATGGAGGCGCGGAACATGGTCAACTCGGACTCAATGTCCCCAACCTCCCCAGAGACGTGGGTGAAGTTCTGCCAGAGGTGGGAGTTGAAACTTCTTCTGACGGGTTTTTTTGGAGCCATGCTACTTCTAGTCCTTCTCCTCCGACCTGTTTGCCATGGGTGACCCTACCAGGGGCGTGAAGCCCCAGACAACTTAGCTCCTAGGATAATTGGGGGACACAAACTCCTCCACCACGATAAGGTGACGGCTCAAGGAGGGGTAAAATAAGAATAATTGTAATATATGGGAGTCCACTCACACCTGCTACCGTTTCAATTTTGAACTGCCCAAAAACCAACAACACATACCTTAGGCCCTACAGAAACATTTGCTTTATTCACTTAAATGACTGAATGAAGAAGCTGTTTGCTGACCGGACTTATTGATAATGTATGTGTGCGTGCCACTATGCTTTTTACTGGGGAACTTTTGATCCAAGGGTAAAGAAGCCATTGTGAACTAAGTGAGTAGAAACCAAATTTGTGACAAAACACATTTTTATTTTAGTCTGAACAATTTACTGCAGCAGTTTTTCTGAACATTGTTTCATTGTCATTACAGCCATTCATGCCCTTGGCAAGTCTTCATTGTTCCCCAAATGTCCACCACTTCCTGTGCCAGGCCTTTTTCCCAGCCTGCACTGAGGAGAACACAGTGCTCCAGCCTTGCCAAGAGGAATGTGAGGCTGTTATGTCAGATTGTCAGGAGAACATTCGGATTTTTGGCATCCTCTGGCCTCCTGAGCTACAGTGTGACAAGTAAGGAATACACATCCAAAGGAATCATGTAATATCAGTCCATTTAAAGATTTATTCTGTTCTAGACTTGACTCATGTGACCTTCGAGATGATTCCAAGCTTCCTGCAACCACCCCAATGACCTCCACATCTGCCAAGAGGGACTTGGGCTTTTGGTGCCCACTGCAGTTGAAAGCCAAACCTGGCCATGGTGCATCATTCCTGGGAGCACCGGACTGTGCTCCACCTTGTTCCAATATGTATTTTAAAACCCACGACATTGAATTTGCCAAGAGCTTTATTGGCGTATGCTCAGTCATCTGCTTGGGTGCCACGCTCTTTACCTTCCTTACTTTCCTCATCGATGTCAAACGCTTTCGCTACCCTGAGCGACCTATAATCTTCTATGCAGTTTGCTACAGTTTTGTTTCACTCATATATTTTATTGGCTTCCTGCTGGGCAACAGTGCAGCCTGTAGCAAGGCAGTCCATCCTACTAGTGTGGACACCGTCGTCTTGGGCTCGCAGAGCAAAGGCTGCACTCTGCTTTTTATGCTTCTCTACTTCTTCTCAATCGCTGGAATCATCTGGTGGGTCATACTCACCATCACCTGGTTCCTGGCAGCTGGACCCAAATGGAGCTGTGAAGCCATAGAGAAGAAAGCGGTAAGATTAAAAGATTGTCTAAAAGCGAACAGATGAAAAGATTTGGCCCTGTTCTGACAAGACTGAAATTAATTTGAGGCTTTAAATTTGCTCAGAAGTGAGAGGCTTTAATATGCTTAAAGGGTAATGCTGCATGCTGTTCAAAGGTCTCCTGTGTGCTCTGTTTTTTAGGTGTGGTTCCACTCTGTTGCATGGGGAATCCCTGGAGCGCTAACTGTCATGCTGCTAGCTCTGGACAAGGTTGAAGGGGACAACATTAGCGGGGTTTGCTTCGTGGGACTGTACGATCTGGAGGCCCTGCGCTACTTTGTTATCGCTCCCCTGTGTGTGGGCGTCATAGTCGGGCTCTTCCTCATTCTCGCGGGCATCATTTCTCTTAACCACGTGCGGCAGGTTATCCAGCACGACGAGCGCAACCAGGAGAAACTGAAGAAGTTCATGATCCGCATCGGTGTGTTCAGCTGCCTCTATCTGGTCCCACTGGTCACCCTCTTAGCATGCTACACCTATGAACAGAATCAACGCAGCACCTGGGACAACACATGGATCAACGACCGCTGCCAAGAATACAGCATCCCTTGCTCATACAAGGTAAGTGTAGCACTCTTTGGAGGTGCATTCTGCTCTTTTTACTTTTTCTAAATTTCTTGGAGTGAAGAAAAGCTGGAGTCAATTTGACTAATCAACAAAGATCTTTGCTTCAAAGGGTCATTGCCTCACTTCAGGAAGCCACTTTTTTCAAAAGAAAAGGAAGGCAAGAAAATAAATGAGATTGAGTTTGTTTCCTTTGCCAAAGGTTGTGAAGGCTATGTGTTCCTGTTCTTTGCTGAAAACATTGGTGTATTATACTGTCCTGGTATGGTGTCACACCATTTAGCTGACTGAATGCATGCAATCAATATTTAGTTTGCTGTGCATGCCGTACTCAGCTGAGTTAAGATCATGCACATGCACAACACATTTGACTGTACTGTAATTCCACAAACTTTTATTGGTACTCAGTTACAATAATATATTTAGTGTGTGTGTGTGTATATATATATATGTATATATATTATGGAAAGCTGAACCTATATTAAAATTAAAGGAATAGATCTGAACTGAGCTGCTTGATAGAAATGTGGCGAGCCCAACTCAATAGCAATTCTTCTTGCTGCTTTTGAAGGCATCCTCTTGATTTAACTGTAGAATATTTTGTTTCACTGCTTAGCCTCACTAGGGTCACAGGTGAGCTGGCTACCAGCTGACTTTCAGCGAGATGTACACCCTGAACAAACAGCCATTCATACAAGGACAAGACAGTCTTCAGTTAACCTAAGAAGCATGTTTTAGGAATGTGGGAGAAAGCCAGGCGGCACGGTGGACGAACTGGTTAGCACGTCTGCCTCACAGTTCTGAGGACTGGGGTTCAAATCCCGGCCTCGCCTATGCGGAGTTTGCATGTTCTCCCTGTGCCTGTGTGGGTTTTCTCCAGGTACTCCAGTTTCTTCCCACATCCCCAAAACTTGCGTGGTAGGTTAATTGAAGACTCTAAATTGCCCGTAGGTATGAATGTGAGTGCGGATGGTTGTTTGTTTACATGTGCCCTGCGACTGACTGACAACCAGTTCATGGTGTACCCCACCTCCTGCCCGCAATTAGCTGGGATAGGCTCCAGCACGCCCGCAATCCTAGTGAGGATAAGCGGTACAGAAAATGTATGGATTGATTGATGGGAGAAAGCCAGAGTACCCGGAGAACACCACACAAGCACGGAGCGAACATGCAAACTCCACACAGGAATGCCGGAGCCCGGCTTCAAACCCCCAACCTCAGAACTGTGAGCCGGATGTGCTGACCACTCTTTCTAAGAAATGTTTTGGATGGAAACTAAGTTTTAGCCAAGTGCCATAACCTGACACTTCACTGTATAAATGTTACGTGTTCACATGCTCGTTGAATACCTTTTTTTTTTTTTCCCCTTTCCCCCATCTCAGACAACCGAGCATGAGCGTCCTGACCTCTCTCTGTTCCTGGTAAAGTACTTGATGACCCTGGTTGTAGGAATATCTGCAGTGTTCTGGGTCAGCAGCAAAAAGACATGCTCTGAGTGGGCCTACTTCTTCAACAGGACCCGCAACAGAGAGTAAGGACATTTTGGTTACCTTTTTATTTTGGCATTGATGGTGGACATTTTTAGTTGATTTTCCTCACTTCTCTACGCTTTGTGATCCACAGTCCCATCAGTGAGAGCCGCAGGGTGCTCCAGGAGTCCTGCGAGTTCTTCCTCAAGCATAACAGCCGTGTCCAACACAAGAAGAAGCACTACAAGTCAACCTCACACAAACTCAAGGTCATCTCAAAGTCTATGGGCACAAGCACTGGCGCGACACCAACCAATGCCTCCATTGGCGCCGGAACCTCACCTCTTGGAAATCATGAGCTCCACACCCAGGGCTCTGTGAGGGAGCAGCTGGACAAGGGCAATTCTAGCCGAAGCTCCAGACGTGAAGACAGGGAGAGAGACCGAGAAGGGAGAGAGAGACGCAGTAAAGAGGGTAGTTCCGGTAAAGTTAGCTGCCAGTCGGGGAGTTTACACAGCAGAGTACTGGATGCAAGGCAAGTATTTTTTAATTTTTTTCACATTTATCCTCCAATGAGTGCATTTATTTTGAAGGCACAATTGTAACAGAAGTTAATTTAATTGTTGAAAGACTATTTTGTCTTTTCTGGGTTCACACAAGCCGTGAAAATTTAATGAATCCATTCCATGTCCAAACCATTGCCATCCTGAGACCTTTATTCGTGATACAGACACAATTTGAAGTCACATTCGAACCTTACAAATGTGAAAATAAGTTAACTAACTACTGTAGCTCTTATGATGTAAAACAATGAAACCCTAACTTTAAAGATAAATGCATATGAGATTCCAGATCCACCTCTCACACACTTTTTAAACTGTCGTATTTATCACACAAGTGTCACGTAAGACGTTAACCACAATAAAACAGTTATTGCGATTACAAATTGTCCGACTTTAAAAGTTAAACTGTACGCAGGATATTGTAGTAGCGGTGTGCAAGGGAGGGGGGCAGCAGCATCCAAATACCCCCAATCTCCACCTTGAGGGTTGGTTTCAGCACCATAAAAGTTGCGTAGGCGATCGGCGAACGTATTGGTTTCGAGGGCATACACTTCACCAGTGCGCCTCCAGCATCAGCGGAGCTTTACACGCCACTGCATTGAAGCCACCATGTTACTCTCTATTGTTGCCTGTTATACATAAAGAAATCTTACACGTCCAAGGACTTTTTATTTTATTTATTTATTACATTGTTTGGGTGTGTCCCAGGATGACACCGAAGAGTGAGCAGTCAGAGGTCAGACCAGTTCCAATCGCACCGCAGCATTCAGCTTTAAGCCCATCTCAGAGCGTCGAAGACTCCACCCACCAGCAGGACCCCAAGGTGTCTGAGGAGAGAAAGGACACAACGAACAGCAAGTGCTGAGACACAGGTCGACAAACTACTGACAGCAGGCTCTTGGGTTCACTCGACCCTGATTGTATCATTTAGTTGTGAGTTATTTCATGTCCACTGCTACGGTGTAATATTTTTGTATCTGCATGCAGACAGAATGTGAGAGATGTAATCATTTAGCCATTTTTATCTATACAGCTCTATGCCAACTAGTATATTACTTGTGGACTGACTTGAAACCTGAAGTCGTCTTCTCTTATATGACAAGCGCAATGGAACTTTTAATGTGATTGTCTATTCCCCCCCCCCCCTTCACTGACTGCATTACTCACTACACTGGGCATTTTAAAGTGAGGTCATGATGTTTCCAAGCCTTTAACGTGAGCGATGTGTCACTGTTTTTGTTGTTGTTGTTGTCCGTTCCTTTACAGAGGGTATTTGTCTCTCTCATCAACCAAGTATCATACAGTTTTACTACTTTAAAAAGACATGATAGAAGAAGGCTAGCTCAATTTGTTTAGTTTGTAGTTTTCTTAATGTATTTTTTTCCTGCCGGTTTCTGTTGTGTGGCTCTTATGCTGTTGGTTGGTCCTGTGAATGTTATTTTAAATGCGTCTTTAATTTGAGAAGGATGTCTTTTTAAACGTAAACCCAGATGTTTTACATGTGTGGTTCAGTGATCTCAGCGTTGGCATCACTGTCATAAAATCAGTATGTGGAGACAAAACTTTGCATCCAGAAGCTACTTATTTTAAAATGGAATTGAAAAATTATCATTTGCAGATTTGTTTTTGGGGGTTATTTCTAAACCATGACACTTTAAAAGTACTTCTGATCTATATTTTGATTTATTTTCAAATTTGCTGTGCAAGGAGTGTGTGTGTGTCTATATATATATATATATATATATATATATATATATATATATATTTTTTTTTTTTTTTTTTTTTTTTTTTTAAATATCCTTAACTTGCTCTTTAGGTGTCAGGGTCATCTCGTCTAAAAGGGAACCCTTGTGTAACAATCTGTTAGGGATGCTGACAGTGGCCTATAGCTTTTTATGTCATGCTGCTGCTTTTGTGTTTTGAATGTAGCGTTTCTCATTTTTATTACTGTATATCAACATTTTTTATATAAAAAAGATGAGAGAATAAAAGATTGTACTGCATGCGTAGACATACCCTTTTGTCTTATATTCAATAACGCTGGTTTATTTTATCTCATTTTCTTTTCTTTTAGCTGATGGAGGACGACTGATGTGATTAATCCAAATATCACATTGGTTTTGCTTAATCAGGTCAACTTTTTAAACTGGCCACGTTTTTGTTTGCATGTACAGGTATTTTGGTTGGAGAGGTTCAAATAAACGGAGGTCAATTTTGAACAAGGATGACGCGACATTTGATATACGCTCCATGTCCTTAGATTTATCAGTGTCGTGCCGACAAGAACAGCATGAATGTTGTTGGGCTGTTTGCTTTGGAACGGTTTTCATTCTTGCGCGTTGACTGGCTCCTTCCCGCTGGTCCTGCCCTCCCCTGGACTGAAAAAAAGTGAAAGTTTTGGAGGCGCATTGACGCTTCTAAGGTTCCCAGTTCAGAGCGCCCAGTTGCAGCGTATGATGTCTCTTCCAGCTCGGCGCCTTTTGCTGCTGCTCGTCTGCTTGACGTTACCCGTGTATGGCGTGGAAAAGGTGAGAAGTAGAGGATACCGAAAGGATCCTGACGCTGACAAGGTAAGACAGATTGCAAAGAACTCTGGCCACATCATAGTAAAGCGATGTGGCATTTCCTTGTGGACGAGTCTTGTTATTTCCCAGATGAGTCTTACATGTTATTTGTTGCCAGTCATTAAAGCGCACGTTTATGTTTGAGATCATTTTGCTGATACATATAAAAGCCCATGGGGTAAAAATATCCACATCTCCGCACTGAATTGTTTCTGGCCTCTAGAATTATGCGCTGCAGTTTTGGAAATAGTGTCAAGCGGGTTTTCCATTATTATTCCAGCTAGGTTTGGTGGAAGGAATAAAGCCGAACAGCAAGCACACGGTCTGCTTCTATCTAGTCTATATTGTATTTGTCTAAATATATATGTTTTGAGGTCATAAGTAGGACAAAAATACAAAGACATTCTTTATATGTATATCTCTCTTATTTGTTAGGACCTCTCAGAGTCTGGCTAAATCCTTGCATTAACACGACTTGTAACTACTGTCGTGGGTGGCCACTGGTGGGATAGAATGCACACATATTCTCTGTCCTCTCGTGGGAATCCATCAAATGAAAGTGAAACTGTTTATTTTGCTAAGACTTTCCAGACCTCACTCAGGTTCCCATTAGAAGGCTACATTCATGTTGAGAAGCCTGGAGCAAGGGTGTCCAAACGTTTTCCTTTGAGGGCCGCGTACAGAAAAAATGAAGGATGAGCACTTTGACATTCTTCGACTTTTTTTTAACATGCCAAAACCAATCCATCGAGCAATTATATATATTTCGAGAAACTGCTACATCACAGTTTTCTGTGAATGGTGATCAGGTAAATAGTTTGGGATTTTTTCATTATTTAGGGGTGGCCCGCAGCTCCATATCTCACTAGAATAGATCTCCATATTCGAACTAAAACAGCAGCCATCCGTAATAAACTGACATCGTTTAAGCTCTTTGATTGAGGAGCACAATTAATCATTAATGTGATCTCAAAAATCAGACCTTGGGACAGAGCAGAAAGTGCAGGAAAACAATTTTGCTTCTGAAACTGAATTATCTTTATTCACGACGCATTATAAAGAGAAATGTTGTTACTGTTTTAGTTGTAAATAGTTTCTTTGCATATACAGAAAAGCTGTATATAAAACCAATTATTAGTAGTACGATAGTCGTAGTAGTTGTCAGCGGCGTCACACCCATCCCTCCACCCCCCCAACCCCACCACGCACACACAATCGTGTTGAAGGCCGTGTAAACTTAGTTTTTTGTATCGCCACGGCTACGGGCCACTACAAAAATGGACAGTGGGGCACAAATGGCCCCGAGGCCGTAGTTTGTCCACCCCTGGCCTACAGACACCATTTGTCTTTGACAATCTTCCAAAGACATTTAGTACATCAGTACTGCACTTTTCTCACCACAGTGGAAGGATAGGATGAACGGCATGTTGTTCCATAATAAAATGTGCCATTGGAAACCCAAACTGCACTCAACTATCTGAGGACGACGATCTTTTCGTTAAAAAAACCATGGGTATCATAAAATCCCTTTTTTTGCATCATCCTGAGAAGCCAAGCATTCTATTCACTTTGGAAAGCTGCAGTCCTCCCTTCACTGTGTTTCCGCTTAAGCATGAAAGCCTTTATGTTTCATGTACAGTAACTGGCTGTGTGTTCGGAATATTCAGTATGATTCATTCAGGCAGCACCAAACTTTCGGCTGGAAGCTGGTATAAAAGTCAGCTGTGTAGCCAAGTAGACAGTGGATCCTTTCATTAGTCTGCTCAGAAAACTCTAAGATGCCTTCTTAATTTTGTTGTAAATCAAACAACCACTGAAATATTTTACCCACCTCATACTTAGTCAAATAGTGGGTCCAAATTTCAGGTGTACCGACCAGCAAATACTTAGTCTGCTGCTTCTGACCACAGGCTTCCTAGTTTCTTTCGGAACTGATGGCACATCAGCAGATCAATCCAAATGGCTAAAACAGAACCCGGGCCATCTGTTTCCCCAGCTGACATGAGAACACCACAAATCCATTTACATGAAGGCATTTTTTCAGATGTTCATCTTCTGAAGTACAGTTTCAGACTCCACCCGAGGGATTCAAACTGAGAAATGTCATTGAATGTGGAGTAAAAGCTCTTTGTTCTCATGTTCTGCTTATTATTATAATTTTTTTTTTTTTAACTTAATGTCTTTTGGTCATGTACTCCTAATGGTTACACATTTGCTTGTGAAGAAAAATGCATTAATGGCCCAAGTCCCTTAGGCATCGATATATGGTCTTGGGCCAAAACTGTTCCATATCAACAGGTCAGTTTGTGTTTCTTTTCCTTATGGAAGGAAATCATACATATATTGTGACTATATCAGTAAACATTTAACTTTCAGCTAAAAAGACCAAAATTGTATGCAGTACTGTACATGTATTGTATGGATGCGCACTCTGCAATATTCAGGACAAAGGGAAATTGTACAAAGGCATGCAGGGCTTTCATTTTCAATGTCTGTTTTTAGCAGGCCTGTGTATGTATTTGAGTCAGATTGAGTAAGATGTGGCATGTGTTTATATAAAACAGCAGGACCATGAATCAAACACACATGCGTGGTCAGACAAAGAACAGACATCATTACCAAGCTTTCAGTTCCCATTAACAACATGGTAATACTGTATCTCATTTGCTTGCTTCATAGTTGTTGGTCCCCTTGCATCGTGGTAGTTTGTTTGGTTCCATGAATTTAAAATATTCTAGCTGCTTAATGACAAAACAGCTGGCTAATTTCAGGTGACTACTCTGCATGAACATTGAATAGTCAGGAAGCAGGAATTCATTGCATAATGAACTCTACCGATTTCGTTCTCAACATCCACATTTTCCCCCGACTTGCTTGTTCCTGTAGTACGGCAGCTGCATGCAGGGTCCAGCAGGAACTCCCGGCAGAGACGGTAACCCCGGGGCCAACGGCATCCCGGGAACGCCGGGCATCCCCGGACGCGATGGACTCAAAGGTGAGAAGGGCGAATGTATCAATGAGATCTTCGAGGAGCCCTGGAGGCCAAACTACAAGCAGTGTGCCTGGAACTCCTTGAATTATGGGATCGACCTGGGAAAAATAGCTGTAAGTACAATTGCATGCAAGACAAAATGTATGTGTGAAATGCATTTAGTGTATACATTAGTATGAAAATGTCTTGAAAGCACTTGATACGCTGACATTCTTTTCCAGTTATTAGCTGGAAAATGTTGCAGGTAGAACATGAGAACTGCACACATTGAAATGACTGGATGAAGATCCTAGAAGGGAAGTTAGAGCATCCTCAGTCTCAGCAGCTATTCAGTCAAACCAGAGCCGGAACACCCGGCTTCTGTAAATGAGTTAAATGGTCATGTCTGGCTGTTAGTCATATTCAAGCTATTAATTTGGTCGAGTGTGCTTCGTTAAAATGTCTTCATGGAACGTGAGGCTTTTTAATAATGGTTAGGCATAGATGTCTGTGTTCAATGATGTACAAGACAACATGTTTTCTGGGCGTGGCTGTTAAATATCAGACAAATACATAGAAGCACTGTACATAGTTTCACATTATACAGTCCGATCAGGCTGTCAGAATGCTGAACTCTGTCCACTACCTCCCCTCCTGTCTTGCCACCCACAACCTGGCTATAGCACACCAAATATGCACGACTCTACTTCAGATGCTTTTTAAATGTGCACAATTCACGTACAAGAGCAAGACAACAGGAGCAGAGAGCGAGAGAGCGACAGGCAGACAGACAGACACAGAAAGTGGAAGACTACCTCATACAGGAGACAGATAGCGAGCTAGCGAGATAGTGACCTCAAACATGCCATTCTGTTTTGTAGGACTGTACATTCACCAAACTGCGCTCAGACAGTTCCCTCAGAGTCCTCTTCAGTGGCTCCCTCAGACTTAAGTGCAAGAACGCATGTTGCCAAAGGTGGTACTTCACCTTCAATGGAGCAGAGTGCACAGCGCCACTGCCCATAGAGTCCATCATATACCTGGATCAAGGCAGTCCAGAGCTCAACTCAACCATCAATATTCACAGAACGTCTTCAGGTATGATTACAAAGGTTACATTGGAATATGAAAGGGGAAAAAAATATAAAAAATACAAAAAATGACGCAACAACCAGGCTACATAGACGATAACTACGGTATTGTAATGTCTCATGTGCTTAAATGATTTCTTCCAACATAGTGATGTTTACAAATGGCATCAAAACACCTTCGTTCATTCATTCATCTCAAAACCACATCATCCTCGGAGAGCTCATAGCTGGTAACGGCCATGATGTCGGAATGGGACTCCTAAATGGGCAGCGTAGGCACAGTGAAGCAGGAAGAGAGCTAAGCGGCCAACTATATTCGGTGAAATTTTGAAAAATGGTCAGTTTATCGATATCAATGGCGTACAAAAAAGGAGAGCAACCGACTTTGAAAGTAATGATTGCAAAGACATTTGATAACACATTATGGACATTTAGAACATTGGTGGACTTGACATGTAACAAGGCATCAGAGTAGTGGTCTAAGTCATGTGGCTCGAGTCATGGATTGGATGACCTTAGACTCAACTTGACAATATGTTAAAAGACTTGCAAGCCGACTTGGACTTCAACAGCAATGACTAGTAGACTTTACGCAGATCTGATCGGTTTGATCGGTATCGGCCGATAATTAGCCTTTTACGCTCATCGGCTGATCGGCTTTGATGTCATAATTCGCCGATCCGATCAATGACGTCATCGATCGGCTCCACACAAGACATTTAACTCCGTGTCGTCGTCACGTATGAATGCAAAAGCTAGTTTATTTCTAGCCTCGTCACGTGTCTTGCGGCGTAGGACTGTAACTATCTGACAGCCAATAAAGTTTTTTCAATCTTGTCGGTGAAAAAACACGTCATCGGTTGTGGGACTATTTTGCGGTGTATCAGACAAACAGGTTATTTGCAGTCTGTGCACAACTAAAGTACGTCGTGGGGAACGTCATCTAAATGCTTCAACACAACTAATTTGATCGGGCACCTGAAGAATGTACACATGGAGGAGCATGCCGCGTTCAAACAACACAGCGTGGGGAAAAAAACAAAACAAAACACAGTTTTGTGGCCATGCATTCTGGGTGTTCCCTACAATTTATGTTTCCTGTCTTTGTGTTCTTTTCTGTCTCAGTTGAAGGACTGTGTGAGGGTGTCAAAGCAGGGTTGGTGGACGTGGCCGTATGGGTGGGGACCTGCGCCGACTATCCCCGCGGTGATGCATCCACAGGGTGGAATTCAGTTTCCAGGATTATCATTGAAGAGCTTCCCAAATAGTTACATAAGAGGAATGAGGTCAGCCCTGGTAGTATAACAGTATGTTATCTGGTCTTCCCAAATGAGCAGGTACAGTTTGCTGAGGCCTCACAACATCACGGATGGGAACTTTTGTTTTTAATGTTTTGTTGACACAATTCTCTATTTGACAGGCCATTCACTTTACCAGGAAAAAAACTGTATTGTACTGTAATTTTTCTGCTCGCTGGTGCTGTCGGCAGTCATTGCCAATAAGTGCTTGTTTGACTTTTTTTATATGCTTTTTTTCAACTGTTAATAAAGCAATCTTTTATAAGGTTTCTAAAGGCGACCATGCATGCTCTCAAATATAGTTTTGCAATCAGTCAAACTGTATTTGCATACTTGCAAACACATTTGTGCATAGTTTCACAAAACTCTCCTTGATTTTGGATTTCAGTAAGATATACTAGCCCAAGCTGAAATTTGGACCCAGTACTTCAACTGAGGCAGACTAACTATATAAAATACCGCGCTGTCAAAAAGTATTGGCCCCTTTGTCAAATTCTTATATTTTTGCATAGTTTGCCCAGTTTAATGTTTAAGATCACCAAACAAAATTAAACATCAAATATAACCCAAGTGAACTTAAAATGCTGTTTTTAAAATGGTGATTTCATTTATTAAGGGCTAAAAAAAAAAAATAATCAAATTTACCTGGTCCTGTGTGGAAAACGTAATGGCCCCCTAACCCTAATAACTGATTGGGCCATCCTCAGCAGCAACAACTGAAATCAAGCGTTTTCTATAACCGGCAATGAGTCTTTCACATCTCTGTGGAGATATTTTGGCCCACTCTTCCTTGCAGAATTTTTTTAATTCAGCAAACAAATGGAGGGTTTTTGACCATGAACGGCATTTTTAAGGTCATGCCACTGCATTTCAATCGTATTAAAGTCCGGACTTTGACTAGGCCATGTCAAAACCTTCATTTTGTTTTATTCAGCCATTCGCAAGTTGATTTACTGGTGTGTTTTGGATCTGGAGGTTATCAGTCTTACGTTGTTTGTTGTTGTTGTAATGTGCAGAAGACTCAACGAGATAATTCATGCTTGTGTGCAGTTCCAAGTTTGTAAGAAAACAAAAAAATCCTTGTGGCCAACATGTGACATTCTATACATAAATATACAAATGTTATATCAAGCAGATGTGTATTTTTAACAACTTAATGTAAAAAAAGGTTCAGCACTTTTCTCCTTCAGACAGAAAGTACAAAAAGCAAACTTAGCTATGACATTTCTAATTTATGAAAGTCCTTTGGATACATTTATTCATCTGTGTAAAAACAAAACTTTTACATCAGTTTTGCATCTTTAAGGGTGTACAAACATGCAGCACTGGCCAGGAATCAATCAACCACTCAGGTTCAACAAGGAGACTTGTTGCAATGCTTTTCAGTGTAACACTCAGTACATACACTGAGGTTCCAATTCTGACACTCTGACCTTTCAGTCACTCTTGCTGTGCTTGGCACATCAGTGTAATTGTGTCCTTTTCCTTTTTTTCTGTTAGACCTTGTTAACTTGAGCCAAGTAGGAAGCGGGAGACATTTTCATAAACTACAAATGTAATGCAGCATGCTGGAGTGACACGAATCAGGTTGGGGATGATGCCTTTGTAGAACCCAGTGGCACCTTCATTCCTGCAGAGAGAGCAGGGACCAATTATACACACACACACACACACACACACACACACACATACACACAGAGAATCTTTCTAATCTACTCAGCGCGAGGTCAGACTAGTAGGAAGCATCACTGGTGGACCATTATCGTATCGAGCCACTACCATACCTCCAAGTCCGTCTGATGACATCGACAACACCGTTGTATCTATTGTGCTGGTCTTGCAGTCGCGCTCGCACCACTTGATATGGGTATGTAGTAGCCACAGCGAATATTTTGGATAGTGCAGCCATTGTGATGTATTCCAACGCATTCTGTGGAATGGACAGAGCGATCGATGTCTCAGGTACAGTAGTGATGCATACAACATAAGTCCATCCATAGTGGTCTGCCTCTGATTCAACTGAAAGGTCTGAGTGCTATTAAACTCTTTCGAGGCTGTCTGCGGCTCATGGGGTTAAATGACTCACCAGCTTTGCATCTGAAGGAACTTTCTTGTATTTACTGTAGTCTCTCTTCAGCTCCTCGTAGGCCATGAACTGCAGTGCACCATGAGATGTTCCAAAGAGACCAGGAACATAACCCTTTAAAGATTATGTCTTGTAAGTGATTTGATTGACTTTCTCAAATATCCTTCAAAAGCAAAACACAACATACAATATTTATCGTTGCCTACTTACAGTCGCCGGGGAATCTATAGTAATTAGCTAAATACAGTGGTGGATGAAACACTGAATACAACAATACAACAACCGACAACACAACATTACGACCAATTGCAAATCTAATCTTTAGTTCACTCACTTAGACGGTATACAACAATTGTCAGTTAGATGCAGTACCGTTCTACACCACTGCAAATTACACTCATCTAATACCAAAATACAGTGGACCCCGCTATTTGCTATAGCTGTAATGACTTTGCATCGAAACCAAAAATCGCTGTTTTCAAATACACAAACCCATGTCGTCTTTGAAATGGCAGAACCCCGACACGTCCCTTCAACTGTGTACATCCACTCCACACACAGCCATATGCGCTTACTGCTTCCAAACTTCTATTTATCCCTTTTCCGTACTGCTTTTCCTCACTAGGGTCGTGGACGTGGTGGCGCCTATCTCAGCTAACACTGAGCGAGAGGCGGGGTACTCCCTGAACTAGTCACCAGTCAATTGCAGGGCACATATAGACAAACAATCATTCAGACTCACATTCAAACCTATGGGCCATTTAGAGTCTTCAATTAACTTGCCAATGCATGTTATTGGAATGTGGGAGGAAACCGGAGTACCCGGAGAAAACCCAGGCAGGCACGGGGAGAACATGCAGGGGAGGCCGGACATGAACTGTGAGGCAGATGTGCTAACCAGTCACCACCGTGCCGCCACTAACACAATTCATATGACAGTAATAAGAACAATTATTATTATTGTTATTATTACGTAAGTTAATGAAATAAACCCTAAGACAAGATTGAAGATGCATTTCTTCATCAAGCCTCCTCCAGCGCATGTCATGGGACTACCTTTCTGGTGAGCCAAGTTATCAAACCTGTGGCTACTGGCTAGGCTAATACTGCTAGTTCTACTACACGAGGAGAGCGGAAGAGAGGATGAAACATGGCTAAAGGCTGAATCAGACACAATCACAGGGAATGAATGGATGTTCTGTGCCACACAAAGCTACATGACCATAACCGCACACCCAGAGTTGGTTGCAGCAAGCCTGTGACGCATGTTATTCTACCCTCCCTTAGGGTGCTTTAAAATATTCAATGACACGAATATTTACACACAAATGCCGTACCACCATGTACAGACAGGTAATATAACAATACCCACAGGCATATACAGATAAAAAAAAAATTATATCATGGAAAAGTTGATTTCCATAATTCGATTCAAAAGTTAAACTTTCATAGATTATAGATTCAGGACCCACACTTTAAACAATTTCAATTATTTATTTATTTATACATAAGTTGGGCTTCCAGCTCATAAAACCCAAAAAAATCGGGAATTTAAACAATTTGAATCCTACTAATAATAATAATACGTATTTGTACGCATTTGGTCCATTGTTGAAAACATATGCAAAGACTGAGAACTATGTATTACTATATTGTGGAGGTATAGCATTAAACAGTTTTTCACCATTTCGTTTTTCCTGATTTTTTTGGGTTTGGCAAAATGGTGCCCAGTGTCACAATTGGCACACACCCGGTGCATGAGTCGCCCCGAGTTAGGTGACCGGTCATCAGTCACATTATATTTCCACTAATGAGTGTAAGTTGGGGCGGCGCAGTGGCCGACTGGTTAGAGCGTCAGCCTCACAGTTTTGAGGACCCGGGTTCAATCCCGGCCCCGACTGTGTGGAGTTTGCATGTTCTCCCCGTGCCTGCGTGGGTTTTCTCTGGGCACTCCGGTTTCCTCCCACATCCCAAAAACATGCATTAATTGGAGACTCTAAATTGCCCGTAGGTGTCAATGTGAGTGCAAATGGTTGTTTGTATGTGCCCTGCGATTGGCTGGCAACCAGTTCAGGGTGTACCTCGCCTCCTGCCCGATGACAGCTGGGATAGGCTCCAGCACGCCCGCGACCCTAGTGAGGAGAAGCGGCTCAGAAAATGAAATGAGTGTAAGTTGGCTTGTGTGCTTATTTCATAGTTACAGTCCACAGTAACAATTCAACTTTTAAAGTAAGCCTCTTAATGTGCTTTTACATTGTGTAAGGTACCATTGTTTTCATTTTTCATGTATACACTGGTATCTACAGTAGTGGTATTTGATTGACAGTTATCAGTTGAGCGGTGCAGGGATTTAACGCATTCAGTGGACACACCCACATAATCTTTCACCATTTTGAAGCTTATTTTTTTACACTTGGTGAGTTTTTTTTCCCCATCATTCATCCATCCATTGATTTTCTGAGCCGCTTCTCCTCACTAGAGTCGTGGGCGTGCTGGAGCCTATCCCAGCTATCTTTGGGCAGGAGGCGGGGTACACCCTGAACTGGTTGCCAGCCAATCGCAGGGCACATACAAACAAACAACCATTCACACTCACATTCACACCTACGGGCAATTTATTCTCCAATTAATGCATGTTTTTGGGATGTGGGAGGAAACTGGAGTGCCCGGAGAAAACCGACGCAGGCACGGGGAGAACACGCAAACTCCACACAGGCGGGGCCGGGGATTGAACCCAGGTCCACAGAACTGTGAGGCTGAAGCTCTAACCAGTCGGTCACCTTGCCGCCTTTCATCATTAAAATTTGGAAAATTTGTTAAACAACAGTCTTCTTTGCCGCGTGTCTAATTCACCAATCAAAACTCTTGTGGTCCATATTTGGCTAAGACCGCCCCTTTTTCTCTGATTGGTCGTCTCCATGTCGAAGACCGAATTGTGAGACCACACGTGTTTGTTCTGTTGACAGCGCTGGCTCGGGAGCGGAGAGATAGGCGGAGATCTTCACTAGTCACATAGATAACCTGGAGAAATTCAAAGGACCTGATTTTAGACCTCCCTGCAGAAAAAACGTGTGGAACTCAGGAATGTGTTGACGATTTAAATTTGTATTTCATGTTTACTGAGGCACCATAGAGCCAATATTACAATCCAAATAGTAGAAAAAGTTGGTCTGGTCAAATTTGGCACCTTTAATTGGTCCCAAAAATATTTATTAACAACAATAAATGTGTCTTTTTTCATCTATCTGTACTAGTGGCATATAGTGACAAACAATTAAATGCTCTTCTACTAGATAGCATGAGGTACATAATTAACCTGTGCATCCACTTTCTGTGACATTTTTGTTTAGTAGTGTGCTGAGATTTTTTCTAATGTAAAATATGTGCCTTGAAAATGGATGGATAGATGTACACTATGTAGTGTGGTATAGTATTACTATTATTATATAAAGATGGAGACAAAATACTGTATGGTAATTGCCATGCCATCTCTCCCTTGCCTGCTATTGTGTGGCTTGGTTCTCTGTGTGGTGTAAAGTATGTGACACACTGTACAGTGGAGTGAACGTTTAATTTCCTTTTGGAAATAACATTAGAACAAAAAAAGGGCCACCACAAAAGTGTCGTATTGTTTCCCTCTAGTGGTGATTGTTGAAAGAGCAGTCAAATTTAGTTGTAGTCACAATGCTGTTTGCTTAAATGTATTAGCTGTTAACAGCTACAAAGCAAAGAAATTTTATTTGTATAGTGCACTTCATACACAAGGTAACCCAATGTGCTGTACATGATTAAAAGCATTTAAAAACAAAGATAAAAAGTTTAAAACAAAGTACAATTAAAACTGCTTACAGTGCAAGAAATAGCATTTAAAACTGGAAATGCTCTAAAAAGCATGAGGGAAAAAAAGAAGAATTTTTAACCTGGATTTAAAAACATTCATACTTGGGGCTGACATCACTTCTGTTGGCAACTTATTCCATTTTTATTTTTGAAGTGTTTAACAAATAAATACTGACCTTGTAGAGGCCTGACACCCCCTCCATGCGGTAGATCTTGAACAAGGCGTCCAGCATCCCTTTGTATTGTTTATGGGTTGGGTCAGAGCTGTACTGCAGTACAAGCCTTGTTTTGGTCACCCAGATGGGGTTTGTGATGGTGAGCGTTAGAATTCCTGTAGAGAGAGGGACAAAGATTAGATTGTTCGAGCAATTTCAGCATTCTTTCCAGCAGTTTAAATTCATGAACATTTTGAGATGCCTAACTTAATGAAGGCAGAACGATGTCATGACAGAGCATTACTACGTGATTACTGTTGAAGCTACGAACTAGGTAGCGTGCCAACACGTACAGTATAGTTCAAACTAACCTGCTTCGGCTGCAGACACCAGATGTTCCGTAGCACTCAGTTCTGTCCGGCGGCCTTCCTTTACATATGCTTTGATTGCATTGTAGCTGTGGATCAGACAGTGTATCATGGACCCGAAAAAAAAAAATCTTTTTTTTTTTAAATGCTGGAAAAAAAAAACAAAAAACAGACTTACAAGAAAAAGTAAAGACCCCAAGAGGCTCCAGCACCCCACACGTTGGGGGTTACTCCTTGATAGAGCCCCTTCACTCCCTCCTGGTGCCACACACTCTTCATGCAATGTAGTATGCCATTATATTTGGGTCTCAATTCCAGACCATCACTCACTGCAGTAAAAACACATTAAAGTGCATTAAGTCTTGTTTTGCAAGAGATGCATGGTCCATCACAGAAAACAATCATAACACCCATAAAGGGTTTGTTAATGTTTTATGCTGATAATCATAAAGCTGAAAGAGAGGTATAAAGCGGGTTCTTCGGCAGAAAGAGAAGAGGAAAGCACAGAGCCTAGAATTGAACTGTGAGGCAGATGCACTAACCAGTCCCCCACCGTGTGTCCCACGGTGGGGGACTGGTTAGTGCATCTGCCTCACAGTTCTGAGGACCGGGATACAATCCCCGGCCCCGCCTGTGTGGAGTTTCCATGTTCTTCCCGTGCCTGCGTGGGTTTTCTCCGGGCACTCCGGTTTCCTCCCATACCCCAAAAACATGGATGGTAGGTTGATTGAAGACTCTAAATTGCCCGTAGGTGTGAATGTGAGTGCGAATGGTTGTCTGTTTATATGTGCCCTGCGGTTGGCTAACAACCAGTTCAGGGTGTACCCCGCCTCCTGCCCGATGATAGCTGGGATTGGCTCTAGCACTCCCGCGACCCTTGTGAGGAGAAGCGGCTCAGAAAATGGATGGATGGACTTTGAATGTTGGGACTATGATAGGAAAATCTCAGGAGTTGGTTGACATGATGATTAGGAGAAAGGTTGGTATATTGTGTGTCCAGGAAAGCAAGTGGAAAGGCAGTAAGGCTAGAAGTTTAGGGGCAGGGTTTAAATTATTTTACCATGGTATAGATGGGAAGAGAAATGGAGTAGGGGTTATTTTAAGGGAAGAGTTAGCCAAGAATGTCTTGGAGGTGAAAAGAGTATCAGATCGATGATGAGGCTGAAACTTGAAATTGAGGGCGTTATGTATAATGTGATTAGCGACTATGCCCTACAGGTACGATGTGACCGAGAGGTGAAAGAGAAATTCTGGAAGGAGCTAGACAAAGTAGTTCTGAGCATCCCAGACAGAGAGAGAGTCGTAATTGGTGCAGATTGTAATGGACATGTTGGTGAAGGAAACATGGGGTAATGAAGAACTGAATGGGTAAGTATGGCATCCGGGAAAGGAACTTGGAGGGACAGATGGTGGTAGACTTTGCAAAAAGGATGGAAATGGCTGTAGTGAACACCTTTTCCAGAAGAGGCAGGAACATAGGGTGACCTACAAGAGCGGAGGTAGAAGCATGCAGGTGGATTACATCTTGTGCAGGCGATGTAATCTGAAGGAGGTTGCAGACTGTAAGGTAGTGGTAGGGGAGAGTGTGGCTACACAGCATAGGATGGTGGTGTGTAAAATGACCCTGTTGGTGGAGAGGAAGATTAAGAAGGCAGAGCAGAGAACAATGTGGTGGAAGCAGAGAAAGGAAGACTGTTGTGTGGCTTTTTGAGAAGAGCTGAGACAGGAGGAGCTTCCAGAAGACTGGACCACTACAGCCAAGGTGATCAGAGAGACAGGCAGGAGAGTACTTGGTGTATCTTCTGGCAGGAATGGAGAGAAGCAGACTCGGTGGTGGAACCTCACAGTACAGGAAATCATAGAAGGAAAGAGGTTAGCTAAGAAGAAGTGGGACACTGAGCGGACCAAAGAGAGGAGAAAGGAATAGATTGAGATGCGACGTAGGGCAAAGGTAGAGGTGGCAAAGGCCAAGCAAGAGCCATATGATGACATGTATGCCAGGTTACACACTAAAGAAGGACAACATGATCTCTACAGGTTGGCCAGACAGAGGGATAGAGAAAGGAAGGATGTGCAGCAGGTTAGAGTGATTAAGGATAGAGATGGGAATGTGTTGACTGGTGCCAATAGGGTGCTGGGCAGATAGAAAGAATACTTCGAAGAGTTGATGAATGAGGAATATGAGAGAGAAGGAAGAGTAGAAGAGGCAAGTGTGGTGGACCAGGAAGTGGCAATGATTAGTAAGGGGGAAGTTAGAAAGGCACTGAAGAGGATGAAAAATGGAAAGGCAGTTGGTCCTGATGACATTCCTGTGGAGGTATGGAAGTATCTAGGAGAGGTGGCTGTGGAGTTTTTGACCAGCTTGTTCAGCATAATTCTACTGGGTGAGAAGATTCCTGCGGAATGGAGGTAAAGTGTGCTGGTGCCCATTTATAAGAACAAGGGTGATCTGCAGAGCTGTGGGAACTATAGAGGAATAAAGTTGATGAGCCACGCAATTTAGTTATGGGAAAGAGTAGTGGAGGCTAGACTCAGGACAGAAGTGAGTATTTGTGAGCAACAATATGGTTTAATGCGTCGAAAGAGTACCTCAGATGCATTATTTGCCTTCAGCATGTTGATGGAAAAGTACAGAGAAGGTCAGAAGGAGTGTCATTGTGTCTTTGTGGGTCTAGAGTGTGCCACGGCACACTAGTGTCCAGTCCAGAGCAATGGTGAGTGTAGTCAGGAAGTGAAGAAACGGGTCCAAGCAGGTTGGAACGGGTGGAGGAAGGTGTCAGGTGTTATGTGACAGAAGAGTCTCTGCTAGGATGAAGGACAAAGTTTATAAAACAGTGGTGAGGCCAGCCATGATGTACGGATTAGAGACAGTGGCACTGAAGAGACAACAGGAAGCAGAGCTGGAGGGGGCGGAAATGAAGATGTTGAGGTTCGCTCTCGGAGTGAACAGGTTGGATAAAATTAGAAATGAGCTAATCAGAGGGACAGCCAAGGTTACATGTTTTGGAGACAAAGTTAGAGAGAGCAGACTGAGATGGTTTGGACACGTCCAGAGGAGAGAGAGTGAGTATATTGGTAGAAGGGCGACTAATACAACCTTAAGGTGGACATAAAGGATATCAAATAAATGCTCAACAGTTTCAATAGCCTCGATATTGAACAGGCACATAAACAGCTTTTATTAAAACCCTTTCAAAATTGAATTGATCATAATAAGTCTAATAAAGGCTCAAACGACTTTCCATAAAACCGTTTGAGCATTTATTTGATATCCAGCTTAAGGTCCATGTGCTAGTTTGCTCTTTTTCCACTACTGCAGTAGTCCATACATGTATGGACTTCCTGCACGCGAGGACAACCTTTGGCATACTATTAGAACAACTGTATTCCTAGTGAGGAATAAACTTTGCACTAGATGACAACTGCGTGCTACATTATTAGTATTACTAGTAACACATTTTGCTTGTTAACATGAAGTACTACTTGTAGAGCTGTCAGTTTAGTCACTACTAACGTGTAATTTACCTGTATTTGTCCTACTGAGGGGCCAAAATGTCGTACATTCGTGGGGAAAACGTCGTTCTACTCGTAGACTGAATTGTCTTGGTAGTACGAGAGTGTCGTGGCTCACCTGCAAACCTGATTTTGACCAGGTCGAGAGGATGAAGCACCAGCGTTGACACAACTCCTCCGCTTAGTCCCGCCACCAGATTTTCTACCTTGACATGTCTGAAAACCTGGACATGCCCGGCGAGTGACACAGCAGACCTCGGTTTACCATCACTAACGCCGACGGCACCGGAATCCGGGCCGGTGCTCATGTTTACCAACTTTAGCTGTAGCTCGCAAAAGCTAACAGTGTTTACAACACGTGATAACAAGTATTCAATAGATCTACCAGACAAGTCATAGTTGCAGGTATAATGGCGTCACGAAACAACGTCTTTGTAATGCTCTCATTGTGAACCCATGTTAGCGAGTGACCCACGTTTTTGACATGCGGTGTCAAAAACGACTGCGTGACAATATCCGACCAAAATGTCAAGCAGCCACCACTGGTCGACCTTGCTCGGAGGTTCAAATGAGCGTATTTTAATATTGTAGTACATCCGAGTTTGAATTTCAATTTAAAACTTACCATACAAATAAAATACAACTACTGTATATCCTATTCAAACCCGTAATTTAAATTCACTCCATGTATTTTAATTAATACTTTTGATTATATTTAACAAAACATTTGGTTTTAGTCAGGGGCCTAACCAACAATACATTTACTTTGAAAAACACGTTGCTTAATTTTGCTCTGAATTTAGGAACTTGAGGCAGTGTTTTCGTGACGTCTGTGTCGTCATATATTTCTCACACCTTCCTCCAAGTATGATTTTGAAGTTTTAGCTGTGGGTCCTGTCTAAGCATACTAAACAAATGCTATGGGCGCATACGTTCACTTTCGATAGTCGCCAGAGATGACGAGTTGTCGACTACCACTGTGGCATACTCCCTCTGACGTAGGCAGGAGAGCAGGGATCGACGTCCCACAATGCACCGCTGTTTCCGTTTACTTTCAACCCACCTAACACATGGGCTGCTGTAGTAGTGATTGTTTATATTGTTCATTTTCATACCAAATGTAAGTGTGTTTCAGTATTATTCTTTTCACCTTAAGATGAAAGTAAAAGTCCTATCGAGAAACCCAGACGACTACGTCCGGGAGACCAAACTTGATATTCAGCGTGGTAAGTAAAGTAAACCGGGCTAAGCTAGCTGCTACTAGCCATTGTTGCTAACCATACTGATGTTTTTTAAATCCAATCTTTACAAGAGGACAATGGTTGTGACACAGCTCTGTGTTTTGACGTGACATACAAAGACCACTTAACTGAGACTGCACTTAAACATAGATTTTTAATTATATTGAATGACCCGAGCTATTAATAAATTAGCAAAATAGTAAGTTTTAACACTTGTGAATGCATAATATACATTTAGGGTTAGGAAATCTAAGGAAAATGTTTGAAATCTGAAGTGAATTGCACTTGTGTATTTTGTTGGTCCCAAAAGTATACGCATTGGGCGAAAAGTCGTGTCAAATAAAATTATTTGACTTTGTTGCTCATTCTGTTGTTGCTGCCAGTTCCCAGAAACTATGACCCTACACTTCATCCATTTGAGGTGTGCCGAGAATACACCCGGGCCCTTAATGCCACTAAACTGGATAGGGTGTTTGCAAAGCCTTTTCTGGCCTCATTGGATGGACACAGAGATGGAGTGAACTGCATGGCCAAGCACACCAAGAGCCTCTCCACATTGCTGTCTGGCTCTTGTGATGGGGAGGTAATTTACTCGCTGTTTACATATGTATTTATGTTGTCCAGATAGTTGTGTGTTATGCAGAGCTGTGTGGCAACACTCAAACGTTTGTTTAATTGTATCCTTAGGTTAAAGTATGGAATCTTTCCAAACGTGAATCCCTCCGCACATTCCAAGCCCATGAAGGTTTTGTCCGTGGAATCGCTGTCCGCTTCTGTGGAACTTCGTTCTTCACGGTGACCTGTGCTTTTATTATGCCAAAGATGGCTATTAAATATTTTCCCCACAGTTTTTTAATTTTAGTTCTAACAGGAAAAAAAAATCTCTGTTAAAGGTTGGTGATGATAAAACAATCAAACAATGGAAAATGGAGGCCCCAGGTTATGGTGAGGCAGAGGAGCCACTTAATACAATTCTGGGCAAGGTATGTGGAGGAGGAACTTCTTGTGTTTTTCTATAATAACGGACGAATCTGTCCTGAAAAGGTATACATGTATACAAATCTATAAAGTTGAGAAAAATTACATAGTGAAAAGAGGTGCTTGTCCATTGCAGACAGTATTCACAGGGCTTGACCATCATCAGAAAGAAGGTGTGTTTGCAACATGCGGCCAGCAGGTGGACATTTGGGATGAGAAAAGGAGCAGCCCCATCCGTTCTTTTACCTGGGGTGTGGACAGCTTCAGCTCTGTCCGTTTTAACCCAGTGGAGGTGAGTCTAAACAATATATCAACTTGAGCTTAATTCTGTCACATAGAGAAAAAAGGTTTACAGAATTGGCCTCATTACATGCTTGTTCAAAATGTAATCGGGATTTTGATTTTGTCTTTTCACGATCATAAAATCAAAGAGAGACGATTAATGTGCATAATCAAAGAGAAACGATTAATGTGCTGCAGCACCAGTTGCAAGTTCCTGAAAAGTCCCCTGTGTTGCTTGTAGAAAGCGTGTGACACATTTTGTTCTCCCCTCCTTGAGCGTGCTTTAAGCTGTTTATTGAGACCCCAGTTGGAGTTAACTGTGAAACTAAACATACAACAAAAATTATTACGCACATTGTATAATTAAATCAGAATCATCTTTATTTGCCAAGTATGTCCAAAACACACAAGGAATTTGTCTCCGGTAGTTGGAGCCGCTCTAGTACAACAGACAGTCAATTTACAGAACACTTTGGAGACATAAAGACATTGACAAAAAACAGTTGTGCAAAAAGATGCAGAGTCCTCTAGAACTTAGAGCAGTTCGAATTACTAATATTGCAATAGTCTGGTGCAATGACCATTGTGCAAAGGGCGCTGAGACTTCAAGGAGTGTATGCGGTTTAAAGTGATGAGTAGTACGTTAATCTGGGAAAATGTTGGTTGTGCAAATGTTACAGATACTCCTCAATCAGTGTGCTTATGGAGCAGATGCTACTCTGGCATGAGTGGCCAGTATATGCAAATAGTGCAGCATGGCGAAACAACTACAGTGAGTGCACGAGTAATGCATAATTGGCCCCACAGAAATGTGACAACGAACACAAGTCAAAAAATTGCCAGCTTGTTGTGATGGAATTATAGGTTAGCTGTTTAAGAAGTTGATTGCAAGAGGGAAGAAGCTGTTGGTTCTAGTTCTAGTTTGCATTGATCGGTAGCGCCTACCTGAGGGAAGGAGCTGGAAGAGCTGGTGACCGGGGTACGGAGGGTCCGAGAGGATTTTGCACGCCCTTGTCTTAGTTCTGGCAGCGTGCAAGTCCTCAAGTGTGGGTAGGGGGGTACCGACAATCCTTTCAGCAGTTTTGATTGTCCGTTGCAGTCGGAATTTGTCCTTTTTTTGTAGCAGCACCAAACCAGACTGTGATGGAAGAACATAGGACTGATTCGATGACCGCTGTGTAGAACTGTCTCCGCAGCTCCGGTGGCAGGCCGTGGGAAGGAAGTACATCCTCTGCTGGGCCTTTTTGAGGACGAAGTTGATGTTGGTCGACCACTTCAGGTCCTGAGAGATTGTAATTCCCAGGAACGTGAAGGTCTCGACGGTTGACACAAGGCAGCTGGACAGCGTGAGGGGCAGCTGTGGCGAAGGATGCCTCCTGAAGTCCACGATCATCTCTACAGTCTTGAGCGTGTTCAGCTCCAGGTTGTGTCGGCCGCACCACAGCTCCAGCCGCTCCGCTTCTTGTCGATATGCAGACTCGTCACCGTCCTTGATGAGGCCGATGACAGTGGTGTCATCTGCAAACTTCAGGAGTTTGACAGTCGGGTTCGCTGAGGTGCAGTCGTTCGTGTAGAGAGAGAAGAGCAGCGGAGAGAGGACACAACCTTGGGGCGCCCCTGTGCTGATGCTGCGTGTGGATGAGGAGGCCTCCCCCAGCCTGACCTGCTGTGTCCTGCCCGTCAGAAAGGTGTAAATCCACTGGCAGATGGCAGGTGAGACGCTGAGCTGGAGAAGCTTGGATGAAAGGAGTTCAGGGAGGATGGTGTTGAACGCTGAGCTGAAGTCCACGAACAGGATCCTCGCGTAGGTCCCTGGACTGTCGAGGTGTTCTAGGATGAAGTGCATTCCCATGTTGACTGCATCATCCGCAGACCTGTTCGCTTGGTAAGCAAACTGCAGGGGGTCCAGCAGGGGACCTGTGACACTCTTGAGGTGGTCCAGCACGAGACGTTCAAAGGACTTCATGACCACAGATGTCAAAGCGACAGGCCTGTAGTCATTCAGACCCGAGATTGCAGGTTTCTTGGGGACTGGAATGATGGTGGAGCGTTTGAAACAGGATGGAACTTCGCACATTTCCAGAGATCTATTGAAGATCTGAGTGAAGACTGGAGCGAGCTGGTCCGCGCAGACTTTGAGGCAGGATGGGGACACATGGTCCGGGCCTGCCGCTTTGTTAATCTTTTGTTGTTTGACGATGCGTCTCACATCCTGTTCATGGATGGTTTAACGCAGAAGTCAGGTGTGATTGTGGTCGCAGGTGGAAACTGAAACTGTGAAACTGTCCTTTTCAAATGTGCAGTAGAAGGTATTCAAGTCGTTGGCTAGTGTGCTATTGTTCTCAGCTTGGGGGGATCGTCGCTTGTAATTAGTCAGCGATTGGAACGCATGCCAGACTGATTTAGAGTCGTTTGCGCTAAACTGATTTTCCAACTTTGCTGCATAGATCCTCTTTGCAATGTTAATTTCTTTAGTCAGCTGGTTTCGCTTTGTTAAAGTCCCCGAGAATAATGAGGGGTGAGTCCGGGTGTTTTTTTTCAATTTCGTTGACTTGTTCGGCGAGCGTTAGCAGTGCGGCGTTCGTGTTAGCTTGAGGCGGTATGTAGACTCCAGCCAGTATGAACGATGGGAACTCACGTGGCAAGTAGAATGGTTTACAGTTTAAAAATAGCGACTCCAAATGCGGGCTGCAGTGTGTGCTGAGCTCCGTGACGTCCGTACACCATTTTTCGTTTATATAGAGGCATATCCCGCCGCCCTTTGTTATCCCCGATGATTCCATGTCGCGGTCCGCTCGATGAATGTGGAAGCCGGGAAGCATCACTGCGCCATCGGGTACAGCGTCGCAAAGCCAGGTCTCCGTGAAGCACATGGCCGCGGAACGTCCGAAGTCTTTACTGGTCTTTAACAGAAGATAAAGCTCGTCCATTTTGTTGGGTAGGGAGCGTACATTCGCGAGGTGGATCGACGGGAACGCCAATCTGTGTCCTCTCTTGCGGAGTTTCACCTGAATGCCGCCCCGTTTCCCTCTGTGGCGCCGCTTCCGTCTCCACGTGCCGAAAACCGCGGACGCCGCTCCGGTGAGTAACTCGGGGAAAAAACTGAGCGGATTTGCGAAAGTTGGTGACAGAAAGTCCGGAGTGGCCTCCTTGATGGTTAGCAGGTCTCCCCTTGTGTAAGTCTCCAAAGACGGACGAAAAACACAAAAAGGGATTTACATTCAAATAATGAATATTTACACACAAACGCCATAGTAACACATACGGACAGACAATATAACAATACTCACATGTATATATTCTTCTTAATCTGTGAAAAACAAGTTTAATCAGGTTTTATTGCAACTTTTTTCTTCTTTTTTTTAAGATGGGGATAGCCCTTTCCCCAAGTGTAATCTGTTCAGACATGCATTAATTCGTCACATTTTGAAGAGAGATACAGTAAATGCAGGCGTGTAATTGTTTCCTGTGTCCTCATTAATAGTTTCATCCATCCATCTTCTTTACAGCTTATCCTCAATAGGGTTGCGGGCTGCTGGAACCGATCCCAGCTACCTTCGGGCGGGAGGCGGTGTACACCCTGAAGCGGTCGACAGCCAATCGCAGGGCATATATAAACAAACAACCATTCGCACTCACATTCACACCTACGGGCAATTTTAGAGTCTTCAATCGACCTACCACGCATGTTTTGGGGATGTCGGAGGAAACCCGAGTGCCCAGAGAAAACCCACCCAGGCACGGGGAGAACATGCAAACTCCACACAGGCGGTCCTCAGAACTGTGAGGCAAATGCGCTAACCAGTCGCTCACCGTGCCCTCATTAATAGTTATAATTTAAAAAAATAAGTGTATGACACCCTGGGCTGCTCCATGTGTGTTGTTTGATGGGTTATAATTTAACTTAATATCGGTACCAATCTTATCAGCATGTCCAACAAGGTCCCTCTGCTGGTCATTTGTTAATATTACAGTTGATTGACTGCATATCAATACCCCAACATTGCACAGGACCCTGCGATCTGACTATTGCGTACACATACATTGCAATGACGATGCTCAAATATTAGATTGTGGAGCTCTAACCTCAGATTGATTGACGTGTGCGTTACATTACAGCGGACCCCCGCACACTTGCAGTTTGTAATTTCTAATGGTCGTCGATTATCCACAGAGTTTCGCTATTCACGGTCCGGCGCAGTCCCTTTTCCCCGCAAATAGCAGGGGTCCACTGTATTTGTATTGTTTGTGCAGACAAGCATGTCTCTACTCTGCCGTGCTACCATACTGTTTTATATGCATATTTATCACGCTGTTTCAGATCCTCAAACCAAATTTAATGTCTCATAAATGCACATTCTAATTGATTTATTGAGGACAGGAAAACCCAAACCTATCTGGTCCTTTGCGAAAAAGTAATTGCCCCCTGAAGCTAACAACTGGTTGTGGCCGTTTGCGATAACTGGAGATGAGTCCTTCGCATCGCTGTGGAGGAACTCTGGCCCACTCTTATTCGAAGAATGGTTTTAACTCAGTCATATTGGAGGTGTTTTTGTTGTTTTGTTTTTTTTTAAACAGGAAAAGCTCAGACGTTGGTTGACATGATGATTAGGAGAAAGATTGATATATTGTGTGTCCAGGAAAGCAAGTGGAAAGGCAGTAAACCTAGACGTTTAGGGGCAGGGTTCAAATTATTTTACCATGGTGTAGATGGGAAGAGAAATGAAGTAGGGTTTATTTTAAAGGAAGAGTTAGCTAAGAATGTCTTGGAGGTGAAAGAGTATCAGAACGAGTGATGAGGCTCACCTCTAAGTCACATCCTACCTGTGTGGCATAGCCGCTATGAAAAAGGAGTGTAAGGTGTAGGTGGGACTGCATCAGGGATCAGACCTGAGCCCCTTCCTATTTGCATTGGTGATGGATAGGCTGACAGATGAGGTTAGACTGGAATCCCTGTGGACCATTATGTTCGCAGATGACATTGTGATATGCAGTGAAAGCAGGGAGCAGGTGTAGGAACAGTAAAAAACTTGGAGGCATGCACTAGAAAGGAGAACGGTCTGACAGAATATATTTGCATAAATGAAAGGGGCAGAGGGGGGAGAGTGAGGCTACAGGGAGAAGAGAGAGCGAGGGTGGAGGATTTTAAAAGATTCAGCAGTCCAGAGCAATGGTGAGTGTGGTAAGGAAGTGACGGAAATGAAGATGTTGAGGTTCTCTCTAGGAGTGAGCAGGTTGTATAGTATTAGAAATGAGTGAGGGAAGTCGTAGTGAGAGAAGACAGGAGGGCAGCTGCTGTTAAAGAGGAGGATGCAGGAGATAAACTTACATGGAAAAGGATGACACACTGTGGCGACCCCTAACGGGACAAGCTGAAAGGAAAAGAAGTCGTCCTGCTGTAGAACCAGTTGCCCTTCGGGGACAAATGATTTGTAAGATTTGTACAATTCTTTATTATGCGCTATCATTATATCAGTGGCATAGAAAAAAAACTAAACAGTACTATTGTTTATCTTGAAACCTTTTGGGAAAATATATTGTTCTTAAAAATTTGCTATTGTGGCAGGCCTAAACACATAATATATTGACAGAGATCAAGATCAAAGATCACACAAATATTGTACAAACAGTATAAAAGATTCAAGGTTAATAACTGTCATAAAAATCTGCAATATAGTGGGACCGTGAATTAAGAACCGCGATTTAGCGGAGGATTACTGTATCTGTATTCTGTGATTCTAAATTGCAGGGACTCATTGTACAGGGCTAGGACTCATTGTTTCTATGACATGTGCATTCTGGGACTTACAGTCTCAAGCATAACATGATCGGTGTTCTTTTTATGAAATGCAATGCAAAATCTTTTACGGTAGATATAACAGCTGAACACTTTCCCAAAAGTTCAACTTTAGTCTCGTCTGTCCAGAGAATACTTTTCCTCAAGTCTTGGGCATCAAGATGTTTCTTGGCAAATGTGAAACGAGCCTTTGCGTTCAGTGTTGGCAGTTACTTGATTTCAAAAGTAACTAAGAAAAAAGTAACTTTTTAGTTTCTTTCAGCAGCTGCCAAGTGGCAGGAATATCACTTATCCACAGTACAAAAAAGCATTAACTTAACCGTACCCATTGGTAATGTACGCCACACAAATTACATAATGATGTCATCAACATGAACCAATAACTTAAATATTAGCGTAGTTGAAGCCACATTAAATCAGCAACTTTGGGCAGACTTGACATGGCAACACAGAAACAGTAAGTACCTAAACAAGCACACCATTCTCAGTACACTTCTCTCAAGACTCTTAACTGATAGATAGATAGATGCCGATTGTGGTCCATGGAAGCGTGTGCGTGTTTGTGTGTGTATGTGCGTGCACGTAAATGTTAAAGTGGGTGTCGGTTTGATATTGGGGGCATACAAACACGCACACAAACCATTGCTCCTACCATAGTAATTTTGATACGAAGAGCGAGAAAAGGTGACAAGATTACGCAACTGTTTAACTAGCAAAGCTGTGGGTGATTGACGGAGGGGAAAAGCGCTTACTTACACAAGCTCACAGTCCGGTCTACAGACAAACTTTAAACTTCTCACTTTTCAGTGTAGATATCATTTAAGTATTGTAAGTCCTTCATTGAGTCAGCCCTGAACCTCCATGACTGATTTGTGACCGCACACTCAGTATGAGTACGGCTCCAATTACCGGAGACAAATTCCTTGTGTGTTTTTTGGACATACTTGGCAGATAAAGATGATTCTAATTCTGATGAATAATTAACCCACAATTCATTGTGCACTTAACACACCAGTAAAATTGTATTCTTAATGTGTAAATAAAAAAATAACAACAATCAAATACACTTTTTTTTACAAAGGAAAATTACAAAAATAGTGTGGTGATAGTGAAATCGTGCATTTCTTTGCACTTTTATGGTGTATCAACAATCACCTCCCAATCGCTTTCTTCCTTACGCTTATTGAGAAATCAGCGGTCTCCATTCATGGTTAAATCGCATTGAATAGCTGTACTGCGTTTTTTTTTCAGGTCACCAGCCCCAAATCAGTACTTGGTCAGAGACATTGATGACTCAAAAGTAACTATTGCTGGTTTGAAAAAGTAACTGTAGTCTGATTACGGTCCCGGGGAAAGTAACGCGTTACTTTGCTCGTTTCTCAAAATGGCGGAATTTGGGAGTTTCGGCATCACTGTTTGTGTTCTTTTTTTTGCCAGCAGTATTTTTTGCCTTTCCAAACAACTCTTGTTAATCACAGTTAACTCATGGTTTAACAATTGGGGGTAATTACCTATTTACATAAGACCAGAAAGTTGGGGATTTTTTTATATGCTTGATAATTCAAATCATCATTTAGAATCTCAATTTAGTGTTTATTTGGGTTATCTTTGCGAGATAAAATTGCTCGATGGTTTGAAACATTTCAGTGATGAATGCAAAAAATATAAAATCAGAACTCAGGAAGGGGGCAAATACTTTTTCAAAGCACTGATCACAGTACGGTATTTCAGTTGCAACGTTTGCATTGATGGGGTGTATTTTAGGTTACTGTGCAGTTGCATTAGAAAATAGCAAATTCCTCATTCCTGTCACATTTTTAATCAACTTTTGGAAGAGTTCGTTATTCAGACAATGATTTGATGTTTTTGTGCCATGACCCACATTTGAATAGTGAATTAAATTGCCTCACTTGAACCATGCAGTGTAAATGCAGCCTGAGTTTGGGTTAGGTTCATGCTTTAAAAGTGAGACAGGTTTCCCTAAGTTAAGTCTGGTCCACTGGGTGATGGGAAGCATTTAGGAAAAAACAGCTCAGGCTTTGAAATTGTGTTGATACTGTTGTGTTGACCATGTGTGACTGTTTTGTCAGACTGAACTTCTTGCAAGCTGCGCCTCTGACAGAAGCATCGTACTGTATGACATGAGAGAAGCAGCTCCGCTTAAAAAAGTAGTGACACCCTCCCTAGCTGCAGTTTTCAATCTTTTTTTGCCCTCTGCAAGAGTATTTTAGCTATTTTCTTGTCCTTAGGTTATCATGACGATGAGGAGCAACACATTGTGTTGGAATCCAATGGAGGCTTATTACTTCACATCTTGTAATGAAGACTATAAGTAAGTGAACAGATAAGACCATCGGAGAATTCACACACTATTGTTCTTTGACACAATGTTTTGACATGTTTCTTATTCCAAGTAAATTATGTCCTTGTGTCCCTGTCTCTGCAGTCTTTACACATATGACATGAGACGCTTGAACCAGCCGGTCACTGTACACACTGACCACGTGTCTGCAGTGCTGGATGTTGACTATTCCCCCACTGGCAGAGAGTTTGTGTCTGCCAGTTTTGACAAGACCATCCGCATCTTCCGCAAGGGTGCTGGCCGTAGTAGGTCAGTATCAGCCTGCATTAATTTCATGTAACATAACTTCAAATTGAGATTTAAAGATAAAGAAACTTATAGAAAAAAATAATTTATCAAATATATGTTGAGATGCACCTGAGCTCAAACTGTTGACCAGTAGAAGTCAAAATCACAGATTTGATGAAAACTCTGTGGGTTTGACTGCTTTATTTGCTCATTGACTTTATTTGCACCTGTGTTAACTTGTCCTTCTCCAACAAGGGAAGTCTACCACACCAAACGCATGCAGCATGTCATCTGCGTAAAGTGGTCAGCCGATAACCGCTACATTCTGAGTGGGTCAGACGAAATGAATATCCGTCTCTGGAAAGCGAATGCTTCAGAGAAATTAGGAGTGGTAAGTGTACCACGTTTTATCCTTGTCCACTGTAGTAACAATGAGAACAAGAACATCACCAATACGGCTTTTTTACTTAGGTGAAAGTTGGGACATATGCTCAAGAAAGTACACTACACACTTTTATACTAAGCAGTTCAATCTTCCTCATATGTCAGATATGTGCCACAACCTTCTGATTGATTACCTGACTCATTAGATGGTTGCTTTTGACGGCACACCCACCTTGTCTTTGTCAGGAGATGCCAAACATTCTGATTTAGGGCAGAATCACTCTCATTAAGTGAAATGTACCAGCAGGAGGAAGCCCAAAAGCAAGTCACTCACCTGTGCAGTTCCTTGACAAAATATTAAAGAATAATATAACTTCAGGAGTTGCGTTTTTTTTTTTTTTTTAAACAAATTTACCCAGTTAGTTAGTGCAGTCTGTTATCATAGAAGTTCCATAGTTGTTGTGCTCAACTGTTGGAAAAAAAGCTCCTTTAATGCCCGTTCAAGTGTTCTAATGTTCCAAATATCAGTTATGGCTGTATAATAATGATCAATGGTGTCTTGCCCCCATTTCAAGCAGCCATCTTTCATTCCAAATCAGAGTCACTTCTGCTTATTCTCTTTATGCTGCTTCCTTTTTGGAAAATTGCCTCACTTGGCAGTTGTTTTACTGTTGCTGTGTAAGAGAAGATTTATCCGCAAGTATTCCACTTAAAGAGATCAGACGGAGCCTGCTCCTATCAGCAGTTTAAATCAGCCAATCACTTAAACCGGACCGCTCGCAACATAATGATGCATTAACAATCAAGCTGGACTAAGGGCGTCGTTCATTATAAAGAAATACTGAAATGCTGAATCAAGTCATCACAGATTACTTCTTTTAGTTGCTACATTTCACTTTTTTGTTTGAAAACTTTATTTAGCATTCAATGCTGTGCAATGTAAGTGTGCTCATAAACAAATGGGTAGAATGGATTTCCTTTAGATATAGTACATGACCGAAAATGATAAAGCCCACGAATAGTCTTTTAATTATTAGGACTGACGAATGAGAATATGCCAACTGTCCTAATGATGTTACATTCTGTGGAGGAAAAACATGAGGTGGTGGTCATTGGTGAGAGGACTTTAATTTAATGATTTCTTAAAGTATGTTCACGTACTTTTAATATGGTACAACTCACAAGCAGGGAACAAAATGTTATGTAGCCTAACAAGCTAGTGCTAGCACTAACAGTTATACATAAACATGCCGGCGTTTTGTTGAATAATGCTCTAAAGCTTTGGTAAACATTGTTTTATGCGTTGAATAAATGATGATTACGGTGTGCAAGTACGTTGACAACGGCAACAGGAGGCGTTGCGCTGGTCAAAATATGCAATCCTATTGGTCAACGTCAAGGTCCGTTGTCGGAAAGTTGACGTTGGTATGTCACACTACATGGAAGATATTCAAACATGCTAGACTTTTCATTTTGGCGTCATAGGGCTGTTGTCGAGGCAGATCTTTGGTCGTGGATTATCTCAGACTACAAGACGTTTTGTTGTTCCGGACAAAATATGTCGGGCTCGATCTGGGAAATCTGCTGCGATTGCTAAGCATTAAGATGCCAAACCATTAAGACAGACCCCTAAATCAATTAGTAAATTATTAAGGGGTTTAGCTCAGAGCAAGTTCCCCTTGAATCTGAATTCTTCATTTACCAAGGCATTTTGGAAAAATCTATGCTTCCCATTTTTGAAGGAAACTTTTGTGCTTCAGCGTGAATCTGCCCACTGTATACTACAGTTCAGAATCTTATTGCTCAGTGACCAAAATGTTGCCTATTTTCTTTAGTCTCTGGTACTCACTGCCTGTGCCGGCATGTTCCCAATTACTAGTGATATCACTCTTCGTGACTTCTTAAATATTTGTTCATCACCTGACTGAATATGATTGTCTTATATACAAATCCTACCACTGTGCGTTAGTGAGATTCTAACCGACTAAATAAAGAATTAGTGAAGTCGAGAAGGATCAGCATATCACAGTTCTTACAAACTAAATATATACAAATCATTGCTTTTAATTAGAATAAAATCTTAAGGATGGCAGCCTTGGCCAATAGAAGTGGTGTACAACTGCACTGCTAGAGTTTGGTTACCATATAATCAAAATATTGTCGACAGCTCTCAGGATGATGAAGTACTGTACAGTTCTACACTACTGCAAACTACGACCACAATAATAAACCTGTTGCTTTAATAATACCTCCCCCACCGTGTCAATCTAAACTCAGCTTTTCTGCATCCTGTTTGATTGTACAAATGGTCAGTAATGTGGGTCTTGTCGAGCTCATAAATAGTTCTGCAACAAAACGTGTAACATGACACTGTATTAAGCCAAGACTGGTCTAGAATTGCTTAAATGCTTTTGATGCACAAATAAAAATTATGCTAGTACATTCACATTGTATATTAAGATTTTGCAGTCTCTCTGGCAGTCTCTCTCTCTAGTCATGCACAAACATGTCCATTGTTTAGAGGTCTCCAAACTTAAATTTTATTGCAATTTATTTTTCTTTCAGTTGTCTTATGTTTGCCATCCTACTTTCATAGGTCACTCACTGGGTTGTATTTTTCCTCCCTTGGTACTGTATAAACCCTGTATCTTTGTGCTGTGCCTCTAATCCAACATAACAGTCTCCCACGTTTTGTAGCTCGCACCCCGAGAGAGGGAGGCCACCAACTACCGACATAAACTGAGAGAGAAGTTTAAGCACTTCCCACAGATCAGGCGCATTGCTCAGCATCGACATCTCCCCAAGGCCCTTTACCACCAGTCTATGGAGCTAAGGACAATGAAGGAGGCTTGCCGCAGAAAGTGAGTTTTTATTTCAGATCTCGTTCCATATTGATTTTTGCAGGATAGCCATGATGTCCACTTGTGTGGCTTATGGTGCCTTGGGCTGATGCCAGGTTATGCCTTTTGTTGTCCCACCCACCTCATGGAAAATCCCCCCGTGATATGTTCTCATACATACTCATTTACTGTTTGGATGGGGAATTAATTGTTCCACTTCACCCTGCTGCCAAAAGCCATAGCATACTGTACATTTTTTCTTTTAAACCAACAGTTTCCTCAGAGAACAGATTTGTGTGTAGATTTACTATGTATGGTTTGTGATATTTTGAAAGAACATTAGTGTAGTTGTCAGTAAGTTAGGTGTTTGAGCAATGTCTTCTCTTCCTTTTTCCTGTTTATGCACCTCCTAATCTTCCATCCCTTACAGTATATTGTCACCATCAGGTTTTTCTCATCATCTTTCATCCTTGTCTTTCAGGGAGAAGAACGTTCGCACGCACAGCAAACCAGGAAGTGTGCCTGTCTTGTCTGAGAAAGAGAAGCATGTTGTGTCTGTGGTCAAATAAAAAAAGAGAATTAATACACAACACTGGAGATTCATCACACATATACAGGGTTTGATCAGACTGCTCTTGCTTTCCAATCTTGCAAGCACCTTCTCACTGAGCATGTTTTTACAAGTCAAAGCATTCATCTTGCACCTTTCAAATCGTATTTGATTATGCCTTTTCAGAAGTGACGTTGATTTTTTTTCCTTTAAAGCAGTGATTCCCAACCAGGGTGCCATGACCCACTACTAGTCTGCTGTGAGAGATCATTAGGGGTGCTGTGGAAAATTATCTTCTTTCACCCAAGTTGTCTGAAAATAATGATTTATTAATTACACATTTGTAATTGTTCATCTCTATACGCCAGGCAGAACAATTTTCCATTACATGGCAGAAGGTACCACCTTTTGCCATTCATGACAGAATAACTCATTGCTTCATGCGAGTATCTCAACTTTGTGTTCAGTTCAGTTTATACTACTTGAGACATTATTGTTTGGTGGTGTTCCCTGAGATTTTTCCAATGTCAAATGGTTGCCTTGACTCAAAATATGTTGGGACACATTGCTTTAAAGCAATCACAATCTCTATACTGTCAATGTCAACCAATGGATGTGAGTAGAGAATCACCAATTCCTTGAGACTCAATCCATTTTCCACAGCGCTTGTTCTCATTTGGGGTGGGGGGTGAGCTGAAGACCTGTTTGTCTAAATTAAACAAAAATAAAGAAAATCCCTCAATTGCTTTGTTTCCCTCAATGAGGTTCACAAATCTTTCTGCTGTTGTACGATGGTTTGAAGGTCCCCATGTGTAACACGCAGAATTTAACTTCCACTATGCTTTATGAGGTTTGTAATGCAACCATATTTTGTCTGGTCTGTTCTCTTGAAATGGTTTAGAAATCCCTAAATTGGTTAAGGAAAATCACTTAAAATTAACTCAAAATCTGTACTTTCATTATTTCCTGGTGTGTGTGTATACAGTGCTGTGATTATTGTGTATTGGCCCCCCGTCTCAAATTCTTATATTTTTTGCATAGTTTCACCAATTTAAGATCATCAAAACAACAATCATAACTGGTTGGGCCATTCTCAGTAGCAACAACTGAAATCAACCGTTTTCTTTAACTAGCAAAGAGTTATTCACATATCTGGAGATATGTTGGCCCACTCTTCCTTGTAGAATTGTTTGAATTGAGCAAAAATAGAGGATTTTCGAGCATGAACGGCCTTTTTAAGGTCATGTCACTGCATTTCTATCAGATTCAGACTTTGACGAGGCCACTACAAAATCTCAATTTTGTGTTTTTAAGCCATTCAGAAGTTGACTTCCAGTTGTGTTTTGGATCGTTATCCTGCTTCAGGACCCAATTGTGCTTCAGCTTGAGGTCACAAACTGGTGGAGGAACATTCTCCTTCAGGATTTTCTGTTAAAGAGCAGAATTCATGGTTCCATCAATCAGAGTTGTCCAGGACCTGAAGGAGCAAAGCAGCCCAAAGATCATCAGAATATCACCACCACGTTTGACTGTTGCAATGATTTTCTTTTTCTGAAATGCTGTGCTTCATTTACGCCAGATGTAACGAGACACACACCTTCCAAAAAGCTCAACTTTCATCTCGTCCATATAATATTCTAGGGCTTGATTGAACAGGTCTGGAGGTAATAAGGCTTCGGTGTGATCAGTGAAAATTAACCAAAAATTGTGATTAGCCACAGTTAAATCATGATTTAACATGGTGGGTTTTTTTTAACACAGAGCCAGGTAACTTTTTTTTTCTTAATAAATGAAATCACCATTTAAAAACAGCAGTTTTTTTTTTAAATGTACATTTATTTGATGATCTTAAACATTGGTGGGGAAACTGCAAAAATATAGGAATTTGAGAACAGAGCCAGTAATTTTTCACAGCACTGTATAATTTTTTCTCCCATGTTTTATTTAAATGTCATGAGCCAACCTGTCAGTGTTTGATTTCAATCACTTCAGCTACCTGTTGTTTGACTTTGTACTAATTTACTTACAGCCCTTGTGATGTATATACTCTATCCTCTTAAAGCTGTCGTTTAAATCCCATCAGCACCTCTACCTGAGCACAGCTGAGGCCAGAGTGATTAACTTCGTACCTGAAGTTATGTGGTTTTAAAAAAACTATTGGTAATAAAACAAGGAATTGAAATAAAAATCTACATCCTTGTTAAAAATTCATGTGGAGACGTTATATTTATATTACATGTACAATGTACTGTACATAGCTACTAGATGTATGTGCGTTTACGCCACTTGTCATAATCATGCCGCGAGAATAAAGCTTTATCATGCTCCTACTGCAATCCACACTGGCTCCGTTCCGTGTTTCCCGTGCTGCTTTACGCCTGCTGTCAATGAACATCCAAGCGTCCTCCGTTTGATTCTTCTACGTGGTCCCGTCGCCCCGCCTCTTTTGCCCTCCGCCTCCCATCTCTCTCCCCTCTTCATCCCTCTCTCATTGCATCCATTTTTTGTGCATTCACGAAATCTCCATGTATTACCAACCTGGATGAAAACAAGCCAAATAGTGACAGAGGAGGCAGTAGGACCCCAAAAGCAAATGCGGACGGACCTAACGTAATTTATTCTAACATGCGAGTGAAACCTTTCTGAGGGATGGCAGCGATGGGTTAGACAGGATTTAACATGACTGCAAAATAAAAGGCAAGACATGCGTTCATTTTCACCTTTCGTTTCAACTTTTGTGCCACCCCGTGAACGGATGGCTATTTGGATCACTACATGGAGGCTTCAGCCTGCAGCGTTCGCTTCTATTCAAAGCATCCATTTCTAATCCTGAGTGCTTTCTCGAGAGCACTAATGTTTATGTGTTGAATTCAACCTGCAATATCTAAAATGCAACCAATCCTCCGCCTTAAGCCTCGACTCACGTCACACGAGGCCACCGAAACCCCATCAGGAGCTTTTACTCTAAACAGCTAATATTTTGACTTTTAATTCTGCAGCACACCATTATGTGCATGAGCCGTCGTGTTATCTGTTAGCCTCGACAGGCTCCAACTGCATATTTAGAATTTGTTCACGACACGAAATATAATCGTTATTAAAAAAAAATAAATAAAGCTAACAAGCAAAGAAAAAAGCTTCTGTTTGATGGTAATTCTTTTCTGGTGTTTGTAGCCGCTGTGAGTAAAAGATGTCCGCGCCACAAGGGCCCAGGGGCGGTCCTGGCCCTGCTGCCTCAGCGGCCGGCGCCATGCCGGAGATGCCGGACCTCAGCCACCTCACCGAGGAGGAGAGGAAGATCATCCTCGGTGTCATGGACCGACAAAAGAAGGAGGAGGCGAAGGAACAGTCCATGTTAAAGTAAGGAAATTGCCATTCAGTGTGATTATTCGCATTGCTGATGTGGGTGCTAGCTATAGTTTGTTGGTGTGTCGTGGGTCATGTTGCCTCTTGACATCCAAGCCACGGCTGAAATAGTCGACGTGTGCTCGGCATTTTCCTCAACAGTTCTTCACTCTTTATTTAAAGAAATAAAATAAAATTAAATGCTATGACACTATAATGGGTTGGGCGAGCGGCGGCAACGGGCGCCATTTTCACGTCAAAACAGGCCAAGTTGCTTCACCTTTACCCGTCACGTCATTGGCATTACACAATATGTCACCGGAAAGATCATTTAAGGTGTCCTCTGTGGCGGCCAGGCACGCGTGTATGAGAGCACAGACAGACACTCCTCCGGTGCACAGATGTCGCTTAGAGCCTTTCAGCACCAGGCGCTGTCCGTTGACGGCTCGTAGTATTTTGTTCTTTCTAAAAAAAAAAAAAAAAAAAAAAAAAAAAAAAAAAAAAAATTTTAAGGTGGACCAGGAGGATTTCCGTCATTGATTCGGTTAACCTTTACATGGGAGCCATAAGTCTGCTTTATAGTGGGATATTGTCTCTTATTGATCTTGTCTAGGTTATAAAAACACATGCAGCTGATGCATTGTTAAACAAAATTAAAACAAATACAATAAATAAAAGAAAAGAATAATGCAGGATATTGCGGTTTTAAATGTTCCATCCGGTTGTTGTTTTTTTCTTTTAGTTTTCCTTCTTAATATGATCTGAGTCCCAGTGTATGGTATTACTTTTACTGTGCTCATAGGTAAAAACACCTCCGAATGCTATGTGAGATGCAGTTCAAGAGTTATATCAAAAGTCTACATGTACAAAGAAAATACTGGTCAGAATTGACTGGTTGCGTTGTTAAATTAGCAATATGTTTATTTTTATCATGGCTATTTGCACTGCATCATATTGTGTGATGTTTCCTTATACTACTGTATAAGGTGATCATAATATAAGAAACAACGCTGAGTATGATGCAGTGCAGCTCTCCACAGTTGTGATCTGTAACCACACTAATCTGCAGTGTTGGGAAGATTACTTTGGAAATGTAGTTCGTTAAAATTAACGTTAAAGTTACCCTGTTGAAAATGAAATGGTAGTGTAACTATTTCAATGACTTTCTCCAAATAATACAAGTAGTTACATTTTATCGCATTTTCTATTTTAAATAATGCATTAACAGGATCCTTGGATGTTTCCTCTAGTTAGTTTGGAATTTACCACACATTTGGTCTTCCAAGAAATAGTAAAATAATAAGAAAACAAGTTGAAATATAAATACGTACATAATAAAAAAAAAAGGGTTGTTGCATTATGTGTACACTATGTGGAAAACCACCATACCATACCATGTTGCTCTAATGTGCACAATTTAGACAATATCATATCATATGACGACCCTAGTGAGGATAAGCGGTACAGAAGATGGATGGATGACAACCCAGATACATAAAAACTCCAAAATTGTGAAGACAAAAAGGTTTAAAAGTTTTTTCGTGTTCAAAAGTTTAACTACAAGTCAAACCTTTTCAAAATTTAAGACAAACTAATAGATTGTACCACAAGGTGGCGCTTCGAGGTCATGTATGGAAAAATATGTCCTGTTTGGGCAAGGTTGACGACTTGTTAGCACATCTGCCTCACAGTTTTGAGGACCGGGGTTCAAATCCTCACAGTTCTGAGGACCGAGTTTGCATATTCTCCCCGTGCCTGTGTGGGTTTTCTCCGGGCACTCCGGTTTCCTCCCACTTCCCAAAAACATGCGTGGTAGGTTAATTGAAGACCCTAAATTGCCCATAGGTGTGAATGTGAGTGCGAATGGTTGTTTGTTTCTATGTGCTCTGTGATTGGCTGGCAACCAGTTCAGGGTGTACCCCGCCTCCTGATGATAGCTGGGATAGCCTCCAGCACCCCCGCGACCCTTCTGAGGATAAGCGGCTCAGAAAATGGATGGATGGATGGATATTGTGTTTCCAAAAGCAACTGTAATTTAATAATATATTTTCTCACAGTAATGTAATGATTACAATTACCATAATTTTTCGTGTATAATGCGACCCCGGCGGCACGGTGGGCGACTGGTTAGCACACCTGCCTCACAGTTCTGAGGTCTGGGGTTCAAATCCCGGCCCCGCCTGTGTGGAGTTTGCATGTTCTCCCCGTGCCTTCTCCGGGCACTCTGGTTTCCTCCCTCATCCCAAAAACATGCATGGTAGGTTGATTGAAGAGTCTAAATTGCCCGTAGGTGTGAATGTGAGTGCGAATGGTTGTTTGTTTCTATGTGCCATGCGATTGGCTGGCGAGCAGTTTAGGGTGTACCCCGCCTCTCGCCCGAAGATAGCCGGGATAGGCTCCAGCACGCCGCGACCCTAGGGAGGATAAGTGGTTCGGGAAATGAATGAATGAATAATGCGCACCCATGTATAACATGCACCCCTAAAGTTGATCTCTAAATTCTGGAAAACCCTTCTATCTATGTATAATGCATTTTTACAATGCATGATTTTGCTTCTACCCATATGATCAAAACATGTATTATCTGTATTTTGTTATTTTTTTCAAATAATTATTCTGAAGTTAAGCACTTTATTTAAAGACACTTTATTTAAAGACACTTTATTTAAAGACATAATACTTTCTTTGTATTTTCTTGCTCTTATTTGGAAATTCACAGCCCTACTTTTATGATAAAACACACAGTTGTGCTCATATGTTTGATTACCCAGGCAGAATTTGTAAGATGTGTACACTTAAAAAAACATAACCATAAATAAATTAATGAAGGTTGTTGTTCAGTCATCAGTCGTGTTTAAAAAATCAAAAACAAAGCAATATTTCACAAATTTTGCCAGGGTATGTAAAATTATGAGCCCAACTTTACATATTATGCATACCCCTGTCATATTGGAATGAAAGTGTATGCTATACCTTTTTCATAGCCTCTAGGTGGTGCTGGCATATTAGAATGAAAGTGTGCACTTTTCTCATAACGTCTAGGTGGCAGTGACATATTGAAATGAACATGTACCGCTTTTTCATAACCTCTAGATGGCGGCATACATTTATAAATTGGGAAAGTTCCCTCCCCCCCACTGCCCCCATATACCTATGTATAATGCGCACCACTGACTTTTTACATTTTTGGGTGGGGGAAATTACATTTTTGGGGGGGAGACATTTTTTTGGGGGGAAATGTGCATTATACAACGTACACGAGAAATTACGGTACATAAATCTTGAAATTAAATTGCATCATCTAGTTATATGTAATTAGTTACTCCTCAACACTGCGCATAAGTACATTGTTAAAGTAATACTGCTATGACAGTGTATAATCATTTCAAAGGCAGCATTTTGATACAGCTCTTGTACAAGTTCTCGGACTGTGCAGGTGTACCTAATGAAATATCCAGTGAGAGGACTTTGTCTCTGATAACCAAATGAGTATAACTGCCCCATAGTGGCCTGGCTCACCTGTGCTCTATTCCTGTTTGCTTCAAAGCTTGCCCAGAGACTTTCGTGTAAGCTTTTATGATGCATTAGAGCTGTTGTTTTCCATCACCAGGTAAATATTTGCACTAAGGCAGCTTTCGTAATGGAAAGAAAGTCATGCAATCCGTACCTAGCGCAACTGCATGAGAAACATGACTCATCTACTCCAAGATAGAGCTACCTCAGCTGCTGTGCTGTGTACTGTGTGAATCACACAGTTTTTTTTCTCTGGCCCCCCACCCACCCTTTGTTGTTATCGTTGTCATCTCTCCATTACAGTAAACCCCCACTAATTGAGTGTTTGCCACGTTTACCTTTCTCTGACGTAAAATGGATTAGTTTTTGTTGCTCAAGGTTTGATCAAGCTTTCTCATTAATGAGTGTCTCAGTATAATGTCAGGTAACACTAGAATGATGTGACTGGTGTAGCTTAACTCTTGTATACTACTGCTAATACTATACTGCAGATACATACCTCCTGATAAAAGATATCAGGTAATCATTAAGAGTTCACCTGCTGTTTTGGTTTGTGGCAAGACACATTTCTCATAGTCAAATTTTTTTTTCATTTAGTGTGTCATTCAGTCAGACCTAGTCAGTCGGTCTAGTTGCATTGTCTAAGTGGACAAGTGGAGTCATCGTGAGTCATCAAATAAGTAAATAACCATTTTCTTTACCCATGAATCACACTCGCATGGATTAATGCATATATTAAGGCAACATTCATATGCTCATATGCTCGAGCTGCAACCGATTAGCTTGTCTTTGAATGATTCGTCGCATTGCTAGCGGTTTCCAAATCAAACACCGACGCCACTGTGTAGCCAACTGTTACAGCTTGTGCATCTGCACAGTCACGGACCAATCCCACAGAAGCTTGGTTGGTATTTCAAGAAAGTAGCTGTTTGAACATCCAAGTGTGTAATCAACAGAGGAAATCCTGGTAGGATGAAGGGATGGAGGACAGAGAGCAAAGCCTTCAGCTGCAGGGCTGAGTTGCATGAATCTGCTAGGTTCTTACTTCTGAGCAGACCTGTGTATGAGCATGTCCAAAGAGGGATGCAGCCATGCAGATACCTTTTGTAGAACGCGCTACTCATACAAACGTGAACAAAGCAATTATGAAGCGTGGCTCGAGTAGTGTTTGCACCATTAAATCTTCTGAAGCTATCAGCTAGCTCGGCATTCCATGCATCAGTGCATCTCTGAGAGAATGGTTATGATGGCCATAGGACCCCCATCCCCCACCCATCCAGACCTGGTTTGTAATGGAAGCAAGCATCATCTGCCTGTGATGGGGTGACCCACAGAATGCCACGGGCTCCACTTCTTCTTTCTTCCTCTAACCTATAGGTACTTCCTGTTTCTGCTTGGTAGCTAAGAACAAAGGGAGAGACAGTTTGGCTAGTTTCCTGCTTTACCTCCCTATCATATCACTTCCACTATTTACCTTTCTCTCCATAGTGTTACATTAGCTGTGGTTTATCCTCTGAGTCAATCATAAATAAGCTCACTTATCCACCACATATTGTTAGAATGTATTGTAAAAAGATTCTCTTAGCTGCATAACTAAAAAAAAAAAGAAAAAAAGAGAGAAATAGTCTGTCACATTTAATATTTTAGCCTTGATTCAATCAAAAATGATTAATTTGGTATATCCTGAAAGTTTAACCTGATTTTTTTTTTATTTCATGTAAACCATGTTTGAATGTTGCCACAAGCATTACCTGTGTCAGCCAAAATGTTAGCTCTTGCTAACGTAATTCAGTTTAGAAACACAGCAGCGAGTTTCAGTGCTCATACACATTCACAAACTCATACGAGTACAAGCTTCACACAAGGCACAGGCTATTACCGTTTTTATTTAACAATGTTTTATGGCATCTTTCTGGTGTATCTGAGAGAAATACGTTTAAGCAGCAGCTCCTTCCGTCCCCAGTGTTGGTAGGCTACCGTCGTATACCTGGCCTGCACTCTCTGGACAATAGTGTGCCAGATTTGATGGCTAAATATTATGTCCAGTCAAAGACAGATAATGTTTAACCTTGGCAATCCGATCCCTGGCTACAGAAGCTGGCTCTAGGGACTTGGAATGTCACCTCTCTGGCAGGGAAGGAGCCCGAGCTGGTGTGCGAGGTCGAGAACTTCTGACTCGACATAGTCGGGCTTGCCTCTACACACAGCTTAGCTTGGGCTCTGGTACCAGTCCTCTCAAGAGGAGTGGACTCTGTTCCACTCTGGAGTTGCCTCTCACCGTGAGAGGCGCCGAGCAGGGGTGGGTATACTTATTGCTCCCCGGCTTTGCACCTGTATATTGTGGTTCACCCCCAGTGGGCGAGAGGGTCGCCTCCCTCCGCTTTCAGGTGGGGGGATGGGTCCTAACTGTTGCACCAAACACTATGCACCAAACAGAAGTTCAGAGTACCCACCCTTTTTAGAGTTCTTGGAGGGGGTGCTGGAGAGTGCTCCCGCTGCGGACGTCATTTTGCTGGGTGACTTCAATCCTCACGTGGGCAATGACAGTGAGACCTGGAAGGACGTGATTTGAAGGAACGCCCCCCCCCCGATCAGAACCCGAGTGATGTTCTGTTATTGGACTTCTGTTCTTATCACGGATTGTCCTCAACGAACACCATGTTCAAGCATAAGGCTGTCCATATGTGGACTTGGCACCAGGACACCCAAGGGCGCAGTTCGATCATCGACTTGGTGGTCGTGTCATCGGACTTTTGGCCGCATATCTTGGACACTCGAGTGAAGAGAGGGGCGTAGGTGTCAACTTATCACCACCTGGTGGTGTTTTGGCTCCGATGGTGGGGGAAGATGCCGATCCGACCTGGCAGGCCCAAACGTATTGTGGGGGTCTGCTGGGAACGTCTGGCAGAATCCTCTGTCCGAAGGCGTTTCAACTTCCACCTCCGGCAGAACTTCACTGACGTCCCGGGGGAGGCGGGGGACATTGAGTCCGAGTGGACCATGTTCCATGCCTCCATTGTTGATTCGGCGACCGGAGCTGTGGCGGTAAGGTAGTCGGTGCCTGTCGTGGCCGCAACCCCTGAACCTGTTGGTGGACACCAGCGGTGAGGGATGCCGTCAAGCTGAAGAAGGAGTCCTTTAGGGCATTTTTAGCCTGTGGGACTCCTGAGGCAACTGATGGGTACCGGCTGGCCAAGCAGAATGCAGCTTTGGTGGTCGCTGAGGCAAAAACCCGACCATGGGAGGAGTTCAGTGAGGCCATGGAGAAAGACTTCCAGATGGCTTTGAGGAAATTCTGGTCCACCAGCCGGCGTTTCAGGTGGGCGCGAAGCATTGCACCATTAACACTGTGTATAGTGGGGACGGGGCGCTGCTGACCTCGACTCGGGACATTGTGAGTCGGTGGGGAGAATACTTTGAAGACCTCCTCAATTCCACCGACTTGCGTTCCCATGAGGAAGGAGAGTCTGGGATCTCTGAGGCGGGCTCTCCTATCGCCAGGGTTGAGGACACCGAGGTGGTAAAAAAGCTCCTCTGTGGCAAGGCCTCGGGGTGGATGTGATTTGCCCAGAGTTCTTAATAGCACTGGATGTTGTGGGGCTATCCTGGTTGACACACCTCTGCAACATCGCGTGGACATCATGGACAGTGCCACTGGATTGGCAGACTGGGCTGGTGTTCCAACTACAGGAGGATCACACTCCTCAGCCTCCCTGATAAGGTCTATTCAGGGGTGCTGGAGAGGAGGGTCAGTTGGGAAGTTGGGAGCAGTGTGGTTTTCATCCTGGCCGTGGAACAGTGGACCAGCTCTACACCCTCGGCAAGGTCCTCAAGGGTACATGGGAATTTGCCCAACCAGTCTACATGTGTTTTGTAGACTTGGAGAAGGCATTCAATTGTGTACCTCGGGGAGTTCTGTGGGGGGTATTTCAGGAGTATTGGGTACCGAACCCCCTGATATGGTCTGTTTGGTCCCTGTATGACCAGTGTCAGAGTTTGGTCCGCAGTGCCGGCAGTAAGTTGGATTTGTTTACAGTGAGGGTTGGACTCCGGCAAGGCTGCCCTTGTCACCGATTCTGTTCATAACTTTTATGGACAGAATTTCTAGCCACAGCCGAGGTATACAGGGGGTCCGGTTTGGTGGCCTCACTATTGCATCTCTGATTTTTGCAGATGATGTGTTTCTGTTGGCTTCATCTTCTCCAACTCTCACTGGAGCAGTTCACAGCCGAGTGGGAAGCGGTGGGGATGAAAATCAGCACCTCCAAATCTGAGACCATGGTCCTCCGTTGGAAAAGGGTGGAGTGCTCTCTCCAGGATGGAAATGAGGTACTGCCCCCAGTGGAGGACTTCAAGTATCTCGGGGTCTTGTTCATGAGTGAGGGAAGACTAGAACGGGAGATTGACAGGCGGACCAGTGCAGCATCTGCAGTGATGTAGACTTTGTCCGTTGTTGTGGTGAAGGAGCTAAGCCGTAAGGCGAAGCTCTCAATTTGCCGGACGATCTACGTTCCTACCCTCAACTATGGTCACGAGTTGTGGGTCATAAACGAAATAACAAGATCCTGGATACAAGCGACCGAAATGAGTTTCCTCCGCAGGGTGTCTGCGCTCTCCCTTAGTGGTAGGGTGAGAAGCTCGGTCATCTGGGAGGTGCTCAGAGTCGAGCCGCTGCTCTCCGGAAGGAGACCCCAGGGACGACCAAGGACACGCTGGGGAGACTGTTGTTCGGCTGCCCTGGGAACGCCTCGGGATCCCCTCGGGAGAGCTGGATGAGGTGGCTGGTGAGAGAGAAGTCTGGGCTTCCCTGCTAAATGTACTGCCCTCGTGACCCGGCCTTGGATACGCGCAAGAAAATGGATGGATGGATGGAAACGAACAAACAAATATTTTTTTATCAATTTGACTAAAAAAAACAAATGACTGTTTTGTTATACTTTTTTCAGTGTGCCCGCTCCCTGCTGTTCAACGATCATAGGGATTCAAATTATTTGCTCAGGGACCTCCTTTGAGGTGTTAATTATTATGGCTGTCTTATAGGAGCGAATCCCTCTGAGATGCATCTATTTTAGGGCTCTGAGGTGTCGCATATTCTGTCACCGAGTTGCATGGTCTTCCTCAGTCTCATTTGTCTCAAGAGACACACGGATGAGAAGGTATGTTTAGGGATCCAAATCAAACATTGGAGAGATTAACGTGTCATATTTAATCTTGTTTTTCCTCATACCTCATCATAATCATTAGGACGTCTGTTATCGATTAAATAAAAACCCAGTGTACTTGTACCATAAATTACTGAGAATTTCTCAGCTAGCCGCTGTATCCTACCATTCAAATTATGCAATTTCATCAGCATTCCATTTGTTCTCTATCGAATATGGCTGACGGACATGCCTGTGTTTCACGCAATCAAAACCAGGATATCACAGTATGAAGAGATGACCTCCACTGAGTTTTCATGTCAAAATATAAAATCAGCTGCTTTTATAATGACTCTAGATGTCCCTTATCATATTTCCAATTTCTCATGTAAACACATTGTGAGATATGTAAGGGGTTGTTGTTTGAAAGTGTGTTCACCATGGAGAGCCTAGAATTAGCTTTGATTTATCATATCCTATTTCCTTTTTCTGTATACCCCTCTATAACTCAACCACACTCGTATACTCACTTATCTGATCGTACTAAAGAGTTTGGTGTACCACCCAGAAGTGTCAAAACTACTGATATTCTGGTATACGTACCGGTAAGTAAAAGTACTGATACTACTCTGGTAAAAGTAAAAGTACTGAACCCACCCCCTTACTTAAGTAAAAGTGCAAAACTGCACACTTATAAATGTACTTAAGTAAAAAAATAATAAAATGAAAAGTAAATTGATATTTTCAAGCCCAATAATAAAATACATTCAGAGAGATTTTTGTAAATATGTATTTTTGTATCTCTTGATGATTGGCATGCTTTCTCTGGGGACAACAATTGACATAATAAAAACAGGTAAGCTTGTATTTTAAAGTTGAATAAAAAATAAAGTTATATATAACATAAATTGTTAAAAATAAAAAAGCTACATTGTTTCAGACATGGTGGGCGACTGGTTAGCACATCCGTCTCACAGTTCTGAGGACCCGGGTTAAAATCTGGCCTCGCCTTTGTGGAGTTTGCATGTTCTCCCTGTGCCTGCATGGGTTCTCCGATTTCCTCCCTCATCCCAAAAACATGCACGGTAGGTTAATTGAAGACTCTTAATTGCCTGTCGGTGTGAATGTGAACGTGAATGGTTGTTTGTTTACATGTGCCCTGCGATTGGCTGGCGGCCAGTTCATGGTGTACCCCACCTCCTGCCCGATGATAGCTGGGATAGGCTCCAGCACATCCGCGACCCTAGTGAGGATAAGCGGTTTGGAAAATGGTTGGATGGATGGATGGATGTTTTCGACATTTTCCCAATGAAATGAATGTGTTTGAAATATTATGTTAATGCTCAAACGTGACATAATTTACTGCCAGCAAGCAAGACTTCAATAAGTAAGCTTTCTTAGAATAAATAAATAACAATAAAACTGTTATAGTTCACCCACCAAAGGATTGCTGGTATTAAGACTAACTCTCGAGTAAATAGGAACAAGTTGATGCACAATATCAAGTAAAAATATATTTAGTTTACCTTCGAATAGTCGGCCCATGGCAGCTGCATTGACACATTCCTTTACATTCCTGTATGACCGAATCTTTGCTAAATGCTCGTCGTTGCCCCTAAATCCACGCTACCCGGAGGGGACATTCATTTGCACTTCGGAGGTCTGGCCATTAGCTGTTTGGTTGGAGGATATGTCTTTCATTTGGAGAGTGGGTTAGTCTTAATAAAGTAATGGTCTCACAACATGACACAACGGTTTTGAGCTGGCTTATGGAAGAATTCCTTTTTAAAAACTCTTTTTGAGTCAGCTTTCAGAACTTTTGAGCAAGCCATACCGGCCGGCTGTGTCAATCACGCAAATCTTTTCCGGAAAACCTGATTGGCCTTTTATAGTCACATGATCACAACAGGACCTAACTACTATAGCGGACATGCCAAGCAAAAGATGCCACCCGGCACCCCAGCCTCGCACTACCGCCGCTCCCCCCCCGAGGTAGACGTTAGCTCCAGAGTCACACGCAGACTCTAAACGGATCAACACCATAAACTATCTTCAACAAGACACAGGCATTTGCTTTGCCATGCCGACGCTAAGTGAATCACAGCTGCCTGGCCCTTCAAATCGGAGACCCAAGGATGCCGAGTACGCCCCGGACACAAAGTTAATTAACTCCCCGCCAGTCGAAGGATCGCACCAACAAAGGCACCTCCACTCTGTTGAGTACCACCACGTGGGAGTTGGAACAGCGATACCCATGGGCGACGGAATGACACTACAGACATGGGTTCATAAGACAGATAAAAGGGGCCGGAGCTGGGACAAAAAATAAGCTTTGGGAGTTTTGGTGGAGAAGTCTTCCTTTGGTCTCACCCCGATCAACTCGCCGACGACCGGGCCAGGCAGGACGCCCACCTCACCCTAGGTGGCAAGGATGCATCGGATGATCCCCGGCTACAGAGCCTCCTGCAAGCGCGCCGAGCCACCCTGATTTGGGGCCCGAACTCAGTCCGAGGGAACGGAGGCGGACGCAATGCGACCGCTCCGAAAGTCGTGGCAAACAGAGACACCCACAAGACGTCCTGCCTGGGAACTCGTTGGCCTCCTGCTTTTCCTCCTTTTTTTCCTTCCTCCTTTCCGTCGAATACACCTGTTCCCGGTGCTGACCGGACCGGCCGAACACTCGGGTGCCTGACTCGCCTGCCTCAAACGTGTTCCAGACACGTAAGTCCAACATTGCGGTCTACTAAAAGTACAAATTAGTGCATATTTAGGTTTATATTAACGAGACCAGGAGTCCTCAGCCATACGCATTCACTACACGCCCATTCTGCTCATCTCACGTCACAAATCCCTTCCTTCGCCAATGTTCGTCTGTACCTTGTTTGTTTTGTGTTTGTCAGTGTTTTATCCTGTAGAAACCCCTTTTTATTATTAAATTTTCTATAAAATTCACCACTTGCATTGATTATGTGTGTTTTTTGGTTTGGAACGAAACCTCTAGAAAGTCTAGAACTCAAAGTTTCTAAAATGTAGCCACCTTCCGATAAGAGACTGATTACAAAGGTTTGTCGTCATTTCGCCTCAAGTTAAACTTGTAAAAATATGACGTGGTGCCCCTCATATATATAAAATATCTTGATTTATAATGCTGTAATTTAAAATTACGATAACCCGGAAGTGTCGCAGGCGCCGCTTCCAACTCATCGTTTCCTTCTAAATCAAGTACAATTCTTTTTTCATTCCATAAACGCGACACTACCATAATACTCAATATCGACAGTCTGTGACAGGGTCGTATGTGAGAGAAAAACGGCTGTGTGACGATGCCAGCCATTTGAAGATACCCGTTTTATAGGAATTGAGGTCTATTTAAAAACAAACAAAGAAACAAAAAACGTTGGCACAAGTTGGCTGTTTTCCCAATCGCCACCCCGCCGCTGTAGTTTACGCCTTATTATCGCAAACCTTAGAATGTTTTGAAAGTAACGACCTCAGTCTTAAAACGTAAGGAGTAGAAAGTACAGATATTTGTTTTAAAAAGTAAGGATTAAAAATAAAAAGTCACCAGAAAAATAAATAAATAGCTGAAAAATGTACTTGAGTACAGTAATAAAGTACTTTTATTTCATTACTTGACACCTGTGCCACCAGCTGTGGTCAGAGCGAGACAGAAGCTCTATGTTCCCTTGAGGCTGCTACACATGCACACCATACATCTCAGAGGAGCAGTGCTAAAGTGTCGCTGGCACTGGGTGGAATCCCTGTATTCCAAAATCATTACTTTTCAGGAAATCCAAAAAATGGCATGTTTGTTGAAGCATTAATATTAATATTAATTAAAGCATTAATATTGCATCTTCAAAGAGAGCAAGTTATTTTCAACACTTTAGCGTGGTCCATAATTTGTCAAAATAAAATACCCACACGGGGACTGACCAATTGTATTGATTTGTGAAAAAATAAGAAATTGACCAAATTTGGGCATAGGAGGTTTCAGCCCGACACCAGTGATATGTTACAGAGGCTCAAGTGTCTGTCTTCATCTGCCATTTACATTGAACAAATAAACAGTGCCTTTTAGCCCCAAACAGATCAAATCAAGTGGTTATCATATGATGACTCCACAGGAAAGACAGCCTGGACTTTAAGACTCTTAGGACCTAATTTATTAAGATCCCAAATAGCCGGTGCTAAATTGCATGTTGACTCTAACTGATTGCGCACACTGTTGGTGGATTTGTTGCGCGTGGTTTACCAATATTGCGATCTTTGACGAAGATCCAAAATAGCTGTGGCTAAATTTTGTATTCACTTTCTCTAACAGATTGCATGCACTGTTGCCAACAGGTGCAAAAGTGGTGACGAACTCTGTAAGGAGCGTTTTGTGCTTTACGTAGAATACGTCTGACATCTTTTGACAATGTAAAAGTGAGTTATATTAAAATACACCATCCATTTTCCAAACCGCTTATCCTCACTAGGGTCGTGGGCATCCTGGACCCTGGGATGCTATCCCGGCCATCTTCGGGTGAGTCTTCAATAAACCTACCATGCATGTTTTTGGGATGTGGGAGGAAACCGAAGTGCCCAGAGAAAACTCACACAGGCACGGGGAGAACATGCAAACTCCGCACAGGCGGGGCCGGGGATTGAACCCCGGTCCTCAGAACTGTGAGACGTATGTGCTGACCAGTCGTCCACCGTGCCGCCTTAAAATTGTATATATAATAATAATAATAATACCGGCATGGTAGCTGGGATAGGCTCCAGCAGCCCACGCCCCTAGTAAGAATAAGTGGTAAAGAAAATGGATGGATGGATGGATATTAATAATAACTAACGGAATAAATACATTTTGGTGATGCCAGCAAGCGCTTAACCATGTTTTTCTTTTTAAAATTATTATTATTTAATTCCTTCAGAGTGCTCATCATGCATTTAAAATGTTGGACAGCACACCCGAAAAACGGCTCTGGGAGAGGCCAGCACCAAACAGTTATCACAGTGTGTTTAAATGATCCAGACGCAAGGAAATAAAGAGTTGAAAGGAACTCTTGTCATTTGTGACTGGCAGTCAGCTTTAAGATCATTCAGCTCTACAATTGAATCCCTGTAGAGACAATTTGTCAAAATAATTTTTGTGTCGCTTACGCTTTACATGCCTCATGATAACACCATTTCTGCCAATCAGCAAAAATGTCATAATTATAATTATCTTAAAACAATTAAATATAATAGTTTTTCGAACAGCGGCTGGTTAGCACATCCGCCTCACAGTTCCGAGGACCAGGGTTCAAAACCTGGCCCCACCTGTCTGGAGTTTGCATGTTTTCTCCGGGAACTCCGGTTTCCTCCCACATCCCAAAAACATGCGTGGTAGATTGATTCAAGACTGTAAATTGCTCGTAGGTGTGAATGTGTGCACGAATGGTTGTTTGTTTATATGTACCCTGTGATTGGCTGGCGACCAGTTCAGGGTGGATGGATGGATGGATATTTTTGAACAGGGGCAGCACAGTGTCCTACTGGTTAGCATGTCTGTCTTACAGTTGTGAGATCAGGGATTTGAATCTCGGCTGCGGTCTACCGTGTGGAATTTGCATATATGTGTAGGTTTTTTCTAGGTATTATCCTTCCACATTCCAAGAACATGCATCTTCGGGCCACTGAAGACTAAATTGTCTAGAGGGGTGAAGGTGAGTGTGAATGGTTGTTTGTATGTGCCTTGCGATTGACTGGCAACCAGTCCAAGATGTACCCTGCCTCCTGCATGAAGTCAGTTAGTTGTGTTATGCTCCAGCTCAGCCATGACCCTTATGAGGACAGTGCTTTAAATATATCTATTTTATATATTCTAGTATATATTGATAGGTTAATTGAAGACTCTAAATTGCCCATAGGTCTGAATGTGAGTGTGAATGGTTGTTTGTTTATATGTGCCCTGCGATTGGCTGGCAACCAGTTCAGGGTGTACCCCGCCTCCTGCTCGATGATAGCTGGGATAGGCACACCCGCGACCCTAGTGAGGACAAGTGGTGAAGAAAATGGATGGAGAAAAGCGCCCGGAGAAAACCCACGCAGGCACGGGGAGAACATGCAAATTCCACACAGGCGGGGACGGGGATTGAACCCCGCACCTCAGAACTGTGAGGCTGACGCGCTAACCAGTCGCCCACCGTGCCGCCTCAGGCAGTTCCTTTTACCTCATTATTCTCATTTGCTCTGACATGCACTGTGAGCTTTAAGGTCTTATATAGACAGGTGTGTAGCTTTCCTAATCAAGTCCAATCCGTATAAACACAGCTGGACTCCAATGAAGGTGTAGAACCGTCTCAAGGATGATCAGAAGAAATGGGACAGCACCCGAGTTAAATGTATGAGTGTCACAGCAAAGGGTCTGAATACTTATGGCTGTGTGATATTTCAGTTTTTTTTGTTTTGTTTTTTTTTTCTGCAAAAATGTCAACAATTCCATTTCTCTCTGTCAACATGGAGTGCTGTGTATACATTAAGGAGGGGGGGAAATTAACTTAAATGATTTTAGCAAATAGCTGCAATATAATAGTGAACATTTTAAGAGCGTCTGAATACTTTCCGTACCCACTGTGTGTGTTTATAAATATATATATATATATATATATATATATATATATATATATAATTTATCAGATGTGTCATACTGATTATGGTTTGTTCTGATGAAGAGCCTCTCAAGTTATCCTTGTTGGAGCAGAGGGTGTGAAGATAAGGAAAGGACAGAAGAGGGAAAAGCAAGTGGAAAGTTTGGTAGTGTTAGTATAGGAGCGAGTAGAGGAAATGAGAAGAGAAAACAAGAGGAGAGACATTGACGTCTGAGATGCTATCAGGTCTTGTTGCTGATATGACAGCCTCAGTCCCCACTGACAAGCATCAGCCATCTCCCATAGCATGCTTGGCACATCAGACTCCATTGTCTCGCAGGCTTTGTTCTAAATAACATCTGCACTCGTCAGCATAGAATTTATTCTCTTCTGGGCTCTTATCCCTCTAGCAAAGTTTGAAGGGATTTTCCTGTCCCTGGTGCTGCAGTTTGAAATGCCCTTGGCGAAACATGACTGTCAAAAAAATATTTTACCCTGACAAGTAATTTGTGATACAGAATAGATGGACACATTGTATGATATATTGTGTTTTCTGATCCTGGGCACGATGTTTACTGTGTATGGTCTGTTAATTGATTGACAGAACATCATGTCACTGACAGCGTAGTGTAGTGGTTAGTGGTTCACTCCCCGGACTTCCTTGCAGATAGAGTGGGTTCAGTTCCAACTCTGTAGTGGTGTGACGGTGTGAGTAGTTTTCTGTCTCTATATGTTCCCTGTGATTGACTGCCGAGGAGTAAAGTGTGTAGTGTCCCTTTTGCCTGAAGTCAGCTGCGATAGTCTCCACCTCTCCACAACCCTGAACAGAATAAGATGTATAGAAAATGGATGAATGCATAGGTGGACCTCAATCTGACTTGAAGCAGTTTCGGCAAATAAAAACAGCTTATCTTGACTATTAGTGAAAATAAAAATTTGATGCAATGTGTCACTTTCCTTGGACAAGCGGCCATGCTCATGTTTTGTTCTGTCGGTGAGGTATCAATATGTTTATTATTGTGGTTGTAATTTGTAGGCCTGCACCTGAGGTGTTTTTTTTCCCCCTATTATTTTGATTATATTATTAGGAAGGGACTTGTGAGCGTTCAGGTTCTGAGTAGTGAATTTCTCCTAATCTAGAGCTGACTTGCGAACGTGCTACTCTGCACACAACATGTGCTGTTGATTCAGAGATAAGCATCAACACGTGACACGGAGTGTCATTTTTAGCGATCAGAGGACGTCAGCTGTACTTTAAATAATGGCAAAGACTAGGAAACGTAGTAGATAAGTAAATGAGTTAACTATCTGCAGTTAACTGTTTTTATTACATTCATTTTCCATACTGCTTATCCTCACTAGGGTCAAGGGCGTATTGGAGCCTATCCCAGCTAACTCTGGGCGAGAGGCAGAGTACACCCTGAACTGGTCGCCAGCCAATCGCAGGGCACATAGAAACAAAAAACCATTTGCACTCACATTCACACCTATGGGCAATTTAGAGTCCTGTTTTTATTAGTACTATATAATTAAGTTGTGTTTAAAAAGGTGACTGAGAAATGCCTTAAGAAGAAGATTGATCTTCTTAAAGCTGTTCTGAACCTCTGAACGAAGCTGGGCTGTCTGCTCCCAAGACCAACATTGGAATTTAATTCAACGTAACACACTTTTTCTTTTTTGACCCAACAATTAAAAAATATAATTTTTGGGATTTTTTACATTTTTTTTTTATGACAAAGATTTGCCTGAGCCAGGTGATGTATCACTTTATCATCTGTGATAATGCCCTGTGTGTTTGTTTTATATTTGTTTTATTGTCTGTAGGGTCAGAGAAAAGATAGTTATCTCTGCAGGCTTTCTTGTAACCAGACTACAATGATGAGATTTTACCAGTTAGATTGGAATAGACTCAAGACACTAGGTTGTTTCCAGCTGTAACCTTTTGTCTTAAATGAGAGTAAGATAAAGTGACAGTTTTTAAAGATGGATCATGGTGCCAGGCCATCTCAAGATGATGGTACTTAATGAGAATGTTTATAGTCTGCACTGCCTATGCCAAATAGGACAAGTTTATCAGTATATAAAATGAATGAAGGAATGATTGAGAAAATGCAAGTTTTACATGTGCTTGTCAGAACATTTGACAAGCTTATAAAAAGCTAAGACTGGTAATGCTGTTAGCTAATCTGTGCTCCCAACAACACTCACTTCAGCTCTGCTTAGTTTTTGACTTTGACGTCATAGTCTTTACAGTACATGTGGTCCACCTGCCGTTGGAAAATAGCAGCTTTTTGCCCAGCCTACGTGCCAAGTCATGTGCGGAGAAACTTGGTTTTGCGGTGGTATAATGTAATTTAGCAACATTGTTAGTTCCCAATCTGGCAAAATTCAGAAGGACTTGCCCACAGATATGTTTTTTTGTAAATAGGCAATTCACCAATAATTTTCTTGGTTTATGTAGTTTCACACTTGAAGGGTGAGGAGGCACTCCAGAGATTATACAAGCAAGTAATAAGTCAAATTTACCCCAAATGTCCCTCTTCAACCTTTATGAAGCACTCATTTAAATAAATAAATAAACACTTCAAATCCAGGGCGGCATGGTCGGCGACTGTTTAGCACATCTGCCTCACAGTCCTGAGGACCCGGGTTCAAATCTGGGCTCGCCCGTTGGAGTGAGAAACTCCGGTTTCCTCACACATCCCAAAAAACATGCATGGTAGGTAAATTGAAGACTCTAAATGGCCCATAGGTGTGAATGTGAGTGTGAATGGTTGTTTGTGTATACGTGCCCTGCGATTGGCTGGCGACCAGTTCAGGATGTACCCCGCCTCTCGCCCGAAGATAGCTGGGATAGGCTCCAGCACGCCTGCGGCCCTAGTGAGGATAAGCAGTACGGATAATGGATGGATGGATGGATGGATGGATTTAAATCCAGACATGACATGAGGCTTGTGGTATCCATAATTCATTCATCCAATGTACAAAATCATAAGGACTGCTTGATGTTCTGCCATTGCACTTTGACACTAGTTGATTGATTTATTGAGTTAAGTTAAATATGTACGTATAATAGTGTTGTAGATTTCTTTGCGTTGCGTATTGAATGGAGTCCTTGAAGTCTGTGACTTCTTTGTGAGTGCGTTTTGGAAGCCACACCATTGCTAAATGCTGTATATCCCGAGATGTTTTGACAGGACCTTTCTGTGAATTTTGTCATCAGTAAAGACATGGGATGTCAAGTAACCGATACGAATACTGGAGCAATTTGTTTGGCACAAGAGCAGTGCGTTTGTTAACATCTACTTGGCAAGAGCTTATGATATCAATATCCAGTAGGACCTGGCTCAATATATGCAGATAGCATCACAATACAGTGCCACTAGCAGCACCATTGAAGCATCCAAAACAGGCCTCCGGGAGTAAAAGTGCCTTGCGATGAATAATTTCAGTGTGACTTGTGATATAAGAGCCCCAACTTCAGCCAGACGACCATGGAGGGATGGGACAGCCCCAGTCTCTAAACAGGTCACAAGGCTCGTGGGCAGCAACACCCCAATACTGCAACTACGGTTGGGCATGGTTTGAATTTGAGCCATTCCGGTGTCCGATCATTAAGATTCCTTTTTCCAAACAATTCTCGATTCCGATTCTTTTAGGGGGCTAGGTTAAAAAAGTTTGCATGGTTTAAGTAAAGGGTGTCCAAATTATGAATATCCATTTTCGTAGCAGCCTGCAGCATCGACTAAAATCAACATTTGACTTGGGGTTCTTTATAACCAGTATCAATATCAAACCTATGAACTAAAAGGAAATGTGTGTGGAACTAACCCAATTGACTTAATCTTCATTAATTAATGTTTCAGCTAAAAGTTAAATATAGTATTGTTAAAATCGTTATTGCCCGTGACCCGAGTGAGGATAAGCGGAATGGAAGATGAATGAATGAATGAAAAATCATTTATTTTATTTTATTTTTTTCTGTTTTATCACATCAAATGGTTTATATGTGCAGGTTTTAGCTTCATTTTCTGTTCTAAGCTTTTAGCCTTTGATTTTGAAGGGTAACATACCGTAACTCAGCATTTTGGCACTAAAAGTAACTTCACACGTCACAGGTGAATTTTGAATACGAAAGTAAACCTAAACGGCAAGAAAAAGAGTAATGAATGGAACAAAATGCTATAAATGATTCCTTTTCCTAACCACCGATGAGGCACAAGGTTAGTCTTTATGATACTGTGAGACGCTTTTGTGAATTTTGTCCCAATTCATTGTGATGTAAAGTTGCTAGTTTGACCTTTGGCGAAGTTTTAGCTCAGCGTTAATCTTTTTTTTTTTTTTTTTTTTCCTGTCATCAGCGCTTACGTTGGTTTGAAGATGGCTAAAAGCCATCGGTGAAAGAGTGCAACCCACCTTTTAATTTGTTAGCTGCCTCAATGTTGGCATAGATGTATTTTATTGTTTCACTCACCCAATTTGACTTGACTGAAGTTCTGCGCGGTGTAGGCTGAGGCTCGAAGCGGGAGGGAGCACGTCAGACTTCTACACATCGTGAAATCCTACTTTGCACAATATAATCTTATTCCAAGTGTTGCACTGAGGCAACTGGTCATTAATTTTAACAAAGTTAAAGACACTTTATGTTCGGCGCCGCCATTGGGCACAAGAACGTCTTCGTGTGCGTTCTTCTTCGTTGGCTTTCGCCACTTTCTTCTTCGGGGTCGGCGGACTGTTGGCATCGAAACTGGGAACCGAAAGTTTTTAATATGAACGATTACGGAAGAGCGGGAATGTCCCTGTTCCAATCGGTTCTCGATTCTCGATGCCCAACCCTAACCGCAACATAGCACAAAGGGTAGTGGGAAGAGGAGGAGGAGGGCTCGAGGAGTGACAGAAAAGCCCCTCCTCAAGGAAATTGCTGCTCAAGCCAGAAGACAGAACAAGACACCCACAAGGGGTCAGCTGGCACCCACGGACAGCACGCTAGAAGGTCAATACACACAATTTCCCAATGAACTTGTAAACTCTTTCACTATGTATGAAATAAATAGTTTTGTGTGTGTGACACTACATGTTTGTTTTGGTATTATATGCAAACACACACACAATCAAATGTCGGGCTGTGTTTACTAGTGGTAGTTTACACAAGGCTGTATAATCTCTTTGCATTCTTCTTCGCATTCTGCTCATTCAGGCTGTTTGAAGCAGGTGGAAACTGGTGACTCAAACACATAGCTGCCACCTACTCAGCTCTTCTAATAAGCAAATTAACGTGTACGACATTTTCCAAAATGTTTTATAATTATATATATTTTTTAATTCTATCCAAATTGTATTCTATCCAAATTAAAATAAAATTTGTATGTATAAATATTTTATTATAACCAATATTTTTTGAGGCACAGTGGACGACTGGTTAGCACATCTGTCTCACAGTTCTAAGGCCCCGCGTTCAAATCCGGGCCTCGCCTGTGTGGAGTTTTCATGTTCTCCCCGTTGCCTGCGTGGGTTTTCTCCGGGTACTCCGGGTACTATTCAGGGTTCAATTTGAAGTAGTAATCAATATATGCTTCTTCCCCAATAAACGGTTACATACACTTTGGTGTACACACATCGTTTACAGTCCACTTCCTAGGACTTCAATCTCCCCGGTCGCAGAGAGGATTACTTTGCGGGATGTCACTGAGACTTTTTAGAGACTTGGAAAAGTTGCCAAAACATCTCCAATGAAATCGAACGCGACTCCTTGGCTACACCGCTATTCTCTAGGAGACGTCACAGAGACATCTCTGCGACCAGCGGAGACTCAAGTTACGATTAGGTCGCCAACTAGTCTTGATCCAAGTGAGATAATGGTCTTTTACATCCACCAAAGATCTTAGGGTTTGATGTTGAGTCGCATTACAGTATTTTGGTGCATGTTGAGAACATGCCGCTTGCTTTAGGTAGATTATGGATGCTCCTGATTGCCATAAAATAATGGAGGATAAATAATATTGCCATAAATAAAGGAGGATAAAGAATAGCGATTCACATGACATGACAAATGTAGCCGTGGGTCAGTCTTCATATACTTCATACAAACGCACCGGGTGCATGGAACCTTCACTCAGACATACTACTGCACATTGTTGAGTCTGGTCTCTTTCTCACCCTGCTGAGGGGTGAAGGTAGCTTTGTTGATGCATTAAATGCACCATTCCACAGAAGGAGTGTCTGCATGTGTCTATGCTTAAAATGTGTGGTTTTGTCTACATGAGCCAGTATGAAAATAACTGAGGAGGCCTTTTTTCATTCCCATCATCTGGCTGGAGGGACAGAGAGAGCTCATGCAGTGATCTCAGGATCACGCCCTACGACCAAAGTCTGATGGAGGGTCTCCCGCTAATCCCTTAATATTATTCGTCCCACTGAGCTACACATTGCGATGCCTGGTTGTTTTGAAGTGAAATGAGGCCAGGGTGGCAGTGGTACAGAATGACAGCAAACCTCAGAACGATACATACAATCTATGGTGAATTTCCTGGCATGTTTAACATTGTTTAGCAATTTACTAAGCAGGTTAACTGCTGTTAATCGCATAGCTTTCCATCTGTGCAGTATGACAGCTAATGCAAGGGAATCCTTTGATTTGGTACTTTGCTACAACAAAGTTCAACAGGCCATTCTGTCTCCAGACAGATGTTCAAAACCATCAAGGTCAAATTATTTTCTATTGTAAGGCACAGTGTTTGACTAAAACTCCTGATATACAGTATTTTTATAGCGATAGAATGCCTGCATATCGAAATAAATAAAAAAGGTTGTGTGAGATCTAGACAGGCGGAGCCTGGGAGAAGGAACAGAAAAGTCATTTGTCTGGGCTTATTTCTGAAGGTTGTAACATCTGTTTTCCTTATAAGGAGTGGAACCTTCTGGCACCTCCCACTCTACCCCCTTTTCAGAGTATAAGATAGATAGCGCCCCTTTGTTTAAGCAGACACTTAGTCTCCCAACTCGTGCAACTATTTGTCTCCATCGCGTTGTTACGCTTTGCCAATAAATGACAGATAACTGTCCATTTGGTCTCCTGGAACTTCATTGGTCTTTCCTCATATAAAAGAACTCACAATTGGTTGGTATGAATACTTTTGACTAATATTTTTCCCAAACTTTAACACTCCTTCTATTGCCTATGAACAATATGATGATTTCACCATATAGTTTGTACATAGGTATTCAATAGCCCTTCTGCTTGTCTGCCTGTGTACACTGTATTCGTTAAGCGGACCAGTAATGATGGCCAGCAAAGGTCTACTTAGACCCTGTTTTGGGATGCTCAAGCACAGTGTGCTTTTATTTTGATAACACATTATATTATGATCTGTTTGAGCTGGACAGTCATTATATCAAATTGCATTGCAGTTGCTGGTGTTGTCCCCTACTTCTCCTTTGGCAGTTCAGTCACTTGTTATCGCTCATGCGGCCATGTTTAAGATGTTTTTTGTGTGTTGTTGTATTATTTGTTACTTGAAATGTGTCTGAAATTTGGATTAAGGGCTGAGCACTACTAAGGTTCATTTTTAAAAAAAAGTTTTGCCCCTGATGGGGAGTAATAATCAAATGGCACAAGAAGGAGTAGAGAAGACTAGGACAACAATAGGCAGGGTGTCTATTACAATTCAATTGTTAGAAATGCCTCTGCTATTATCATAGCCCCGAGTGAGTAGAGACCACCTGCTGCACCCAGCCAGAAACAACAGCCTCATGGAGATTTATTTGGTGTGCTTTTGTTTGAATATGGGTAGCATACACACACACACCGCTTATCCTTGTGCTGGAGCCTATCCTAGCTACCTGCGGGTGTCATGTTATAAATGTGAACACTTTTAAAAGTGTTGATTTAACTTGGAACCAGTGGTTGCTATGTAAACTCTGGGCGAGTGTCTATTTCAGCTCTGATGTTGTTAAATTTCTTTGCAAATTTGCTGTGTGGCCGAATGTTGTAAATATGTTTCTAATATGTTGGCCACCTTGCATTGCTCTATGAGATGGACAAAATATTAAAGACACATCTCATTATGATGCCACAAAAAAGTAAAACATCGACTGAACCATTTTCTATAGCCTTTCCCAACTGAGGGCAAAAGGTAGACTACACCTTGGACTAGTCGCCAGTGCATCAGAGAGTCAGAAAGGTGAAACACAATAAAATAAATCTACATCTACACTAAACTGTATGGTAGATTTTTTTAATGTATTGGATCTGTAGCTGATACAGTGAGCTACATCAGAATTTTTTAAATCAACTAGCTGTGAGCCATTTAATTTTGCATCAGTTCCCTAGTCAGTGTTTCCTAAGTCTCGGTTTGGAAATGAACTTGTGAATGTGTGAGCTGCCGGGTAATCAGATAGGAATCAAAGAGAGGAGACATGATGGAGCTGTTTTGAAACCTGGCAAGTAATCTAAGGAAACAGATGGATTTTAGTTATATATGGCAACAGATTAACCACTTCCCTGTTGTGCATAAAACCTGGCATTGCCAGCTCCTGTTCAACATTCTGAATGTTAGTCCTTGGTCAGGAGGTCTGACCTGTGTAGTGTTATGTTACCTGTTCCGATGAGTTTGCCCTGTGGATTCAATTCTATCTGTGTTTTCTAAGGCCAATAACCACCCCACGGTGCCTCTTGCCACTCTTGCTATTAACAGCCCCCTGTGCTAGAGGAAGTCAACAGCACTGCCTGTATGAAGAGGAAAAGTAGCACTTATGCCTACTATCTGTACATACAGTAGATTGAGCATGTATGAATTATGTCTTTTAATGAGTCGCTATTTTCAGTGCACTCCTTTTCTTTTGGATTTGCTGGAAAGGGACAGGAGGGTTAAATCAAGGATTTCTGTCCATATATCCTGTGGCTGACTACAAAATGTGATACATTTTCTAAGGAATTATTGTGCTGATATTAGGGCTGCCACAAATGATTATTTCTATAGTCGACTGGTCACCGATTATTTTTGCGATTTGTCGACTAGTCAGATTCAGTTCATATTTAAATTGCAGATATCGCACCAGCAAGCAGCTGCTCTTATACAAACATCATTAGCTTAGCATCAATGGTGCCTTTACAGATGTGTAAGTTACCCATGCCATTGGCACTAACACACCCCATACCATCACAGATGCTGGCTTTTGACCTTTGCGTCCATAACAGTCCGGATGGTTATTTTCCTCTTTGGCCCGGAGGACACGAACGTCCACAATTTCCAAAAACAATTTGAAATGTGGACTCGTCGGACCACAGAACACTTTTCCACTTTGCATCAGTCCATCGTAGATGAGCTCGGGCCCAGAGAAGCTGGCGGCGTTTCCGGGTGTTGATAAATGGCTTTTGCTTTGCATAGTAGTTTCAAGTTGCACTTACGGATGTAGCGCTGAACTGTATTTACTGACATTGGTTTTCTGAAGTGTTCCTGAGCCCATGTGGTGATATCCTTTACACCTTGATGTCGGTTTTTGATGCAGTGCCGCCTGAGGGAACCTTTCTAGGCAAGATTTTGGGGAGCTCTTCTTTTTCAAATATTCTGGATTAATAGGACATGCTTTGACATTGACAAAAAAAGTAAAACTCATGAAAGTCAGTTGAGAAATGTGCACATTCTAATTTATTTTCAATGTACAAACATTGGCTTTGACGGGAACGTTACCCCTGCCGATGTAGCCGCCATGTAGGCATGTTGATAAGCCTGCCCGCTACAGTATATTTATCTTCTATTCATATCAGTGGTTAAACGTAACATCAAACACATAACCTGTGTGCTAAGTCTAATGAAATGCTCATCGTTAGGTTTAAGCTAATGTTAACGTTTACAACTTTAAGAAAGTAGCTCACTGCCGTTGGCGCGAATATTAGAACGCTAACTAGCCATATAGCTTACCGAGATGACTGTCCCTCTTCGACAGAAACTGAATCATGCCAGAAATGTGCTTCCTTTTTCGATGCTCGTGTGTCACTGTCGTGCTGCCATGAAAGACGCATTTTGTCTTGCAAGTTTTGCATTGCATTCCATCCATCCATTATCTACACCGCTTATCCTCACTAGGGTCGCAGGTATACTGGAGCCTATCCCAGCTAACTGCGGGCAGGAGGCAGGGTACACCCTGAACTGGTTGCCAGCCAATCGCATTGCATTCCTCTTGAGTATTTTTGGCAAACTGCTCAAACCTTCGGGCGCCGTTTCTAACGCCGGTTAGCTGTAGTTCTTCTGGCTACTGCATAGCTGACTTGGAGTAGTACCACTACGGCGCATGTGCATCACAGCCAGAAGGGGTTAGACCAGGGGTCGGCAACCCAAAATGTTGAAAGAGCCATATCGGACCAAAAAAAACGAAAAACAAATCTGTCTGGAGCTGCAAAAAAAATAAAACCCTTATATAAGCCTTATAATGAAGGCAACACGTGCTGTAAGTGTCTATTTTAGCCTACTATCCAAATGGCATAATGAGCATTCATCATTAAATGTTTATTTTTCCTGCAGCGCATCCTGGAGAGAATGACGCACCACGTGACGACTCTGCTGTACGATGGTGTTTTAAGTTTAACTTCCATTATTGATGTGTTATGTTTTGTTGCATTGATGGAATTATAGAAATATAATAAAGAAAACTGATTTTTTTATGTCATTTTTATTTTGAGCATTCAAAAATGGAACAGGAAATGGAGAGGCGTGTCTTTAATTTTCTGTATTTTCTCGGTTTTGTTGTTGAAGTCTGAAAATAAGTGTTCTGATATTTTAATGAATGAATCCTTCATGGAGTCGCCATCTGTGAACGGTTTTCCACGCTTTATTATCTCTCGGGTTGCAACAAAACGAGCAGCTGTAGTGGAGTTTGGAGATGCAATCCATTTCTTAAATCTATCTTTGCGCTCCTCTAATTTCTCCAGAAGTAAAGCAATTGCACTTTTTCTCTCACTCCCAACTGGGTACTCGGCTGCAAATGTAACATGCCTTCCCTGGAAATGTCTTTCCATATTAATCTTTTTGTTATTTGACAAACTTTTTTTTAACTTCTCATTACAAAGCAGACATGTAGACAAACCTTCCGCGTTGGCAAGAAAGCAAATGATTCAGTCCAGGAACTGTGGAATCCTCTGTTCTCCTCAGCTGTCTTTCTCTTTTTCCCTTTGCCATCCATGGCCCATCACACACCCGCCGGTTTGTTTGCGACAACCACATGCCACGCCGAGCTCAAAGAACCGCGCGTCAGGCTATGACTCAAATTTTTGTTGACAGAAATGTTGAAATTCAATATTTGTTCCACACATTTTTACAGCATTGGAAAATGTTAAGAATGTTTGTGTCATGTTTGTCCTCCGACAGAAACCATCTCCCCCATGTTTTTCCATTTCCATACATTTTTGAAAAAGCTCCAGGAAGCCACGAAGGTGGCGCAAAAGAGTCGCGGTTTGCCGAGCCCCGGGTTAGACAAACAAAAAGACATAAAGCTTAAAAAAAATAAACAAAGACATGGATTATTAAATTAATTGTGGACAGTTTTGCCCGACCACGTAATCGTGACTAGTCGACTCATCTTGGCAACCCATTTTGCAGTTATGGAAAGTGACATATTAAAAGAAGTCAGCCTAATCATAAAACAATAAAACACTCTACCAAGGGATGACAGTATAGCAACTAACCAGTCGGTGGCTAGTGCTCACAGGTTCTGTATTTTCACTCTGTTCCTTCTACAAACCTATCTCTGAGGCTACTGGTAAACAACTCTGATTGAAAGTCACAGCATCTCTCGCTAGAAGAAAACTTGAAACCGCTGTATGCGTCATTGCGAATCATGTGTTTGGTTAGAGTGTGAGTCTTCTTTTAGAATCAGTGTTGCAGAAAGCCAAAGAAAAAGGAAAACGTGCAAATGTAGGGTTACGTGAGGTCTAAGGAAGCATGATGAGATATCTTCAGATTTTCTGAAGCCTTAAGAGACATGCTGACATCATGAAAGTGTACATCATGCCGCTTCAACTTCCAGGTTTTTGTTGCACTTTAGAGGTGTATTTCTTCCCCCCAAATTTTGGTCCATTTCGAATTCTACGACAATTGGGATGTTTGTATTTTGGGGGGTTCACTTGTATTTCATTTATTTTCAATGTTTTAAAGACTGTTTTACAATAAACTTTGTTTCCACTCTTGCACATTGATGCAAAAGTATCCTCATGTCATGCATATTGATCTCATATTTGTCAACATTACACCCATATTCCAGCAGACTTCAGTGACACGTTTCCCTGTTGGTCACTGGCCTCGAAATGATTTCAGGCTATTATTAACCTCATCTCCTGACATAGCTGTCTGGCTGGGTCTGTGTTAATGATGTATGTAGTTGGTATTTACCCACTGAGCCAGATTACTCCCTTATGATCCAATTATCACTCGATCTGTGGTGGACGCAGAGGGCTTTGAGGGTTCTCTGCCTTAGTTAGGCATGAGATCCTTTATTACAGACTGCCTGCTGTAGATGACAAGATGAAGTTGCATCTCAGTATTTGTTTTAAAATGTTCATAATAAAATACTCGAAACTAAGGGATTTTAGAGGTTTTGTAATAATTAGCTGCAGCTAATCTTTTTTGTCAGTTCACAGTACAATAACGTAACGCTCACAACATTAAGTACACCTGCACAATGAGATCCAGTACAAAAATGATGCATAACAAATTTTGCCTGGTTGTACTTTTCAGAGGTGGAGAACTACACTACATTATCTTGAGACTTGTTTCTAATATAAAGCTTCAGTATATGAGTAGGTCAGTTTTTTGTTGGTCTACAAATTTTCACATTCATTCCAGCCCTGATTTAAAAAAAAAAAAAAAAATGTATGTCCTCTAATAGTGAAAGTGCCCCATGCGCCAGGTCTCGGGCTAGCAAGCTTCCTTCTGTTTGCACTGCCAATCAGAAGTTGTTAGATCTGCTGATGTGCATGTGACATGTTGCTGACCTTGTCTCAGCAGTGGGGAAAAGTGATGATTCACAGCTCTTAGAGCTGTCACATCAATGTTCCTCTGAAGCAGCTGGTTTATAGGTGAGTAGCGGAGAGATTATATATACCACTAAAGAGGAAAGTATGTGTGACTGCTCTTTCTACTTTTTTTCCTCTCTGGTGAATTTTATCCATCCATCCATTTTCTACACCACCTATCCTCACTAGAGACGCGGGTATGATGGAGCATATCCCAGCTAACTGCGGGCAGGAGGCGGGGTACACCCTGAACTGGTTGCCAGCCAATCGCAGGGCACATAGGAACAAACAACCATTCGCAGTCACATTCATACCTACGGGCAATTTAGAGTTTTCAATTAACCTAGCAACCTCAATTAACCTGTTTTTGGAAAGTGGGAGGAAACCGCGCAGGCACGGGGAGAACATGCAAACTCCACACAGGCGGGGCCGGGGATTGAACCCCGCTCCTCAGAACTGTGAGGCTGACGCTCTAATGCCGCCTTTATATCCAACAAAAATGTATAATTATTAGACAAGCCACATTTTACAGTTTGTGAGATTATTCTTATCCATCCATCCATTCATTGTCTTCTGCTTATCCGAGATCGGGTTGCAGGGGCAGTAGCTTTAGCAGGGAAGTCCAGACTTCCCTCTCCCCAGCCACTTCATCCAGCTCTTCCGGGGGGATCCCGAGGCGTTCCCAGGCTAGCCGGGAGACATAGTCTATCCAGTGTTTCCTGGGTCGTCCCTGGGGTCTCCTCCCGGTGGGACATGCCCGGAACACCTCACAAAGGAGGCGTCCAGGAGGCATCCCAATCAGATCCCCGAGCCACCTCAGCTGGTTCCTCTCAATGTGGAGGAGCGGCGGCTCTACTCTGAGCCCATCCCGGATGACCGAGTTTCTCTCACAGTTTCTCACTATCTCTAAGGGAGAGGCCAGACACCCTGCGGAAGACCTTGTTCTTTCGGTCACGACCCACAGCTCGTGACCGTAAATGAGGGTAGGAACGTAGATCGACTGGTAAATTGAAAGCTTCGCCTTTCGGCTTAGCTCTTTCATCACCACAGCGGACCGATACAAAGTCTGCATCACTGCAGACGCTGCACCGATCCACCTGTCGATCTCCCTTTCCATTCTTCCCTCACTCGTGAACAAGACCCCAAGATACTTGATCTCCTCCACTTGGGGCAGGATCTCATCCCCGACATGGAGCGGGCACTCCATCCTTTTCCAACTGAGGACCATGGTCTCAGATTTGGAGGTGCTGATTTTCATTCCAACTGCTTCACTCTCCTGCGAACCGCTCCAGTGGGAGTTGGAGATCATGGCTTAATGAAGCCAACAGTACCACATCATCTGCAAAAAAGCAGTGATACAATACTGAGGCCACCAAACCGGACCCCCTTTACGCCTTGGCTGGGCCTAGAAATTCTGTCTGTAGAAATTATGAACAGAATCGGTGACAAAGGGCAGCCTTGGCGGTGTCCAACCCTCACCGGAAACGAGTTCGATTTACTGCCGCCAATGCGGACCAAACTCTGACACCGGTTGTACAGGGACCGAACAGCCTGTAGATTATTTTTAATCTCATGAAAATAACCTGAACCTTGACTGCCCAAAATGTAAATGTAATTATTTTTGTGGTAAAAAAATAGTGTTTTTACATTTCTACAGCTCATTCAGCTGGTCAAGTCAAACTGGTAAGGGACTGGGGATGAATCCTTTTTTTCCCCCCAATCGTTGGTACTACACAGTATTACGCCTTATGTTAAAAACATATCACTTTAGTATTCAACAAGAAGAAGAAGCATATTGTTATTAATACCTCTCTTGTAGTGTTAGTCAAAATTCAACAATCGTATCAGGGAAATTTTGTATTTTTTTTATCCAGCTCTTTTATTGTATCATTTCAACACAGTGGTGCACTGATGAGTACCACCTCACACAAGAAGGTTCTTGGTTTGAATCTTCTTCAACTCCTCGTTTAGGTTTTCTCTCCACTTCCTCCCACAATTCAACACATGTATGTAAGATTTAATTGAAGACTAAATTGCCTCTTGGTGTGAAAGGGTCTTTGTCTCTTTATTGGTCCCGACTGGTGATTAGTCCAGGGAGCACCCTGGGATGGGTTGTAAAGGTTAAGCCATATAGAATATAGATGAATGCATGGCTGTGCAAGTGTACCGCACTCTGTGTATACATAAACACATTAACATATGCACATCTTGTTATTTTATTTTATTTTGCAGGTCACATGTCCACTAGAGAGCAGTGTAGCATCAGACATAGTCAGAACTGGCTGAAAACAAACAGAAAAAAAAATACTATATTTTGCGCTGCCCTCCTCAGCAGGCAGGATACCTACTGTTTCACTTGTGACATTTTACACTCACTCATTCTACTGCCCCATGGCAAATAATACACTGCTCCCATACGAGCCTGTACACACATTCAGTAAAGTATATGAGCACATGGCACACGTGGGATCTGGGTCCACAGAGGCTCGTGCTTTGGAGGAGATTCTCACACTTTCTGTCCATTTGACATGCTGGCAATGAGAAGGCTCAATCAGATAAATATGAGGCTTGTAATGCGGCCAGAGAGACGAGGCTGATGGGATCAATAAAGAACAACGTTGTAGGTCACTGGGAGAACACAGCGAGAGGATAGATATGGACTGGCTCATCCGGAAACAGAGCAGCAAGACTGAGGGCTAAACAGGACTACAGTATATCTTCTCTTGCGTGTTCTCTCTCTCACCATTGTAAAAGAATATTACCGGAGATGTTGCGTGCTGACTTGTGATTTAGAGGCAGCTTACTGGATGCTGTGTCGTAGGTTATTATTTTACTATTCGGATTGTTTTTTCATCTCGCTTTACTTTAATAATATTGTCCAGTTTGTTTTCTTAAATGCGTGAGAAGCGTGGTTTTAGAAATGCCCCATATGCCTCTTTATAAACGCAATTTATTTGACTCTTGGTCATGTTAAAGTTATACATAAATTACAACAGTGGGCTCACCCACATTTGGCCAGTTCAAGCTATTTCTTCATATTTTTTAAAAATATCTGTTCCTGCGGTGTCACCATGACCTGCTATGAATTATTATTTGCAAATGTGAGGCTTAGTTTAACATTATTGTTGAGCTCATATCTTTTATAACTAACCTGGGGCCAAAGCAGTAATCCTTTTATGCTTGATGCATGATGACAAATGCACAAGGACACTTCCAAATTTGAAGCCGGTATCACTGTATTTTTTGCTCTTACAAGAAGTAGATACGCACATTCTATTCTGTTCTCAATTTGTTTGTGTTTGCTATTTGTGTCATTGCGTGCTGTGCTCTGATGTCACTAAGCTAGTGTTCTTGCTGGATACTTTGGCTTGTTTTCCCTGTATTGGTGGACTCTTGGTTAATAGGGTCCACCGATATTTGATATATTTACACTGTAGTGAGTAACGTATATACTGTAAGGGTACTGCTCACATCAACATGTTTTTCATCCTTGTTAAAATCACCCTCACCCCAATACAGTATTGTAATTGCCATTATCATCGTCTCTTTCAATCACCATCTATAACATCATATGTATTTTTATTTTCATATGTCATGCATACCTTTTTATACTAGTTTTAGATTTTTGTATTTTGTTGCTTATGTTTTCCTCATCCATTTGTGTTCTTTATGCACTGAGTTGCACACCTTTTTTGATTTATGTTTTAGGATCAAAGAAGGACCAAAGCCTCAGTCAGCACAGTAAGTAAACTGCATTACCCAGAGTGCTTTAGGCTTTGACACTTCTTCCTGCCATTTGTTGTTATGTGCTTCATGTGAATCTTCCCTCTGTGTCTGAGAGGAGGAGGAAAGAACTGTCACTAAATTCATGGCATGCAGCTGTGGTACGAAAAGAACTTTGTAATGATGCTAAAGCGATGACTTCCATGACATTTATGACAATGCCTTTTCCTTTCCAACATTATTGTTAAAACCCAAGTCCTACAACCCCCCCCCCCCCCCCCCCCATCTATGGCTATGTTTCTCACCCTGTGTGTTGTCTGCACCTGGACTGGCTTGTGTAGCCTTGAAATACGATCACTAGTTCTACCCAGATGCTACGTTTCTGTACTGTGGATGCACCTTAACCAAATCTTCTGTACTTGTTGGACGAACTTGACCCCTATAGTGTCTCCTTTCCTCAGCTGAGCATTTGAGGCTGCTCTCATTTCCATTGGCTGTAGAGCTTTCTTGCTTCAGCTTTCCCTCTGTTTCTGGATTTCTATTCCACTATTGCTAGCTTTAGGACACTAGTTGCTTCTCTGCCATGTCTTGGCCTTCTCTCTCTCTGCTCTGGTTGTAGTGAATGTACCCAAGTATTGTTCACTTTCTGGAAATCATACCCCTGCTTCTCAAAATACCTCACAGGATAGATTGTTTTCTCACGTGATGACTCGCTGCGCTGTACCTGTCACGCTTATTTGCTTATTTGAACAGGTGGTTTCCCTTTAGTGGGATTACTGAGCTGGTAAATAATGTTCTTCAGCCACAGCAAAAGTCCCAAAATGACAAGGAGCCCGAGCCAGACGCGTAAGTAATAGATCAAACATAGTTTGATCTTCTCCCAGCAGTCACAACCATACAACCCTACACAGCACAGCACAGCACAGTACTGCGTGAGTGAGTGTGATTTGCACATTTTCCATGTGTTGGTGAAGCAAACTTTTAAAAATGTTCAACTCGTAATGATTGTGGTGTGACACGACATGCTATGCAGTGGAGGAACAGTTATATATGCTTACTGTTATTCTTGCCATATAATGTATGATACATACACCATGAAAATTTCAGATTTTTTTTTGCATATTTATCACACTTAAATGCTTCAGATCATCAAATCAATTTTAATATCTCACAAAGGCAGCCCAATTAAATATAAAATGTAGTTTCTAAATGATGATTTTTTTGTTGTTGTTTTTGTTTGTTAGTTTTTTCTTTGTTAAGGGTTATCTGGCCGTATATGAAAAAGGAATTCTGCTGCATGACCCAAGAGTGATTTAGCCTGAGGGCATGTTTGCCTGCAGGATTTTTTTTTGGAAGACAGCAGAGTTAGTGTTCCATTAATCACAGCAAGTCATCCAGGTCCTGAATAAGAGAAGCAACCCCAGACACATCACACAGCCACTACCATGTTTGATATTGTCATGAACGGACCAGAGGATAGGACCCAAAAATGCATGACTCCACTACAAATGGACAGTTTCAAAAAGAGAGGTTTAATATACAGGCCGAGGTCAGTACACAGGCAGGCAACCCGAAAAGGCAACAGTATCCAAAAATGTGAGGCAAAAAGGCAAGGTCGATAATCGGAACAGGGTCTAGTCTTGCTGGAACGCGACGATAAGATACAACGAACTGGCGATGAGAAAGAATGAGACACGAGGTTAAATGCATGGGGTAATTAGGGTGAACGAGGCACAGGTGAGCGGCACGGTGGCCGACTGGTTAGAGCGTCAGCCTCACAGTTCTGAGGACCGGGGTTCAATCCCTGGCCCCGCCTGTGTGGAGTTTGCATGTTCTCCCCGTGCCTGCGTGGGTTTTCTCCGGGCACTCCGGTTTTCTCCCACATCCCAAAAACATGCATTAATTGGAGACTCTAAATTGCCCTGTAGGTGTGAATGTGTGTGCGAATGGTTGGTTGTTTGTATGTGCCCTGCGATTGGCTGGCAACCATTTCAGGGTGTATCCCGCCTCCTGCCCGATGACAGCTGGGATAGGCTCCAGCACGCCCGCGACCCGAGTGAGGAGAAGCGGCTCAGAAAATGGATGGATGGATGGATGGAGACACGGGGAAAACAACAACCAGAACACACACCCATGACCGATATGGCATAATATTGTTTTTATCAAATACAGTGTTATTTTTACCATTACACCAAATTTAACGGGCCGCACAGCCTCCAAAAAGTTCTCCTTTTTCTTGGAACAATTCCATGCATGCCATTTTTTGCCAGTGTCTTTCTTATTGTTGAGTCATGAACATTTATTTTAACCGAGGATAGTGAAGCCTGCAGTTGTCAGCCTGGGTTCTTTTGTAATCTCCTGGATGAGTCGTCGTTGCACTCTTGGACTATTTCTTTGTTGGCCGATCCCTCCTGGGAAGGTTCACCACTGTTTCTATTTTTTTGTAACCTTTTCTAGGCTTCAGTCACATTGTTTTTTTTGGGGGTGAATCCTGTCATGATGAATTTCTTTTTTAGATCTCAACAAATCAGGCAGGAATCATGTGGCCAGTCAAATGGAATTCAGCTTTCCTAAAACTGTGGTTAAGTGCGCTTAACTCATGATTTTACAAGGGGGCTATTCCTTTTGCACATGGGATCAGAAAGGTTTGGAAGTGGATTTTGTATTTACTTGGGTTGTCTTTGTAAGCTAGTATTAAATTTGGTTTGATCATCCGAAATGTTTTAAATGTGATAAATATGCAACAACAACAAATCAGGGAGCAGGCAAACACTCCAAAGATGGACAACGAAGGGTCATCATCCACAAACCAGATGTCTGCCATAGTACCAGGACTGACCTGTGAGAGGCAGCATGGTGCCACAGGCCATCTTATACTGCCGAAAAATACAAACACAGCTCAACTCAGCTTTATTTGTAGATCACTTTAAAACAGCCACGGCTGCACACAAAGTGCCGTACATTATATACAAATAAACCATGTAAAACATAGGTCAAATTACTAACAATATAATACAAATAAAAACAATAAAACACTGAAACAGTGCAGAAAGATACAACGAAAAAGAAAGACTACTAGTAGTAGTACAAGTGGTAGAAGGAATAGAAAAGGCTAGGCTCACTGTTAGCTTATTTGGTAACTAGATTGTTGTCACAAACTCGTCTCCTTGTCATTTATATTGTGGTGAGTGACTCGGGTGACCCATAATTCTAGCACTCAAAACATCCAATTGCTTCTCCATTTGAGCCCGGCAACAGCGAGAGCATCAGGTCGCTTCCTAATTGGCGGTTGTTCCTTATACATCCCAATCACAGAATCCGTGGCTCCACCGTACGCTGTTAACCACGTGTGATGTAACGATTTGCGATCATAAGATATTAAACAGGTTTGATGTTTACGATTGATCGGGGGGGAATCACCTAACAAAAGAAGGACATTCTGTCTTTGACAATTGGGCCTCTGTTGAATGGAAAAATTGTCAAATGTTGCCAGTTGGTATGTGTGTAGCCCACTTTACACAAAATGAATAATAATTCTGATTATTGTGTCCATGACATTGAAAGACAGAAATGTTCCTCTACTCTATGTAGTGTTTGATCAATTTAAGCCATTCCAGTTTATTGCTCCTGTTCCATCATGATTATGACGGGTAGACGAATAGTACAAAGTACTTTATTAATACTTTATTAATCCCATTGGGGAACATCAGCTTCATAGTAGTGTGTAGTTCACCCTGGCTATGGACATATTGTGCAGTTGTATACTGCACAGTGGTGTAGAACTCCAATGGATTATAATGAGAAGTGTGTTTAATACAGTATTTTATTTCACTCTTGTAGTTAAATAAGGTCCTCAACATATTAGAAACCTAGCCGTCCATCCATTTTCCATAACACTTGTTCTGTTCAGGGTCGCAGGGAGCTAGAGCCTATCCCAGCTGACTTCAGGCAAAAGGCAGCCTAATAGTAATCCCTTTAGTACATCCTGCACTCTAGACTGGTTGCCAGTCAATCACAGGTAGGGTTTCAAAGGGCTGGAAATTTTATGGGAAGTCATGTGTAATTTTGTGTTAATCTGGGGGATTTTGGAACTACTCCAAATTGTAAACTTTCCATGGGAATTATTGGAACTAATGCGAATTGAAGGTAATGGAAAGGTATCACATTCAAGCATAAATATGAACATTTTGTTTGTCATAAACATTAGTGCAAAATAGATAGATCGCCCATCTTTATTTGCTCTTTTTTTTCACTACCCTTGAGAGGCTAAACTCCAATTTTGGCTTGCAACACACACACACACACACACACACACAAAACAAATCTAGCAAACAGCTGCTCGTAACTCGAAAACCTGTAAATTGGAGCAAAGTCCAGTTAACTGTGTTTGAAAGAAATCTGGTAATCATGCTGGAATATAATTTCACCAACTGTGCTGAAATATAATTTCACCAACTATATATATATATATATATATATATATATATATATATATATATATACACACACACAGCGGCTGAAATAAGTATTGAACACGTCACCATTTTGATCACTACATATATTTCCAAAGGTGCTATTGACATGAACATTTCTCCAGATGTTGGGAACAACCCAAGTAACCCACACATACAAAGAAAGTACAACAAATAAGATCAGCAATTAAGTTGTGTGTAATAATGTGAAATGACACAGGGAAAAAGTTTTGAGCACGCCAACTGGTATTTATTTAATACTTTGTACAAAAGCCTTTGTTTGCAATGACAGCTTCAAGACGCCTCCTGTATGGAGAAATTAGTCGCATGCATTGCTCTGGTGTGATTTTGGCCCAGTCCTCCATGCAAGCAGTCTTCAAATCTTGAAGGCTGCGTGGGCTTCTTTTATGGACCTTGAGTTTCAGTTCTTTCCATTGATTTCCAATTGGATTCAAGTCAGGTGATTGGCTGGGCCATTCTAGCAGCTTTATTTTTTTTCTCTTGAAACCAATTGACAGTTTATTTGGCATTATGTTTTGTATCATTATCCTGCTGAAATGGTTTCATTTTCATCATCCTCATAAATGGCAGCAGATTTTTGTCAAGAATGTCTCTTGCCCATTCATCCTTCCTTCAATAAAGTGAAGTTTACCAGTACCATTTGCTGAAAAGCAGCCCCACACTATCATGTTCCCACCTCCAAACCTTGCTGTTGGTATGGTGTTTTTAGGGTGATGTGCAGTGCCAAACGTCGTCGTGTATTATGGGATCCAAAGAGCTAAATTTTGCTCTCATCAGACCATACTATATTCTCCCAGTATTTATTTTTCACTTTAAACAAACTTTGACATGCTTTTTCGTTTCAGCAATGGGGGCGTGGTGAGCGTGCAGACAGGGCATGGCGGCAGAGTGCATTACTCACTGTTTCCCTTGTGACAACAGTATCTGCTAATTCCAGGTCTTTTTGAAGTTCTCCACCGGTGGTCCTTGGCTCTCGAACAACTCTTATGATTAATCTTTGCACTCCTCTGTCAGAAATCTTGCAAGGAGCACCTGATCGAAGCAAATCTATGGTGGATTGGCTTTCCACTTGCGTATTATGGCCCAACCTGTCACGTACGTGGTTAGGGGCGAGGCCGAGTAACGCAAGGCAAGAACATGGTGGACCCAATTGCAGGGAAGCAGAGAGTCAAGGCAGGAGTGAGGGAGTCTCAAAATATTTATTCTTCAAAAAGGGAAAACTGAACAAAGTCCCACAACAGATACCAATCAAATCAAAGTAACAAAGAAACACTCAAATATCTAAAACTGGAAACAAACAATGACCTGTGAGTAAGACGTGGAATAGAAAGGGAGAATGACACCTGACAATGACATACCACAATGATAAAGACAACTGGCCGACGATGACATGGCAAAGACATGTGACAACGACAATGGACCGACAAGAGCTGAAAGAAACCAGGGAACGAAATACAAACAGATTGACGAGACAACGAGGAACACCTGGACAAGACACGAGTGGCTGGAGAGAGCTGATTGGCCGACACAAAGTAGACGAGAACAGGTGGACACAACAACCTAATGAGCACACGACAAACATGGAACACAGGAAAACATGGAACAAAACTAAACACAACCCAAACCAAAACACAGACCATGACACAACCGTGCTCACTGGAATGTTCAGAAGCTCAGATACGTGTCTGTAACCAATGCCATCGTTATGTTTTGCAATCATTACTTTTTCGATGGTCTTGAGACAGCTCTCTGCTCTTAGTCCATCATGAGATGTGTCTTGACTCACATCTTGGCAATGAGACCTTTTTGCAGACCATTAATTAACCATCTGATATTCATTTGCACTGACAAGGGGCTGGATTGCTGTTTGATTATTGATAGATTTTAGGTGTTGTCTTGGCTTTCCATGCCTTTTTCCACCTCCCTTTCGTCATGTGTTCAGTACTTTTTCCCTGTGTCATTTCACATTATAACAACTTCATTTCTGATCTTATTTGTTCTACTTTCTTTGTATGTATGGATTACTTGGGTTGTTCCCAACATTTGGTGAAAATTTCATGTCAATAGCACCTTTGGAAATATATTTAGTGAGGAGAAATGGTGATGTGTTGTTTATTTCAGCCACTGTGTGTATTTATTTATTTACTTACTTACTTACTTATTCCCGCTTATTCCCATGGAAAGTTCCCTACTCTGAAAATTTCCTGAATTTTGCTACCCTAATCAGAGGGCACATACAGAGACAGACACTCATTCACACAGAAATTCACCCGTCACTGAGTGGGAACTGATTCCACGTTGCCTGCATCTCTTCTGAGCATGATATTCGGCGATCGCATTCTAATTTGTAGATGAAGTGTCTGGTGTTGCCATTGGAGGACAGTGTAGTCGTAGTGATGGGCATAGTAGTCATTGGCTGTGTTAAATGTGTTGAATCACCAGCCACCGTTTCTATTGATACAAGGCTGGCCGCTTAAGCATTTGACTGAAATAGCAGATGGAGTTACAGTTAAAGAGGGTCGTTTGTAGTCTTATTTCTCTGATCCTCTTTGACAGTGGCCATTTAACTTGCATAACAGTTTTCTACACCCTTTTATCAGACCTTCTGTCAGCAAATGAGATTTAGTGAGATCTGTTGAACAAGGCGACACACTAATCTCTGCTTGGTTATCACACAAAGGCTGCGGCACTTCTAATCCCGCGGTGCAACGAGGGACACGCTGTTGGCGCACTGTCATGTTTTGATGCCACATGCACACAGAAAACAAAGTGCGCACACACACGTTACTCATCAGGTTGTGTGGATGGCTGATATACATAGGGTCCAAAGCACTGGCTGAGGGTAAAGAAAGCACGTTTCACTCAAACACAAACCTCTATGTGGTAAAAGGATAGCGCTACTCAATAATTCACAAGCACTAATGAATGTTGCAGGGGATATGTGGGGCGAAACCAATTCTAATCGCCATTTTATGAAGTCAGCTCAGTGTTTAGTTTCTAAGGAGACGCTCAATTGACATGTGTCATACAAAATGCATGTGAAGAGCCCGTGTGTTTTCGCTAGCCTCTCAGGACGTGTTTAGCATCACCTGCAAAAGATCACGTGTTGTGCATCAGTAGGAGGCCATCTAAGGGACAGTGATGGTACCGCAATTAGGCAGAAGCCAGGTGTCCCACTGAATGCATGTCTGCCCGCTATGACCCAAACTGTCGCGTTACTCTCATTTGTATTTTATGTGAAGGCTCTTGGATGTTTTTTGTGGTGGGGAGGTTGTGATCAAGCTTCTGATCTTGTGGTGTACACTTACACTATATTCCCCCAACAAAGATCATCGTCACTAATACAAAGTTATACCAGTTTGAGACTTGAAAATAGGATATTTATGTGAATTATTTTAAACCGTGATAAATGTAGATTGTGCTCACAATGGGATTCTTTCACTCAAATATATATTGTATTTAAAAACCCTTCTGAATGCATGACGAAACTAAAAGAGAACATTTTCTAAAAGACTCCAACTCAACACCACTGGATGCAATGACGTCATTTTTAAATCTGGTGTCTTAGTCATTATAACACCTGTTTAACATGTGTCCTCCGATCTGTCCACAGGAAGTTGCATCAGCAGTTTGAGTCATACAAGGACCAGGTCAAAAAGATGGGTGATGAGACAAAGCAGGCTCAGGAACAGAAGAGCGAAGCCCCAACCTGCGGGATATGCCACAAAACCAAGTTTGCTGACGGCTGTGGCCACCTCTGTTCATATTGCCAAACGAAATTCTGTGCTCGGTGCGGAGGACGAGTGTCTCTGCGGTCAAATAAGGTAATGCTGGTTTGCATGCTTGGAACTATCCATTTATAAGGACACACATACAGATGTCCTGCCCTCAGGCAAATTTCTCCCTGCGCTACACAGTGAAATCATAATCTGGGAATTGAGCCAGCGGTGTCTCTCACAGTAACATGTTTTTCAGTATTTTGCCCTCTACAAAAGACTGTGTGCAACATTTATGTTGTGATTAATGCTCACTGTTAAGTCAATGTGTTAGTCTTTTTCAGCGTTGATTTTCATTATTCATGTTGACTTTAACAACAGTTGTTCTACTGTATTTCACCACTTGAGGGAACAATTTTTCCTTCCCCCCCCCCCCACCGGGGAACTACATCGCTGCATCTTTGTGCTTTGCTATGCACTCCAACGCCCCCCCCCCCCCCAAAAATAAAAAATAAATAAATAAAAAACTGAGTAAACCCAAGATTTTAGTATCTGATTGGTGTAGATTTTAATCATGATCTTAAATGTTTCTATGCAATCCAATTGCTGTTAAATTATGTGACAGTACTGCCAGGACCTATTGTTGGCACTCACAATCGTTCTTGCTCCCACTCTTTCCCTCTTTCTTCTTCCCTTTTGTTTTCTTTCTGCTGCATTCCTGATTTCATGGAATTGCAACAGGAGGACAAAGTGGTTAGCGACATCCTTTTTTTGCATTTGCTGGGAGTGTGCTTGAAGCATTGTTGTTCCATTGCTGTTACGTACACTTGCACATACAGCAGCCAAAAACAATCTTAAACCAACAACAAGAATACTAAACAGCAGTCTCTTGTGAGTGTATCACCTAATGCTAGAATCAATACCACATCCCAATCAGAACAATCAGTGGTATATACTGTATGCAATTTTATTGTAATTTATCTCACCAAAGCTGATGTAAAAAGTGTCATCATGGAGAAATGCAGCTCAGGTTTGAAATGGAATAAAACTGAAATCAAACCTACAGTTAACCTCTCATGTGGTTATGAAAAAAAAAAAAAGAATACATGAGAATTGAATGCTAATATGATGTCCTAACTGTGATTAGCATAGAGCATAGATTAGAATGGAAATATATGATGTGTGATCATTTTGTTTTGAAATATATGATGTGTGATCATTTTGTTTGTATGTATGAGCAGATGTAGCATCAAGGTGCAGGTGGAGATTCATCTGAGAAACATACTGTAGATTCCGATAATATTCGTACTTCTAACCTTCTAACCTTTGGGTTGTATTTGCCTTTTGCCTGTAAAGAGTACTCCAACTGTTTTGGTGTACTGGAAAGAAAATCTGCAGCAACAAGAAAAACACTCGAGGGTGTTTTGTTGCTTTTAGGAGGTAAAGTCGTTGGGAGATCGGCGGGCAGGCCATGGCTAGTTGGAGGGGTTGGCAAATGGTCTGAAGGAAGTGCCACTTAGTAAATAGAGGCAAAGACACCTCTCACTAATTAGTGCCATGGTCTTTTTACCTTCAAGGTCAACCATCTATACACACTGTGGATGCTGGTGTTAAATATTAATGTGATGTGGTGCAAAATAGAATCTCATGAATGGGTTGATGTGTACAGAGACAACTACAGCTACAACTCTTGGGAAATGCGTAAGCATTACAAGACTTGACATTTTACCATCATTCAAGCATTCGTTTGTATGGTACACACACACACGCACACATGGGACAGTTCTTTATTCTAGCTGTTTTACACATTATACTGTACATAACATAATTGCTTTATGATCATACAGTCCATTTATATTGTAAAGGGAAAATGATACAGTGGTGCCTCAAGATACAAGCCGTCGATTTTGGATTTTTAAAACAATTTGAAGCTGTGGACAAGAAATCTATTACGACGGAGACGTGAGACATCGGTGTGGAGGATTCACACAAAAAGCAGATCGGCTCGCGTAACATTATTAAAGAAGAACTAAATGTCATGTAGGGTGCAAATGTTGTTACTGCGGGTTTGTAAACAATATCGTACTGTTGAGTGAACATTTTCTGCACTTTCTGTATGTGTGTGTGTGTGAGAGAAACAGAGAGAGAGAGAGAGAGAGAGAGAGAGAGAGAGAGAGAGACAGAGAGAGAGAGAGAGAGAGAGAGAGAGAGAGAGCCACATTTAAAGGCAGAAGCACGCAAATTAAACTTCAGGGTGTGTATGTGCATGTGAGACTTTTGGCTTGATTACACGTCATAAAACAACTTAATATGTTTACATTTTCTTCTACTATGTTTTTGTGACTATACATACCAGACATACTATACGACACTTTTACAATATATTGCTCCTTGTCTTTTTTAAAAACGTTGAAAAAAATGATGGTGTTTTTTTGGGGGGACTGGACTGGATTAATTGCATTTCCATTAATTCTAACGGAGAAATATGTTTGGAGATACGAGCGTTTTGAGAGAAAAACATGGTCACGGAACGAATTAAACTCGTATCTCAAGGCACCACTGTATACTGTAAAGGTCAGACACAAACCGCAATATTTCCCCCAAGCTTTAACCCCTGTGGCTCATTGATGTAGCTTATTCCCAGATCGTCTATTCTTGGCTTCTCCTTCGTTCACCAATATCGTATTTACTGTACTATTCATGTTTTTCAAAGAACTCCATGTTGAAGTGTTAAGCGTTCATGTTTTAAAATCAAATCAGCACACATGGAAGCATTCGCATCATTCAAGCACAGACCCTTATCATGCAGTGTTCAGTTCGGTAGCTAGCTAACAGTTCTCAAATGAGAGGTTTGTGTTAGAGTATTTTGGCATTAAGCTTTATACGAGCATAAAATTGCCCATTTCTTCTTGACATCGTCAATCCACTCTACTTCTGCTGCACTCCAGTCACTGTCAGGGTGCTAGGGCATGCACAACAGAGGGGGCAGCACAGTTTCTTTCATATGTGCGGTTTAGAAACCAATGCATTTCATGTGTGACAAATGTTCAGATTTTGTTTTTGTTCAGTAGGTCCGACTTATATATTAGTGTGCTCAGTTTTACAGGGTTCCAGTGCTATTTTAGTCAGACATCATTGTAAAGGGATATAAAATGGCTGAATCAAATAATGTCAGAAAATGACACATATACTGTAGCTCGATTCTTCTATTTAGGCAAACGCCCGTTGTTTTTGTATAATAGCATACACCATCTAGAAAAGGATCTACCAAACAGTACAACGACTGGCACTATGGCTGAGCTTGGTTTTAGTTCCCACCTCTTTTTTCTCAGCTTGCATAGTTAGTCAGTTCAGGTTGGAAGTGTGTTTCACATAGCTGACTTCGGTGTTCCTTTTGTGGGATGAACAGCAGCTTTGATTGCTCTGCCCCGCCATACCTTGGGCAGGCCATTTAACTTGTATTGTGTGTCAGTGAAACAGGGAACATTGGCGAAATTTGCACTTTTCCCTACCCGTCTATTCTTTCTCTCACTCACAGTGGTGACAACCATGGGGAGAGAGATCTTGTTCTGTGAAACAGTGTGGAATATTTACGAGTCTAAGTGTATGTCTGAAATCTGAAGGCTCCTTCAGTGAACAGTCGCCATTTGTTACTTGACTTACAACATTTTGTCAAACTAAAAACACAGATGAATCAATCTTGAAATGCATAGTTTTTGAATAAAGCAGTGACATTTGGATGAACAAAAAACAGTTGCTGTAATGTTACAATATGCCAGTGTTGTGAAGACCTCAGAATGCCGTCACGTCCTGGTGGAGTTCACCACCAGTCCCCTCATGCTTCCTCTAATGTGGCTTCAAAAGAGCCTGAGGAACCTACAGTCTCCAGGGAGAAAGTCATTTGTGATTAAAGCAACTCTTGAAGTCACTACATGTGCTTCTTGCCCCTCGTTTTTTCTTTCTCCCATTGTAGGATTATATCTGAAAGAGCATTTAGTGAACTTAGTGTGGAATTTTAGATCCCCACGGAAACTATTTGATGCATTAGAACACAGCATAGGAACAGATATCATTCCTAATGCCACCGGGGATTTTTTCCGTGTTGTTTTGTTCAGCATATTCAAAATCAACTAACATATTTTTGATTAAAGTCTTGTTTTGAGCGCATACATTATACAGTGTTGTAAAAAAAACATACTGTATACCAATTGTTGGGATGAACAATGTTGTCCCTTTTTAAGCAAAGCAAATTTATTTATATAGCGCATTTCATACACAAGGCAACTCAATGTGCTTTACATGATTAAAAGCATTTAAAAACAAAGAAAAAAATTAGCTTGTAAACATTTAAAACAAAGAGAAAAAACAAAATAAAAGTACAATTAAAACAGCGTACAATGCAAGAAATATCATTTAAAAGTGGAAATACTCTAAAAAGCATGAGAAAAAAAGAAGAGTTTTTAACCTGGGCTTAAAAACATTCACACTTGGGGCTGACGTCACTTCTGTTGGCAACTTATTCCATTTGTGTGCAGCATAATAGCTAAATGCTGCTTCAGCATCTTTGCTTTGGACTCTGTGCTCCACTATTCGACCTGAGTCTGCCGATCTCAGAGCCCTACTGGGTTTATAGTCCATTAGCATTTCTTACATGTATTCAGGACCTAGACCATTTATTGATTCATAGACCAGCAGCAGAACTTTAAAATCTATTCTGAAGCTGACTGGAAGCCAGTGTAAAGACTTTAAAATTGGAGTAATATGCTCTGACCTCTTTGTTCTGGTCAGAACCAGAGCGGCAACATTCTGAATGAGCTGAAGCTGTTTAATGTTCTTTATAGGGAGTACAGTCAGAAGACCATTACAATAGTCAAGTCTACTTGAGATAAAAGCATGGATGAGCTTCTCCTGGTCTGGTTTACACATGCAAGCCTTAACTCTGGATATGTTCTTGAGATGGTAGAAGGCAGTTTTAGTAATTGATTTGATATGACTGTTCAAAGTCAGGTCGGAATCTATCAGAACGCCAAGGTGAAGAAAATGTTGGCTCATCCAGTTATTTCTCTGTTTTAGACAGTGACACAACACCTCAATTGAACTGTAGTCATCTGGAGACATTGCTAGATGTAACTGTATGTCATCTGCATCGCTATGATAGTCAAAATTAAACTTCTGAAAATTTTGACCCAAGGGTAGCATATACAGACTGAACAGGAGGGGTCCAAGAACTGACTCTTGGGACCCCATAGGTCATTGCCAGTTGATGAGATTGAACACTTCCAATGATTACAAAATAACTCCTTTCCTCCAGGTCGGACCATTTAAGGACTGTTCCATTTAGTCCTAGCCACGTTTCCAACCTGTTCAGCAGTATATTATGATCTACCGTATCAAAAGCCACACTGAGATCCAACAAGACCAGAATTGAGACCATTCCCGAGTCAGCATTCAACCTTATATTTCAAGACAAAACGTTTTTCTGTTTGCATTTCTTGGCATCTTTAGATTCTGTCCTACCTCTGTGACTTTATTTTCTTCCAACTTGAAGTTAGGACATTTGATATTTGTTATGTATATAATCATTCATGGGTGAAAGATGAATGACTAACAGAAATTTGAAAGAAGCTGTGCCTTCCGTAAGAAGAGAATAACAGGCATATTTTATCAGGCCCCAAAAATACCTATGTCTTCCCAATATCATTCATTCATTCATCCATCTTCTGTTCCGCTTAGCCTCACAAGGGTCGCGGGTCCCAATATTATATTTAAGTATTTTCACCTAGGTTAGCTTGACACAACAACTGACTTAGCTTTATAGGGAGCCTGGAAGCAATTAATTGTTTTAAAATACATAGAATAATGTGGGGAAGTGCCCTGAAATCTCTGATTTATTTTGTTTGATTCTGGGAGTATAAGGGAATTGAACAATATTATTTTTACCACACGTAAATGCAGCATTATTCCTGTAACTTTACGTCATATTTTTGTCACTGTGACATCCTTCTCTTGCGGTTATGTGAGGACCAAATGCACTGTGATCTGGTGCCAACAAGAGTGGTCGCTGCACACAGCGAATGACAAAGTGTGCTTAACGGGAACAGAAACATTTTCAGTCGGCATTCGGCGCTACCGCGTCGCTCTCTCTTATTGCTGGATGGAGGGGGTTGCCGCATATAAATGAGGCTCTCTGATGTAAACGGCAGGCTGACCGTGTGTCATGGATGAACTAATGCAGCGGTGGTGGGATGCATAACCTCATTTGGCGGGTTGTTGCTTGATTCAAATGCCTCTCTCCTAGAGCGGTCCTGACAATCTTTTCGGATTGGCTGGAACTGGAAATCTGTGTTTTTCAGTCAAACGCATTCAGTATTCGGATTCTGACATCACACTGGCGATAGAAACTAGGGCAGAGACTGCGTTGTTGTTGGTGGTTTGATCTGAGCGAATGTGGCCGATCGAGTCTCCGGTGTAACCTTCACGTTGCTCCCAGCCGCTGATGTCTGGACTTGGAGCTGTCCGCGGTTCTGAAGGTCGGAGTAGCTGGCTTGTTTGTCAGGAGAGCGGCAGACAGCCCACCTTACGGCGTGACTGAATTGAACGCTCCGTTTTTCTCTCAGCAACACAATGGGTAAGCTGGCGACTGTGACTATGTTAATATTTTATGCTCTGAATTCAATTTACTGCATACATGCATAGTTGCATGCACCCATTGAAAACAGCCAGTTCATATGTTAATGTCTTATTATAACCGTCGAAACATGTAAACCTAAATAATATCCCCCCTCCAAAAGAAAAAAAAAAAAAAAACGGTTGCTCATGGGGAGTGTGGGTAATCCACATATTATACATATATGTACAATAATGTTGCAATTGTATTCCCCTCCTCCTCGCCGTGTCTCTGAGCTTCAAACAGGGGACATAAATATTCATGAAGTCTATTATTATTGCTGGCGTGCACTCTAAAAATAGAAACTCATAAAAATGTAATTCACCACGTGCATCCAGCGTAGGAGCATGTGAATGTAGCAGCCTGCCTTATTTTTATCAGCAGCACATGCAATGCATCGCACTACAGTCAAGTGTCATGAAGACTTTGTGCTCTTGAAAATGCCCCTAAAGCCTGATTTATTGGCAGAAAAAAATTAAATAAGTAAATAACAAACTAAGCTTAAAACAGTGTAGTATTTGTGTTTATGTAGCTAGCTAGGCCCTGTAACAAAAATGCTCTGTGAATCTGTATACAATGCTAATCCTTTCAATTCATTATTCATTGGCTGAACAAGCACCATAAAGTGACTGCAGTTCCCACAGCTGTGGCAGTATTTTTTCTTTCTTTCTGGAGTGTATTAGCTACTATCCTTATTGATGATTGCAGCTCAGTCTGAGCGTGGTCCAGCCCGGAATGTTCCGAGAAGGGCTCCACTCCCTGAACAATGAGACTTTTAATGAAGCGCTCAGCTCACCTCAGTGCAGGTGAAGGAGAGTTACGGCAAGGCAATATGATACCTATGACAGCTCATTTAACGCCCCATCAATATTGCAGCATATGCCATCTCCACTCTTGACCTCACTTCTTTGTTTAATTATTTTTTGACTTCCTCACAAAGATGTCGCTCATCACATTTCTCTCTCACTATGTGATACCTATTCTGGAAAATTCTAGCTCGCCTTCACTTTTTAAGTTACATTAATTCAGGACTGATGATAATTACGACATTGTCCTTTCAAAAAAATGTTGCATGAATGGTTTTTACGTAAGAAATGTCAAAAGACAGATTTTCACCAAGGCCATTGATGCATTGCTTGATTACAGTATATGCAAGTAAACTATGCTCTGTAAATAAGTAAGTAAATATGCAACTATGTCTAAAATATTTATGAATTTATCATTGTTATAAAATAATATTTTTCCATATTGTTTTGTTTCAGTAGTCCCATAAAGCAACTGACGGTGCCTCTGCAAAATCTTGCCAAAAGTAAACTAATCAAAAGGGCAATGAATACATAAGCTCCCTTATACATCTAAAAGAATGTTAGTTATTTGATTTGACACTGCAACTGGCTCTCAATCGGATCACACAGTGAATTTCTTGTATGAGTACTGCTGATTCACCCTCAGCTCATTTGAAGTAATGTTGTAGTGCAGTTTATTGGCCACAAGGAGTTGCTCACTGCTCTCCGCTGCTTCTCATGCTAAAAAGTCAAGTAAAACGAACTTCAATGTGAAATATTAAAGACTATAAAAGAAGGAGCTTTGTTGTAGGTTGCAAACAAGCTTTCTTTTGTCATTGGACAAGTATATGGGTATGTTGTGGGGCTCATATCAATTTGAAACATCAGTGTTCTTAAAGAATCTGTCATTCAGAACAGCATTAGCTACTTTTGCCATTGTTACATACATGCTTTAATCCTAAAACAGCCTGAACAACAGTGGAGCGTGTTTCAATATTATTTTGCCATAGGATGTGTGTGGTTGTTCTGTGCCTCACTAAATCTTCTATAGCTCATTTGTAGGGTATACAGTATAAATTGTAGCGGTTGTTTTGTGTGGTAGTGCTTGGTTTTTAGCTTTCTATTTTTAGCTGCAGGTTCAATGACTCTGAAATGTGCAAACACAAGGAGAAATGGCCCTCCCTGAGGCCTGCAGCCCCCAACCCCCTTCCTGCACTCAGCCATGAAGAGTTAAGATGAAGGAGAGTGTGTGTGTGCGTGTGCGTGTGTGCCTGCCTGCCTGCCTGCATGTGTGTGTGCACATATGTACGCGCCCATATGTGTATGTATACAGTCATGTCCATTAGTGTCGGGGCAGTGATGCCATTACCATATGTTTGCTTCTGTGCACCACCACAGTGGATAAGAACGAAATGTGTAAAGGTGTCGTGTTTTAGCTTGAGTTCAAGGTGCACAACAGAAATATTGGTTTAAAAATCTAGGAAATAAACAACAATTTTCATATGCTATCCCCATTTTCAAAAGTTCAGATGTTACTAGAAAAACAAATTTGTTGTAAACATTTGGTTTTCTTTCTTAAGGTAGGATGTTTTTGGGCAAAATCCAATCTGCTGTTTCCTGTTTTGTTTTGTTTACGTTTATGATTGATTATTATTATACACATTGTGCAGCGGTGGAACGGTGAAGACTGGTCAACACATCTGTCTCACAGTTCTGAGGTCCGGGGTTCAAATCCCGGCCCCGCCTGTGTGGAGTTTGCATGTTCTCCTCGTGCCTGCGTGGGTTTTCAGGGTGTACCCCGCCTCTCGCCCGAAGATTGCTGTGATAGGCTCCAGCTCGCCTGCGACCCTAGTGAGGAAATGGGGATAAGCGAAACGGAAGATGAATGAATGAATGAATGAATGAATGTTGTGCAGCATAAATTATGCACCCATCCATCCATTTTCTATTCTGCTTGTTTTCATAAGTGTTGCGGTTGAGCTGAAGCCTATCCCAGTGAACTTTGGTAAGAAGCAGGTGCACCCTGCATTTGTCTCCATATACACGTAAGGTATATAGACAATTATTTCACACCTATGGGCAATTTAGAGTCTTCAATATACCTAATATGAATATTTTTTTCAAAATGGAAAGATTTTTTTATTATATAATTGCAGCAACTTAGTTTCGTCCTAATTTCTGAATCCTCGGATGATATTGAATGTATTCGTGGGTGAAATCAAAACAAGATAACACATAAGAATTATGTTTGTACTTAAGTTAAACGTGAACGTACCCACTTGTCTGTCACCCTTTCTTCGGTATTATTTCCACCCTGTATGATGTAATTACAACATGGCTGGTACTGTATATTGAGAGATTTCTTTCTAAATGTGAGTGATGTGTCAGTGCTATTGAAATTGCTGAGACACAATTTTACAGATTAAAATAATTGTTTTTAGACAGACTGCCTCATTTGAGTTAATGTTCTCAGTTATACTATTCAGTTTGTACATGCTTTGGAAAAAGTAGAATGTGGTTGATCAGCAAGGAAAACTGGCCCGGGTGACTCGTGGGTGTTAGCCGATGACTAATGTTTGACTGAAGAGCTCTCACCATGACCTCGGTTAAAGACGTACTCATGGCCTCACTGACTACACTCCACTGGGACAATTTGTAGCCTCTCAGCTTCCATTGTGTGTCAGTACAGTTATAGTCCCATCTGTAACATTGACAGTTGGTCATAGATGCCTCATGGGTCGATATCACAAAGGCTAGTGTGCGAGTGTCTGAATTGAAAATACAACTTAAATAGTTCATTTTTGTTGATAGTTGCCATTAAACAAGTAGCCACATCCATCCATCCAGCCTGCTGTATTCTTCCTTTATCTGCACATTTTTGTCAATGTTTCCATAGCTTTCATTTGGGTTTAATTTGCATAACTGGTACATGATAGGTTCCAAAGTCCTAGAGATATGAGTCCAAATACACATGCACAACTGCAAATTTAAAGCCGTTGATTCCATTGTTCTTAGTGAATTTCGATCCTACAACAACCACACTCTGGCAAATTGCTGTTAAAGGTGGCATATTTTACCAAACCAACTTTTTTTTTCTCGTATTTGGGATGTAAAATTAACTCTACGAGGCCTCAGTAAACATGTGAAATATAAAATAAAATCAACCACGCATTACTGAGTTCCAGACGTCTTTCTGCCGAGAAGCTGAAATCAGGTCGTTCGCATTTCTGGAGCTTATCTGCGTCACTAGCGAAGATCCCCGCCTTCTTCTTGGCTCCTGAGTCAGCACTGTCAACATAACAAACATGTGCTCTCACAAGTGGGTCTTCTACATGGAGGCAACCAAGCAGAGGAAATGGGGCGGTCTTAGCCAAATATGGACAAAGCGGATACAAAACTGGGTCAAACAGAAGTAGCTGTCAGAGGGGCCTTTTCTGGACACTCGTTTGACAAAAGCAAGGGGTTTTCTGAAATGTTTTCTTGAGATGCCATTCAGTCTCGAATTAGAAGCCCTCTAGTTTTTAATTTGTGGGATTTATAAGAATTTAAAGCAAAAACAGCTGCTTTTACAGATGGGCAGCCGTGTTCAAGTGGTTAGGCTCGTTGCCTGCCACCGTGGGGACCAAGTTACTGGCAAACAGAAGAATGTGATCAAAAAACAAAACAAACAAAAAAAATCCGTCATCTTGACAGCGTGCAGCAATGGACCATTGACCCTCAACATTCCCCGGGACCCACGGCTGTGGTCTCCTTGAGGAAAAAAAAAAAAACACCAATATCTTCTGAGTGTACAACATACATTATACTTTCCTGTATTGTTGATGTACCGGCACACAGTATTTGGGCATTACAGGAATCCTCTGGGAAGACCACTGCACATTACATACAGATGCTATTTGATCACTGATGCCAAGTCAGCTTTAAAACATGGGCAGCTCAGATAGCGGGAGAGGCAGCATTCAAGTCCGGCTCGCACTAATAACAGTAATGCACTGACTCAGCACTGAGACTTTTAAGACGGGTGATTTGGTTGCGAGTCTTTGTATGTGTGTGTGTGTGTGTGTGTGTGTGTGTGTGCCTGCGCGTGTGTGTCTGTGTGGTGGAATTCTAGCTGTTGGGCAGTTCACTGGCCGACTGGCCTGTCAATGATTTGCCTTTCTCCTCGTCTTTACGGACACACTTCAAAATAAGTTAATGTTGACTAGATGTGGTCACCTGTACCAGACATACAGTCACATTACACTGTACCAGAAGGTACAGGCCTTGTGTGTGTGTGTGCGTGCGTACGTGCGTGCGTGCGTGCGTGTGTGTGTGTGTGTGTGTGTGTGTGTGCATAGTGATCAGGGCAGCTGTCTGCTCTTGGATTTATGAGGCTAATGTGGTGAGCTGGCTGCTGCGGCTGCAAAGTAGAGCAGATAAAGGCACGGCATCACACTGTAGTAAAAACCTCCATCTCTCTAGTCTTTGGAGCGTTTAACAAAAGGAACACGTTTCTATTCTTTTCCATTTGTCATAGTAAAGAATATTAACTGCAATTGCATTGCATGCCACCCCGCATGTATACAGTATACTGCACCTTTATTAACTAATCTCTGCAATCAATTTTCATGTTCAGGTTCTTTGCTGATGCAGTATGTGAATCAGAAAAGTGAGTTTAATAATAACTTGATAGAGAGAGAGAGAGAGAGAGAGAGAGAGAGAGAGAGAGAGAGAAACAGCCTTAGCCACATGCCGATCAAGCAAGGTTAAGCTATGGTGAGAGATGTACAGAAGACTCACAAACGCAAAATGTCAAAAACTAATAAAAAGAAAGCTTTTCAATTGTGTGTAAGGCTGCTGCATGTGTACAATAAATCATCTGTCACCTCATCAACACAAACTGTCAATACCTGAATTTTGTTTCTGTGGAGTGAAAACCTTGGATTTAGATTTTAAAAGTAATTAAGTCACATGTGACTTTAGTCAATGATATTTTGGATTTGAAAAGTTTTTCACCCATGGTATGCCTTTGTTTTTTGAACTATTTACTTAGCATACATTCCCAAATTAGCGGCCCAGTGGTCGACTGTTTAGAGCGTCTGCCTCACAGTTCTGAGGACCGGGGTTCAATCCCCGGCCCCGCCTGTGTGGAGTTTGCATGTTCTCCCCGTGCCTGCGTGGGTTTTCTCCGGGCACTCCGGTTTCCTTCCACATCCCCAAAACATGCATGGTAGGTTAATTGAAGACTCTAAATTGACCGTAAGTGTGAATGTGAGTGCAAGTGGCTCTTTGTTTCTATGTGCCCTGCGATTGGCTGGCAACCAGTTCAGCGTGTACCCTACCTCTTGCCCGATGATAGCTGGGATAGGCTCCAGCACTTCCGCGACTCTTGTAAGGATAGGGGGCTCAGAAAATGGATGGATGGATGGATGGACATTCACAAATTACTCCATGACACCTCATCATCGACAATATAAAATACAGTGAGTGAATATAAAAATTATACAGTCTTGTTCAAATGCCAAGTTTACAGTATGTGATACAAAAAAAAATAGACCAAGATGTATCATTCATCATTCCACCATTAATGCACTGTGTAACCTGAAAAACTCAACTGGAAAAAATGCATTGAGGTGAAGTAAAAATAAGCAACCGAGATATGATTACAAAAGTGTGCACACCCTCCTATCACTGGGAATGTTCTCTGATTAACCCCCAATAAAGTTTTGATGTTCTTGACATTTTTTCTTGACATTTTTGTCAAGCTTTTCTTTTTTTTGTCAGGCTTTTCTTGACATTTTTGTAGTCACCTCTGACTGCACAAGCCATGGTCCACGACATCAGAAGGATCTCATTGTTCAAAGATATCAGTCAGGATAAGAATACACAAGAATTTCCAAGGTATTAACTATACCACCGTGGAACACAATGACAATGTCTTCAAGTGGAGAAAATATGACACAACAGTGACATTACCAAGAACTAGATGTTTTCTCATAATTTATGAAAAAGATGAGAACAAAACTGGTCTGACAAAAATCTGACAGCTACATTGAAGGAGTTGCAGGAATTCTAGGCAACTGGTGGCTGTTTAGTACATGTGACAACAATCTCCCGTCTTCTTCATATATCTGGGCTTTCGGGTAGGGTAGTAAGCCTTAGCTTACGAAGAAAAATATCCAAGCTGGGCTACATTTCACCAAAACACACTTGAAATCTCCCAAATGTATGTGCAGAAATGTGTTTATGATCTGATGAAGCCAAGGTTGTACTTTTTGGCCATGATTCCAAAAGGTATATTCAGGCCTAACACATGGCTCATCACCAAAAGAACACCATACCAACAGTGAAGCATGGTGGTGGCAGAATCATGTTTTTTCCAGCTGTTTTTCTTCATCTGGGACTGGGCCTTAGTCAAATAGAGGGAATTATGAAAATTCCAAATGCCAGTCAGTGTTAAACCTTCAGGCTTATGCTAGAAAGAAAAAAAATGTCAGGAAAAGCTTGCTAGAACAAAGAAAATTTGTTTGGGGTAATTCAGAGGCAGTTGAAATGGTGGCAGGTGTGATCTGACTCCCATTTAACATGAATTTGAATGTTATTGGTTAATTCTCAACACAGTCACATCCGCAGTTATAAGATGGTGTACATACTTGTGCAACCACTTTATTGCAGATATTTTGTTTTACTTACTTTACTTTTTTTCCCATTAAGTTGTACAGGAAAAAGCTTTGAAATTAATTGTCTTCTTCTCATTATTTTTACATGATAAAGACCTTGCATTTGAACTTGGGTGTGTAGACTTTTTATATCCACTGTCCATTATTTCCTACGCCACTAACATTGACCCTTTTCCGTCCTGTAGGTGATGTGGGTATGCAACTTGTGCCGAAAACAACAAGAAATCCTCACCAAATCGGGGGCATGGTTTTATGGCTCGGTGCCTGCTCAAGTGCGGGCTGTGTTTGAAGGTGGGCCACAGGGGAAGAAGGCTAAACTACAGCACCCGTCGTTGTACCCTTACCAGGGAGCCTCAGGGGACTTGACACCAACATCAGACAGAAGCAGACGTCACGGCGGACTCCTGCCCAGGCAGGTGTCCCTCGACAACGGCTCGCTGAGGCACTCTGGACATGGCGATGCACCCATAGACAGGTTAGTTTTTGAATGCAGTGGATGGATGAATGACAAGTGCATACAGTATGCATGTTGTACCATATAATATGTCCTTAAGGTCTGTTTAAGAGTTGTTTTTGTTACATATATTCAAAATGAATAAGGTAAACTATACTATACAGCTGCTTCATGGATCTGTCTGGCTGAAAGAACAGAAGTCTCAACACAAGCGCTGGTGTGTGACTGTTGTATAGGTTGGCACTGAGCAATTATTCAAGCTGTCTCTCCTTGCAAGCCAGTCAAGACACTACATATAAAACTGCTTGTACGTGGACCCCATGAGACCAACAAAGGCAAAACAGACACAGATACTATATCTCTCAGCAATTCTTCGACAGCTATCCACCCAACCCACTTACCCACACCAGAAAACATATGTAGGAAAACAGCTATGGTGGGCTGCTGCCAGAACAAGTATGAAAGTCTTCTGTCGATTTATTTATTTATTTTTATTTTTTCTTCTTCCGGAAAGGTCACGGATATCTACCCGTTTTTCTGTTTCAACCATGTTGGCCAGTTTAAGTTTTCACAAGGCTTTAGGGATTATACTTCATTGCAATTTTTGGGGCTATAAAAGTGAGAAACGGTGTGATGACTGTGCAGAATACTTTTTCTTATTTCATGTGCGCTAAATAATTCCTTCCAGAGAAACGCTGCCATGCTGTGCTTTGCAGGGATGGTAATTTAGTTTCATGTCTTGATATTGGCACCATGTAAGGCAGTTTATGTCCACATGGTGGATCCTTACTCTTTCTTCTCCCTAAGGGATTTACTGTATTTGCTGTCAGATATCATTCTAGAGCAGGTGTGTCCAACTCATTTTTGTCGCGGTCCACATTTTAGTCATGGTTTCCCTCAGAGGGCCGTTGACTGTGAAACCATATAACTGTTTAGCCACCTCATAATACTATTACATACACACAACAAATTGATGGATACCTAGTTTTGAAATCAGAATTCAATGGTAATAGTTTGTTCAACTTAGTTACTGTAAACAGAAAATGCTTGCAATAGCTCAACAATACGATTTGCTATATATGAGAATTTGAGCAAGAATCATCTGTGTCAACTTTGATTTGCTTTCGTGGGCCACATAAAATGAGTTGGCGGGCCAGATTTGGCCCCCGGGCCTTGAGTTTGACACCTGTTATCGAGAGTGCCACTTGTTCACTATATATATATATATATATATATATATATATATATATATATATATATATATATATATATATATATATATATATATACACACACACACACACACACACACGCACACACACAATTTCTGAGCCGCTTATCCTCACAAGGGTGCTGGAGCCTATCCTAGCTATCATCAGGCAGGAGGCGGGGTACACCCTGAATTCGTTGCCAGCCAATCGCAGGGCACATACAAACAAGCAACTATGATGACACATTTGGACTCACATTCACACCTACGGGCAATTTAGAGTCTTCAATTAACCTACCGTGCATGTTTTTTGGATGTGGGAGGAAACCGGAGTGCCCGGAGAAAACCCACGCAGGCACGGGGAAGACATGCAAACTCCACACAGGTGGGGCACACCACTCCACACAGGTGGGGCCGGGGATTGTACCCCGGTCCGCAGAACTGTGAGGCAGACACTCTAACCGGTTGGTCACCGTGCCGCCATATATATATATATATATATATATATATATATATATATATATATATATACACACACACACACACACACACACACACACACACACACACACACACACACAGACGTACACACACAGACCCTTTCCAAAAAAACTTAGTATAGCATGGAAAAGTTCATTTATTTCCATAATTCTATTCAAAAAGTTAAACTTTCATAGATTATAAAATCAGGGCCCACAATTTAAACTATTTCAAGTATTTATTTGTTTATCTTTACATAATTTGGGCTTCCAGCTTGTTAAACCCATGAAATCAGGAATTTAAAACATTTGAACGCAGACTTGATGACTGGCCAGAAGACCATCATTGATACCCTCCATAGGATGGGTAAACCACAAAAGTTCAGAGCAAAGCAGGCTGGCTGTTCACAGAGTGAACATATCAATGGAAAGTCTCGTGGAAGGACAAACTGTGGCAGGAAAAAGATGCACCAGAAAAAGAGATGACCGTGGGCTTCAGCGGATTATCGAAAAACACCAAATTCAGACGCATTCCGGGAGGTGGGCTACAACTGCCGGGTTCCTCGGGTCAAGTCATTTCTGAGAAGCTCCTGTACAAATATATACAGGCTTTATTACTATCTTTATTCATTCTCCTATCCACCATTGTGGTTTAGTATTTTGTGTCCAGCAAAAATGACATACAGTGATTAAACCACACTGCTCATAAAAAGTTCATAAAAACAAAGTATGATGAAAGTACAGTATGTTTAACTACAACTGGTTAACGTTTGGAGGAGAAATGGGACTGCACATCACGCTAAAAAGACCATACGAACAGTGAAGTTCAGAGGTGGGAACATGATGGTGTGGGGCTGCTTTTCAGCAAATGGTACTGGTAAATTTCATATTGTTGAAGGAAGGATGAATGGGCAAATGTACCGAAACATTCTTGACAAAAATCTGCTTCCATCGACGAGGAGGATGAAAATGAAACGAGGGTGGACATTTCAGCAGGCTCATGATCCAAAACATACTGCCAAGGAAAGTCTCAATAGGTTTCAAAGAAAAAAAATAAAGCTGCTAGAATGGCCCAGTCAATCACCTGACTTGAATCCAATGGAAAATGTATGGAAAGAACTGAAACTAAAGGTCCATAGAAGAAGCCCACGGAACCTTCAAGATTTGAAGACTGCTTGTGTGGAGGATTGGGCCAAAATCACACCAGAGCAATGCATGCGACTACTTTCTTCACACAGGAGGCGTCCTGAAGTCATTGCAAACAAAGGCTTTTGTACAAAGTATTAAATAAATACCAGTTGGCACGTTCAATACCTTTTCCCTGTGTCATTTCACATTATTACACACAACTTAATTTCTGATCGTATTTGTTTATTTTCTTTTTATGTGTGGATGACTTGGGTTGTTCCCAACATGTGGTGAAATTTTCATGTCAATAGCATCTTTGTAAATATATTTAACACATTCACTGCCATTGACGGCTTTAAAAATCAAATATCCATGTTAACTGGGAGTGCTGGCAGTGATTGAGGGGTGCTAATATTGCTGCACGTTATCATTTTTTGTCCTTGAAATTACAATATGTAAGTTGAAAAAAATATGTATCTTCTTTAAATTACTTTGGATTTATTAAGTTTGGTACATTTCCATAAAAAAATTAAAAAAATTAAAGTGTAATTGAACACGACTCTATATACAACCCCAATTCCAATGAAGTTGGGATGTTGTGTTAAACATCAATAAAAACAGAATAGAATGATTTGCAAATCATGTTCAACCTATATTTAATTAAATACACTACAAAGACAAGATATTTAATGTTCAAACTGATAAACTTTATTGTTTTTAGCAAATAATCATGAACTTAGAATTTTATGGCTGCAACACATTCCAAAAAAGCTGGGACAGGTTCATGTTTACCATCACCTTTTCTTTTAACGACATTCAATAAACGTTTGGGAACTGAGGACACTAATTGTTGAAGCTTTGTAGGTGGAATGCTTTCCCATTCTTGCATGATGTACAGCTTCAGCTGTTCAACAGTCCGGGGTCTCCATTGTTGTATTTCACGCTTCATAATGCGCCACACATTTTCAATGGGAGACAGGTCTGGACTGCAGGCAGGCCAGTCTAGAACCCGTACTATTTTACTACGAAGCCACGCTGTTGTAACATATGCAGAATGTGGTCTGGCATTGTCTTGCTGCAATAAGCAGGGGCGTCCATGAAAAATACGTTGCTTGGATGGCAGCATATGACTCGTCGGACCACAGAACACTTTTCCACTTTGCATCAGTCCATCTTAGATGAGCTTGGGCCCAGAGAAGCTGGCGGCGTTTCTGGGTGTTGTTGATAAATGGCTTTTGCTTTGCATAGTAGAGTTTCAAGTTGCACTTCCGGATGAAGCGCCGAACTGTATTTACTGACATTGGTTTTCTGAAGTGTTCCTGAGCCCATGTGGTGATATCCTTTACACATTTATGTCGGTTTTTGATACAGTGCCGCCTGAGGGATCAAAGGTCACAGGCATTCAATGTTGGTTTTGGGCCTTGCCGCTTACATGCAGTGATTTCTCCAGATTCTCTGAACCTTTTGATGATATTATGGACCGTAGATGATGAAAACCCTAAATTCTAAATGACTGAGCAATTCAGGGAAGCTCCTTTTATACCCAATCATGGCACCCACCTGTTCCCAATTAGCCTGTTCACCTGTGGGATGTTCCAAACAGGTGCTTGATGAGCATTCCTCAACGTTCTCAGTCTTTTTTGCCACCTGTCCCAGCGTTTTTGGAACGTGTTGCAGTCATATAATTCAGAGTTAATGATTATTTGCTAAAAACAAAAAAGTTTATCAGTTTGAACATTAAATATCTTGTCTTTGTAGTGTATTCAATTAAATATAGGTTGAACATGATTTGCAAATCATTGTATTCTGTTTTTATTTATTTTCAACACAATGTTCCAACTTCATTCGAATTGGGGTGTTGTAAGATGTGTTAGTGTGTGTATGCGTGTCTATATATATATATATATATATATATATATATATATATATATATACATATATATACATATATAAAACCCACGTGTTGCGTGGGCTTCCTCCGGGCACTCCGGTTTCCTCCCACATCCCAAAAACATGGATGAATTGGAGATTCTAAATTGCCCGTAGGTGCGAGTGCGAATGGTTGTTTGTTTGTATGTGCCCTGCGATTGGCTGGCAACCAGTTCAGGGTGTACCCCGCCTCCTGCCCGATGATAGCTGGGATAGGCTCCAGCACCCCCGCGACCCTAGTGAGGAGAAGCGGCTCAGAAAATGGATGGATGGATATATATATATACATATACATATATTATAACCCCCTTTTCTATCTTGAAACAATTGCCGACCACCAGACAATATTGTCCATATTAAAAACCACCCCTGCACGTGAGCAATTTAATCCCAGTCAGTGAGAATCATCTCACCATGTTTTTTTTCTCACCATCATATGTTGTGCAAATGTTAAAGGTTGACTTTTTACTGAATAGTTTTTTTTTTTCAAATCCTTTTTTTGGGAATAATTATAATGGCCATAGTATCAATATTGGTGCTTGCAATACAATTTCATTTCAATATCTCCTGTTTGTTTTGTGTTAGATTTCCATCCTTGACTACAAACCGGACTGGAGACTTCTTTTTCATGGTTACATTTGTTGAACTTGGTCATGGAAAGTAATTCCATTTCATTAAAAAGAATAACTGTGGCACGGTGAACCTCTGGTGAGCACATCTGCCTCACAGTTCTGAGGTTGTGGGTTCAAATCCAGGCTCCGGTCTTCCTGTGTGTAGTTTACATCTTCTCCCTAACCTGCATGTGTGGGTTATCTCTGGCTACTCCAGCTTCCAAAAAGACATTCCAAAAACATGCATGGTAGGTAAACTGAAGACTCTTAAATTGTCTGTTGTGTGAATTTTACCTGGATTATCGTTAAAGTAAAACCAAACAGATTTAAAAAATGTCCTATACATTTGACACATCACAGAATAGAATCTTGTTCACAAGCCGGACAATGAATGAATTAATTTAAAAAAATCGCAAAGTATGTGAAATCAGGCTTCAAAATGGTCAATAATTGAGATGTTCTTTCAGCTTCCAGATGCTGAGGTGCCTTCTTTTATGGCTCCTAAGTGGGGGGAAGTCTTGCAGTAATCTTTTGTGCCTTTATGACATCACTAGCCAAGTAATGCGTTACTCCTTAAACCATAGTAATCAGATTACAGTTACTTGTATATTCAACTGGGCGTTACTGTATATCAGTGATGTGACACGTTTCAATTTAAAATTAACAAATACTGACAGTTGCCACTAGGTTGCAGTAGAGAGTTACTGTATCATGTCAATGATGTGACACGTTTCAATTTAAAATTAACACATACAGACAGTTGCCGCTAGGTTGCAGTAGAGAGTAACATGAGGCATCTAATGGAACAAGACATCTTTCACTGAGAGTGCATGTCATATGTTTAGATAGACTCAGACTTTTTTTTTCTTTACAAATAATAAAACACTATTATTAACTATTCCTCACTCAAAGCCAAACAAAAAACCTGTATATTATGAAACAAAGGCGAGAGGTAAAGAAACGGCGCTTTGAGGCATTCTGGGAGGTCACGTTCTCCCTTCTGTGGGACAAGCGATAATATGATTGCAGACAAGCGGTCAGTCAACACTGGACGAAGGGGAGACGCTCGTGTTTTCAGGGTGTCACTATTTTGACTGTGTCTCAGCTAAAGATGAAATTATTGAAGTTCATTGTACACGCTGTGCTGTCGACAAAGTGTGATATCGCTTGGAAAGCATTACGCCAGTTTTGAAGAAACGTTTCGAGTTGCACATTTACATTGAAGTTTAAAGAGAAAGTCCCATCCGTAGATGTGGACCTTAGGTAGCTGCATGGCTAATACGACTCAAAGCTAGTGGGGGCAAAGTGTCAGCGCATTCCATGTTTGTGAACGGCAGGAAAATGTTAACATTTTAAAAAATTATACATATATATATATATATATATATATATATATATATATATATATATATATATATATATATATAATAACTTTATGAAACATTATTGTTGAAAATGCACTTCCAATAAAGTATTGGCAAAACCATAATAATTTTTATGATGAGGCGGAGTTGTCGGCATCTGCTGATTGTTACTCATGAAGTTACTTGTAATCTAACTTTGTTACTTTTAAAATCAAGTCATCACTAAAGTAACCAATTTACTTTTTCATGTTAACTGTGGCAACACTGGCAGGGAGTAGAATTCCCATTGACGGACATTACACACCCTCTCACAGGCCGCAGAGAAGCAGCCGTGCCGCCGGGACAACTTTCCCTCCTTGGAAATTCAGCGGGACAATGCGGATTCTGTGGCCACTGAAGTGTGGAACATAAGTGGCCATATAGCGCGACACGCACCGGTCCCCTTGGATGACTTTTTTCCCTCCTCCTCCTCCTCGCCCCACGGCGTGTGGCCAGCAATTGTGGGGCTGACTGCCCTTACGCTGTTGTGTCAGACCTCCGGCGGCTACGCTTACCACTGTCGGGCTGGAAAGGGGCCACGGGGATGGCCAATTGCACGCTAGACTGGTAGTAATGGGTCAGGTTATAATGAATGAGGAAGCGGGAATTCTGCCGAATGGCCACTGCGTTGAGTAAGGGGCTCGGAGTTTATATAGTGGGGGAGGGCCTCATGCCAGAAAGTATACACCGCCACTCCCAAAAATTCAGGCCAACTGAGAAGATTTAAAAAAAAAAAAAAAAAAAAAAAAGAAAGAAGCTATATCTCAACAATTCAGAACAAAATTGTTGTCAGTCTTTGCATGTTTTCAGCATTTACCTTGAAACATCTTTAATGTATTTAGAAACAAACCACGACAATGAGTTTAGTTCAACTTTAATTGACCAAACCTATATAAGCAAGCTGTACTACCCTGAATACATTAATTGTATTCAACCCAAGTAAGTTAAGTTGGACCCAATCCTAGTAATTAAGTTAAATCAACCATAATGAATTATGTTCACCCAATCCACGTACGTTATGACAGACCAATTTCAAGTTCATTGAAATCTTTTTTTTTTTTTTTTTTTTTTTTTTCCCGTAAGGGATAGTGCCCCTCATCTCCAGAGCTTCCCGCCCTCCACCCACCGCGCGCGCGCGTGTCCGTTCGTGTCGCGAAAACACACATTCCCACTTGTGAGGCGTTGCTGTCAGGACGTCACTGCATTGTAATGATGGGCTGGTGGTGTGGCCCCATGCAGACTCTGGTCTTTTTTGCGATTTATCTGCTGCTGGAGCGCGCAGGATGACATAGAGTGGGTTGCATCCCAGTGCAGCAGCGTCCGTGCGTGCGTGCGTGTGCGAGCGAGACGGCGTTCTTCGGCAAAAATATGAGTTGGTGAGGCAGCTGGTGCACGGGTGGACGCCTTTCGCGTACCCGCGCCGCGCTCTGACTGCAAGTCCCAAGAATGACAGTATGACCGAAGGATGCCACCCGGAATGCGTCTCGTCTAAAGACACGTTCGGCGAGGAGCTGCTCGTGGAGAAATATGGAACTTGATCGGCGTCGTCGCGTTCAGTGCGCCCCGGAAAATTAACATCAACACAAACCGAGGAGAATGTGAAGCGGACGGAGGCTTTGGGATGTATTGTGGGTGAACCCCCCCCCCCCCCCCCCCCCCCAAAAAAAAACCCAAAAAACCAAAAACAACAACCCTGCAAAGAGGCGAGCTGCTGTCGAACACAAAAGAAAGAAGGCAGGAAGGCGAAAATGCAGTTTGAGACGTTGCGTCAGTTCTGTAGCGCGGTTCTATCCCATTTCAATGGGGCTTTCTCGGCGCCTCAGAACATCTTGCAGACCGAGCTGCTGGAGCAGGCGCTGAGCAACATAGGGTGAGTGCTTCCTGAGCAAAGACGTGCCCTAATTTACGAGGAAGGGCTTCCCCGTTACTGAGGCGAGCCGGTGTTGGTGGTGGGAGGATTATTGCGTTTATTGATTAGCAGCCGCCGCCGGCAGAGAAATGAGCTCGCCGCCGCCGCTGCAGCTCTTTCCTGCCAGCTAATATCAGCCACGCTGCTCCCGTGCGCTATACTTGTGGGTGTGCACGTGCGCACGGTGCTTGGAAGCGTGTGCGTGAGCGCGCGCGCGTGTATCACCACCTCCAGGTTCAAATGGTAACCAGCTTGCGGGTTGTGCATCACGACGAGGTGCGACGTATTGCCCTCGTGCCTGCGGGTGCGTGCATGCTCCAGCGCACCGCTGCTGCAGCGTGTGTGCGCGCCTCGCAGCCGCTGTGCTGTGCTCGCTGAGAGGAGAACATGAGGGAGTCGAGGACCGGTGTAGTTCGACCCAGGAAAGAAGTATACACTGCAGAGCCAAACAGTCACATCCTCCCGCATGACATTGTGCTCTCGTTCCAGTATGTCACAGGAGCACACTGACAAGCATCCCGCACAAGTCCACTAAATAAAAAAAAAAAAAAAAAAAAAATGCATTCACTATTAAATACATTGATAGCTGAAACCACATGAATGTGTTTATTGGAAAATAATAAAAACAGTCTACTGCTACGCATAGTAATACCTGGAAAATCATACCGGCACCTCGATTGTTTGGATTTTGTTTCCTTCATTGCATATTCTTCATCCGGATTCAACTCGATGGCTTTTAAACAAGTTGCTATGGCTCTGGTGGGAATCGACAGACATTTAAGCGCCTGAACATGTCAAATGATAGCTAGAGAGAAGGCTGCTTGTGTGGTGTGTCAAGAGAAGCTGGATCTGGCTTCAATGCACTGGAGCATGTTATGATTAGCCTGCTAAATGCTTGTTTCACTCACAGTGAGGCCGCTGGTCATTCTGGCAAGATTGCCATGACAGACACTTTATACAGGCTGTGGAAGGGGCTCAGAGTTCCAAGAACACTATTTTCCCTCATCTTATTCTTTATCCCCGCATTGTGGTCCTGCCCCGACCCTAAAATTAGTAATACAGTCATATACAGGATTGCTTAGGCTCTCTGCCGCACGACATGAGCATAACACTCAACAAATGGAAGAGTTGAACGGGCACTCTTTGCTCGGAAACAAAGATCTGCAAGAAATTATCTCGTCTAACAGATTAAAGTCATTTTCTTTTCTTCACTCAATCATCACGTTTTCACACTCCAATCTCAATCAACTGCCCAAGATTTAACACTTGCTTGCAGTTGAGGAAAAAGAACCCAGTTGCAATGGGCAGTAATTTCCTGCATTTTCACAAAATGTGTCCTTTCCATGTATCTAATCACCGGTGTTGGGGAGTAACTAATTACATGTAACGAAATTACGTACTTTAATCTCAAAATGTATGTAAATGTAAACCATTCCATTACTGGGAGAAAATATTTCATTCATAATTACAGTGGCTTTTGGAAATGTCCATGAGTATAATTTTCGTCACATTTGAAAAATAGCTGCAAAAGCTTTTGTTTTTTTTTCAACATCACTTCCTCCTTCTGGAGCCCACGCTTGTGATTGGCTCTCTCTGGTCGTGTGGTATTGTGTATAGCGTCAAACATGACATATTTTTCCAAAGTGGTAAGAAAATGGATGGATGGATGGATGACCTTGAAGCGCTGCCATGTGGTGAAATCTATTAGTTTGTCGGAGATTTTTGAAAAGGTTAAACTTAGACAGTTTTGGACAGAAAAGAGCATTGACTTTTGAACAGTCTCATCTTTATAATTTTGGACAATATTATGAAACATTCACAAATCTGGGTTGTGCACGTTTGTCATGAGGTCAACATGGTATCTAAAGTGGTATATAAAGAACTGACAAAGTCTGGAAGCGACCAGGGAACTAAATACACGCAAATTGACGAGACAATTACATTTTGGGAAAAAATCTATTTCCATCACCCCCCCCCCCCCCCCCAATCCACACACCCCCACCTGTCGCCAATTACAATTTGGGGCACTATATTTTTCCATCAACATCCTGTCGACAATTTTTTGGGGGGGCTAAGCAACCCCTAGCGTCAAAACCTAGCGACGCCCCTGTTTCACGGGCACCACAGTCGGTGTACTGCTTCAACTAACAACCGTCGAAAATGTGTACTCGATGACCCTGAAGCCAGCAAATTGTTTATACCCGCTGAATTATTTTGACTGTGATTACCATACAACAACATAACTTGCTGCACAGCTTGGCTGTTTGTGTCCGAGGTCTCCTTTTCTTTCTCTTTTTTGTGACTCGCTTGCCCATAACATGCCTGCTAATGGGCTGCATGCTTTTAGGTCCAGCTTCCATGTATTATGTATGTGCGTGTCAGCCGAGGTCCTAATGGGGTGTGGGGATCTGTTCTTAGAAGGCTTCAATTATTCTGAATTGAGTGCTCCCTACATTTAACACACACACACACACACGCAACACAACTTCAACTTTTTCCGTCTTCACTGAAGGGACTGTCGATCTTTACATGCACATGGTTTTATTCTTTTCATAGATGATTTTGTATTGTAAGTATAGTGATTAGTGCTGTTACCTTTAAATGGTGACATCTGAGGTGCACTGGAATGGATGCAGTACTGTGTTTCAAATCGTACCAAATACATCTGTAGTGCTGCTCTTTTTTTCACTTCAAACCCAGCTCGGTGATCTTTGGTATGCTTTTATAACTCATCCTCCTACTCTCAGCTGTTCACTCCAGCTCCCAGTATCATATTGTTTTCCATAGTGAAAGCATATTTGCAACTGTGCACTGCCTTCTGACCTTTTATGAGCACTACAACATGTACAGTTAAGGACATGAGGAAAAGACAACTTTTCTATTTTCCTCAGCCCTACTTCCTCTCTTCCTGACAACAATAGTGTTGCAGTGGTGATCGGCTAATATACTACTTTAACTGGTGATTATTGCTTCTGGCTTTTATTTCCTTGTGTTTGGGACTGATTGCAAAGATAGGTGTTTGAAGGAAATAACAACAATAATGTACATTTGTTTTTTTGTGGGGAAACATACACTATATCCAAGGATTGGATAACTTCCTTATGACAAGACATGTGATTCAAGAACAACTGCAATTATGTCGTAAGTAGTCTTATAAGTGTACCGCAGTTTTGCCTAATTTCACCAGGTGTTCCCTTTTGAATAAAACTAAAAATTATTTACAACCCCAATTCCAATGAAGTTGGGACGTTGTGTTAAACATAAATAAAAACAGAAAACAATGATTTGCAAATCATGTTCAACCAGTATTCAATTGAATACACTACAAAGACGAGATATTTCATGTTCAAACGGACAAACTTGATTGTTTTTAGAAAATAACCATTAACTTGGAATTTTATGGCTGCAACACGTTCCCGAAAAAGCTGAGACAGGGTCATGTTTACCACTGTGTTACATCATCTTTTCTTTTAACAACATTCAACAAACGCTTGGGAACTGAGGACAATAATTGAGATATGGGTGTTTTGACTCATCAGCATAGTCAAAGAAGAAATTCAACTAGTATCTCAAGGCTGTACCACAAGTGTGTATTTTGGATGTTGGAGCTTGAAAATGCAAAGATTGTGTATTGTTTCCTTATGAATGCTGAAAACCATAGATCTGCAGTCTCGGCATGTACCAATGGTGGAACACATGCTTTTATAACTTTTATGCTCACTCAATAAAGTGTGCATTTACAACACAGTTCATGCGTCCAACAGAGTGTATCGATCCTCAATCATCCACGACATGTTGCAAAAGTTGAATAAAAGCGATTTTACTTATTCGTTTTACCTTTTATCCAAACGGCTTCTTCGGTTATGATCGGTTTCCTGAAAGTGTCTGGTACAGATTTCGATTCCGTTGACACCAACAGTGACAACAGGTACGTTATTCTCTGTTAGATACGACTTTCCATCCAGTTACACTGCGCCACATTCAGCCCATGTCTGTGCCCCTCAACCCCGTGGTGTTGTACCTGGGTGTTGGCAGCGCTCAGCTGCTGTAATTAAACCAGCCTTTTATTGGCTTTGTCCTCGCCACGGGAGATGTATGCGGGAATAAGGGAGGCCCCGGTTTATTGCCTGGGCATCTACGAGAGGAGTTTTGATGATTGCACACTGGAGAGGGAAAAAGAAAGTGCTAAAGATCGCAATAAAGAAGAAAGCTAAAATAAAAAAGGTTGCAGTGCAGAAGAAAGTCGATGAGTGAAAGTGTAGATAGTGAATCAAAATGTTTGAGTCCACCCAGCTCTTCAGCTTTCACAAAAGAATATCTCACAATCAGACACAAAGCGAAAGAGTGAGGAAGAAACGGTTAGAGAGAATCAGAATCATCTTTATTTTGCCAAGTATGTTCAAAAAACACACAAGGAATTTGTCTCCGATAGTTGGAGCTGCTCCAGTATGACGACATATAATCAATTGACAGAGAACACTTTTGAGACATAAAGACATTGAGAAGAACAGACACTGAGCAATAAAGGATTGCTAGTTATCTGGTAATGCCGGTACAAATTGTATTTAATTGATTATTTTGTTTTGTTTTGACAATTGTGCAAAAAGATGCAGAGTCCTGTAGCACTTAGAGCAGTTCGAATGACTAATATGGCAATAGTCCGGTGCAATGACCATTGTGCAAAGGGCGCCGAGACTTCAAGGAGTGTATGCAGTTTAAAGTGACGAGTAGCGCGATAATCTGGGACAATGTTGATTGTGCAAATGTTGCAGATACTCTTCAGTCAGTGTGCAAGTGGTGCAGATGCTACTCTGGCATGAGCGGCCAGTATTGGTCAACAACAGATATGCAAATAGTGCAGCGTGGCGACTACAGTGAGTGGACGAGTAATGTATAATTGGCCCGACAGAAATGTGACAACAAACTCAAAATGTGCCAAATGTGACAACAAACTCAAAGAAAATGGCAGCATGTTGAAATGAAATTGTAGGTTAGCTGTTTAAGAAGTTGATGTCAAGAGGGAAGAAGCTTTTGGAATGTCTGAACGCTCTTGAGGTGGTCCAGCACGAGACCTTCAAATGACTTAATGACCACAGATGTCAAGGCGACAGGTCTGTAGTCATTTAGACCCGAGATGGTAGGTTTCTTGGGGACTGGAATGATGGTGAAGCGTTTGAAACAGGATGGTACTTTGCACAGTTCCAGAGATCTATTGAAGATCTGAAAGAAGGTCGATGTTTGGTAGCTCAAAGTAGACCATATACTTGTAGTAAGATAAGGATCCTGCTGATGCCCTCAATCCCTGGTTTGCTTTCCTGGATTCTAATCATGTTGCCCTGCGAGGTAGGCGAAATTATCTTTGGCAACTGTGGTTGCAGGTTGCCTCAGTGCAGCAGTGAAACAAGATGTGCAAGGCACATAAAGGCAGCAACAAATACAATAGATACATTTCAACAGAAATGTTGGCCCTTACAGAGCTCTGACATCTGGATCCTTTCCATGCCCATGGTGCCAAACTGATTACATCAAAGGTTGAAAAGGCACATGTGGGTGCATTTGTGTGTGTGTGACCCTTGACCATAAATATTCACGGTTGAGTGACAGTAGCTGTAGAGTTCACAACGTAAAACACCATTTCAATTTCACCATAGAGGGTACTTCCTAAACAACCCTCCTCTTGTCTGGACTAAAGAGAGGACACACGTGTGACATAAAAGTGTGTTCCTCCATTTGTGTTTAGGGTAGCACTAGTGGTTTGCCATGCATCTGCAGTCCAATCCCTATGAGCTCTATTGCTTTCTGAAAATCCATCTTTTTTTTCTGCTCACACTGATGTCTGATGTCATTTGTTTTTTGATAGCCAGAAGGGAGAAGATTAACTGCATGGATGGTGCTTTTCCTTCAACCATATGCCCCAATGTGTGATATTATTTGTCAATGTCAGGAAGTATTTAGTAGTTTGAAGCGGGCCTAAATTTGCCTGACTTTGCTGTTATTGCGGCGGCACAGTGGCCGACTGGTTAGCACATTTGCCTAACAGTTCTGAGGACCGGCGTTCAGGTCCTGGCCTCGCCTGTGTGGAGTTTGCATGGCCTCCCTGTGCCTGCGTGGGGTTTCTCTGGGTACTCCGGTTTCCTCCCACATCCCAAAAACATGCGTGGTAAGTTGATTGAAGACTCTAAATTGCCCGTAGGTGTGAATGTGAGTGCGAATGGTTGTTTGTTTATATGCGCCCTGCGATTGGCTGGCGATCAGTTCAGGGTGTACGCCCGAAGATAGCTGGGATAGGCTCCAGCACGCCCGTGACCCTAGTGAGCATAAGCGGTGCAGAAAATGGATGGATGGATGCTCTTATTGCCTGCTGTCAGCGTAGGGCCTTTGTGGAAGGGTAGCTACAAAGGTTATTTCACAAATCCTCTTGTGGCGTTGCTCTATGTTGCTTATTAACCTTAAAATATGTTACATAACGTCATTATTTTGTTTTCACTTCAGATGTATTGATTAAGTGAGTTTTCTTAGAGACCCATGTAGCATACACAAAATGTGACACTATTGGTGACTCAATGGAGCAAGGGATTACATATTTACTTTACGAAATCAGGTGGATTATACACATACAAAATAACAATGCTCAATGAATTAGTATGGTAATTAGTTTAATGACATTGCACAATATCAGAACAGCTTTCGGTATGCATTGCAGTTCTCTACCACTGTGAACTGCAGCAACAATGCTAAGGATATTGTTAGATTACTGCTTCTTCTCTTTCAGTTCTCCCATCAGAGGTTGTCTACATTGCATCAATTGAATGGCTCGGTTTTTATGCAGGACGGATGCCCTTTTAGATGTCGTCCTCCCGATTTCTGGGCTTGGGACCCGCGCTGTCGATCTCCAATGGCTGGGTGTTTGGGTATTGGCCAAGAACCAAACACAGTAACTTGAACGTCAAAAAGGGAGTAACATGTACCATTTACACTACCAATGTCCATTTTTTGATCAAAAGTGAGTATTATCACCATTGGCGTCTGGTCAATAGAGGGCGCTAAGGTGCGACCCCACGGCTTAGCTTCGTCACCATGAATAAAAACAAAAATTAGATAGTGAAAATGAAACAAAAATATTTCAAAGTATATTTATTGTATATCATATTTCAGATGAAAAGGATAAATACTAGTATACAGTGAGTAAAAATGTTCGCTTATCTGCGCACACATGGGCTCTCAGTCGAAGCATAGTCAGGCGTTCATTTCCAACGCCTACGGAGGAATGCACCCTCCCATCATGGAGCCGACATCACATCCGGCTATTGCCGATTGACTAGTGGAACTGTTTTTGGGCTGAGTTGCACGCGATTGGATTATTGTCTGTTGACCTGTACGGCAGTCAAGCGTGGCACAGTGTGTGTTGGATCCTTTTCCCATCACATCACTACTGCCTTTGTTCAAAGTAATACATTTTAAATATGTCCAAAATGTTTGTAATCAGACATAACAAATTCCAGTGTATATTATATAGTATTTCATTTTATTTTGTACTTTTTTCTTTTACTCCCTCCATTTGAGCACAGATCTTTCTTTATCTGTCACACTGAAGAAAAAAAGTTTACCACATTTTAATCATGTACTGTATAACTGATGTACATGATCAAATTAAGGACTTTTTTCATTCTTTTTTTGTTAGCTTCCTCTTGTGCTGTACGTTAAAGCCAAGGGATTCTTGGAGTGCAGGTACTGTTTTGAAGCAGTCCTGAGTGAAATGTGCACTGCACAGCACCTGGTAGGGTGTAGGCGTTCTCTCGACTTGTCTTGTCCATTCCTGCTTAAGTCGGGGGTCCTTTGGGAGTTTAAACAGGCTAACGTTTTCTCCAGTCTCGTTGGAACATCCTGCAGCCACGCAACGTTTCGGCATCTTAACTTGTCTGAAACATAACTACTCGCTTTGCGGAACTACTACGGGATGAGCTAGTAAACAATGCAACTTCCTGTCATCTGATGACGTCACATGTCAAACCGGAAGAAGCAACGTCATCGTTTAGGGCGGCACATTTGAAAGCGAAAATCCGACAAAGATTTGACTAATTCAGTGTAATTCTGGCTGATGACTATGGTAATTTACGTATCAAAATTCTGCATATTTTCAATATATGTATACTTCAGCCAATCCTTCTCATCTTCCCTTTAAGAATGTGTCAGAAATCCTACATTAAAGGGGTACAAATACCTTTTATAATGTGAATGTCGTGGAATAATTCAGTTAAAAAGATAGTTGAATGATGTTATATACTGTATCTAAATAAATTGGATGTCATTCGATTGTGCAAGTCATCATAATGTTGGAGTTGGTCAATGTAAAGTGTCTAGCATACGGTATGCTGTAGTTATTGTTTAGTAAATGAGAAATCCTGCTCCTATTTCTCCCTCTCATAAGGAATACAAAATGGACCTGATATAATTATATATACGTACCTTATATCATTACATTATTCTGATTATCTCTCTGCATTGTTTCATAAATAGCTAGGAGGCTGCTTTTCACGTAATCCTGTCGCCGTGGAGAAAATGCAAACCAATTTCATGCTCCAATTTATTAAATTACCAAAAATACACTTTAAGAAGCCGTGTGACAACAGAATCATGAAAAAGCTTAATCTAACATCTGCGTCTATCCAGCCCATTGCTGTCGTCATCCATCTCATCCCTAGCTTGTTCTCAAATCCTCTTTTGGCGCACTAATGGTATTCCACAAACTCAGTGAGATTAATTATCTGCATATTTTGCAAAGACTGCACCGTGTGCGGTTCCCCTGTCTGCCTGAACGTGTACAATTAGCTCCGTTCATTTGGGTTGCAAATGAGTCGGCCCTCGCGATACTCGGCGGTCTCACTGGGCCTCTTCTGCCATACAGCGGAGAAGAGAACTCAGCCAAGGATTGATCAAAAGATTCCTACTCTGGCATACAGATGCTGAGTAAACAGAGAAGAAGAAGCTGCAGTAACCTCCTTCTACATCCACTTCTTATGCCTTCATTATTTTTGACTGTCTGGTGGCTAGTATTAATGAAGCACCATGTAATATGCATTTAATCGCCAGTATTTACTCGTTCATTAGGTTTTAGGATAGTAGTTGATCTCCCTGCCTCCCAAAAGAGAAGCTCAGTTGCACAATTTCCTTTTGTCCACTGGTGGTGTTTTCGTCAATTTATTGACATTTCACATTCTTGTAACAAGACTATCAATAATCTTGCATTCATCCCATCTCCATCGTCTTCTTCATTGCATTTTCTCACATTTGTATATATGAACCTGAAGGATCATCACCGATCAAATCATTTAATTACCGATCTACTTGCTACACAGATGAGGAGTTTTTCTTGATGCTTGAAGATAACCACTATTGTCGGTGAATTATGCCCCAGTGTCTTTTCTTTCAGGCATTTGTCACACATGCTGTCCTGTACAATTACAATTAACCCATGGAGACCTTTAGTCTGAGTTTTACGCTCCAAATGTCTGGTTGTGTGCCGCTCGATTGAGACGTTAACTTGTCAGTGCCGCTGAGCACAGACGAAAAGGTCCCTATGCTGATCACACAGGTGCCGGCAAATAGCTTTATCATGACATGACGAGTGGAGGTTAGTGTGCATTTGTTAATGATGAACAAAAGAACAAAATTGTATCTTTGCATCTGAGTGACGAGGTTTTTTTTCTGCTGTACATTTTGAGAACGATATTATTTCTCAGAATCATATTTCTAATATGACGGCCGTCTAGTGCTTGTGACATTATCAGTAATTATGATAAGAAGATTTTTATGAATGATTTCAGACTTATTTTCATACACAGCACATCTGCGCCCTGCCACAGATCGTGCAAGCCGTGTGTGTTTGCCAGTTTGGCAGACCACTCTGACCCGAGCTGGGCGTTCTGGCACAGCAAAGGGAGTGAGCCTGGACATGTGCCTGATGGAGTGACAATTTGGTCGCAGAAAGTCAATATATATTTATGGTTGCTCAGACCAGGCAGTCGAACTGCCGGCACAGGCTGGACTGCTGGTCAAATGCGATTTTGGTGAATTTGGGCACAGGCAGACAGATACTGAGATCCGCAGACATATTGAAGTTGCCAGCTGATATCACCAGCTCATTCTGTGTTTAAATACGGGTACCTGCTCACATTGTCTGTTGCCACACCGTCCAGGAGCAGTGACAATGATGCGTAATCGCTGCGATTACGCATCGTCCTCTTCTGCACAGAGATGTCTCCGTCGAGACTGTCATTGCGTCACATTTCAAGGGAATGAGAGGAGCTACTTTGATTGATGGCGAATGAAGTCGCCTATAAACACTCCCACAGTGGTGCATCCCGCCCACTCTCTTACCCACTGGCCTGCACTGGTCTCCAAACTTACCTTTCTAACCCTCCCCTTTTTTTGTGTTAGCAAGAATACATAAAACCTACTCACTTTCAAGTTTAACTACCAATTGAAATATACTGTAATAACTGTTATTGCACCTGCAGTTACTCCAACATTAAGCTAAATCTAGGAATTTACATATTCATCTTTCAGTGACAGTATCCACCAACTCCCTCTCTACATTTGATGTGTTCGGCAAAGCAGAACAGAGCATTTCGTTTACATGGCTGCACACAGCGATGTAAAATTAATGTAGTTCTAACTTTCTGCCCAGGTAGACAATTAAGCTATAAACGCCATCTGTGTTATTTTGTTCTGCACAGTCAAATGATAAGCGTCGTTAATGAAAGTTGGATCAGTTATTCCATGATTATTATTATGCTGTTAGCAATACAAACATATATATAACCCTTTGTTCTTAATTTTCCTGATGTGGACAAAATGCATTTAACATTAATTACATCCTAATTCTTAGACTTTTATTGCCTAGTCACCATGTGTTCAAATAATGAATACATTTTGGTATGAAATTCCCAAAATAAAAGAGGCTTAATGAATTACTGTCTGTATACAGTGTTTAAACTAAAATAATCAAAGAATAACAAAAGCAACAGAACTATACTATTTAATTCATTAGTCCTACTCTGAGTACGATCCAGCTGCTACACACCCATTTTTAGACATCACTGTTGAGGAGCTAAAAGACTTCCGCGAAGAGTTGATGTTTCACGAGCGCACACAAAGAAAATGTATTTAAGACCATTTCTTGTGGCTGAATTTGCCTTCATGTATGTTATTTATTTAGTTAAAGTGATATTGTTCGGCAATATACCGTTTCAAATTTCCATTTGATATTTTTTCTTTTTGACTTTCCTGCACTGATTTAAAAAAAAAATAAAAAATAAAAGTTACTTATAAGTTACTTATTACATGAGTACTTATTTATTCTTAAGTAATTTTTTGGAGGACTACTTTTTACTTTTCTCGCGTCATGTTTTTCTAAAGTAACAGTACCCGAACTTGACTACATTTTTTAGTTCCTCTACCAACCTCTGGCTAAGTGTTATGCAGTCAACCAATCAACATGTATTCATTACCAATTTGTTTAAATATCTCTTTCAGAATCTACAGTAGTTTTGAAACTAAAATGTCAGGAATTGTTTGTGAAAGATTCCCATGGCTTTAGTTCCCAGCCACAGGATGTACTGTCCATTAATAGTTGGCTGTAGTTTCATGCACTTTTCGATGATAGCTTTCTTTGCCTGAAAGATAAATGTTCTGCGCATTAGCAGGATTAGGTGAGAATGTCAAGAATGTCTTCAGAATGTTAAGTGAGTGGGAAGGATCAGTGTAAAAATATGAGACTGGCATTGGTAAGCCCAGACGATGGGTTCATTCTTTCTTTGGAGGCAGACAAGGTGAGGTGTTATATGAGACAGCTGCTCCCCACAACCTTCAACCCCACATGAAGAGCTGTTTAACCTGAACCACATCATCATTTGTCAGCAATGATTGGACAAACAATGGAGCGCTGCTCACCTTGACAACACCTCCATCTCCCTACCTACCGCTGACAGGATCTCACTTCCTGTAGCTTGTCCGCTCCTGCATTCACAGCCACCTTGCTTAGTCCTTGCTTACGGATTGGTGTGAGGAGTCCAGCCCAGCCCAGCCGCTAGGTTCAACCCGAGAGATGTTATTTTGGTCGGCAAGAATGATTAAAGCCTCCTCTGACTCACCCCTCAGCTTTTTCATTACCTCCCCACTTGTATCACCAGAGAGCCCGACAGCGTCACTGCCTCTGATTTCTAATGCAGCACGCTCATTGTTATGAAAACTGCAGACTTAGCAAATCCAAAAGAGTTGGTGCGTGCCTGTGTGTGTTTCTGTGTGAGGGAGAGAAAGGACAGAAGTTGAATTCTATTGCAAGGAAGTGACAAAAACAAAAATTCAATATAAAACATTTTACTATTCAGGGTAACTCAGTAACACCAAAAGGAAAACACATGGCAAGTACTATGCAGTCGACAAAGAAGCATGCATGAAAAGAGGGTCTCTAGGTAAATTGTGGAATTTCAGATAAAAAAAAAAAAAAAAAGTTGTGTAAAAATGGTGGCTTTGAGTGAGTAATGAGAGGCTAATGTAAATCTATGCAAATGAAAATATATGCCATCTATGCAGTCTGCTGGTATACATTGCCGAGTTGGGAATACAGTCAACTGGTCACTTACTTAAAGTGACTGCAACCGATACATTTGAGATGGACTGATTAAGTGACTGATTTTATCCTGCATGGGATAGAAATGTGTTATGACAACAAAGTCAACATTTGGGACAGTCATCATACCAACGGTTATTTGTTTGAACTTTTCATACTTTGCTGTTGTCGGACCATAATTCTTTAGAAATGTACTGTATAGCGCATTTAAAATTTCCATCTTGTACACTTTCATGTTGTAATAAGTACTGCACAGATTTTGGTGGGGATATGTTGTCTCGTTTCAAGTCAGTTGTTTATACAATTATATTATGAAATATTTACATAATTTAGAATAAACAACTGGTCTGTCAGAGCGCTCTAACACAATAATGCAATTAGTTTGTATTAATATGGGAAAAAAAAAGTAATTTCAGGATTACTACTACACACATTACACATGCACTTGGTTTTGTTGCTGACATGTTGTGAGTCACGTCACATGCTAGCAAGTCGTTTTACATTACAAATAAAGAACACCAAAATATTTTAGCAAATTCCATTTACATACTTGAACTAAGACATGTGCACAGATAATGTTATGTTCTTTATTGCTTTACATTGTTAAATAAAGGCAAACCCTATTGTCACGTGTTGGGGAGTAGCTGGACCCAAGAGCAGGCGGAGGCAGATGTATAATGATGGACAGTTTATTGAGGAAAGGTTATGAAGGTGGTCCTGGATGTGTTGGCAGGCGGCGGCGTGGACAGGTGGCAGGCAGTGGACAGAACAGGCAGCTGGCTTGGTGGCAGGAATGATGTGGGTCAGGAACACGGGGGAGCACTGGGAAGGAGGAGACAGAAGAGTTAACGAGGGAAGCGAGGAACAGTATAGCTTACTTGACATAAGGTGGGCCGTGGTACCTGTAGGAGAGCCTGGAATACTTTGGCGAGGATTTCCGGGAACAGGCAGGTTTATATACACCAGTGGCGATGAGGCTGATTGAAGACAGCTGCTGAAAACAGAGAGGGGGGGGGGAGGACACAAAGCGCCCTCCCGGCACCAATAATGGAACTGCAGGGCAGTATATGACACCGATGATGGTATAAAAGATGAGAGAATTGAGTGGAATCGCCACGTTATCAGAGGCATCTTTTTTCATCAGACCCAAAGCAATCACAAGAGAAAATGGTGATGTTACCTCTTCATTTTCCAAACAGATCTTATTTTATCAACTTACATTCCCCTTTTCAGCTTGACACCATTTAATCGAAATTTACATCTTCTGATCAACAGCCTCCAAGTCTATTTCTTTAGCAGTTAATATTTGATGGTATTTAGTATTGTCACAATCTTGAATTTGACATAACTGTTAGCCATCTCAGATGTTTATTAAAATCCCTCAGTGGTTCTCCTGTTGGCTGTAAATGACTGCGTTGTTTCTGGGCAGCTGTTGAGGGGGACCAAAAGTAGCGGTGAGTGTGTGGGCTGCTTTGTTTTCCAGGCTAAACAAGGTATGGTTGGATGACAGTGAGCCAGCACAAACCAAGCCCAGACACTGAAACTGGCATGGCTTAATTCATTTCAGATGTTATTGTCAAATAAAAGTCAAATACCTGCATTTTGTAGGAATGTGTTTTCTTTTGATGTGTCAATGAGGATGCCTTACAAAGTGGTCATGTTGCAGTGAGGTCAAGTCACACATCATTTACAATTGCATGTATCTCTTTATGTATTCAATTGCGCATTACCAATCTTTGCTGGGTGAGGTGTTTTTTTGATTACACGCAGGCTGTTTAGATTACACCCAGCCCATTTTTTGAAAGTCATCTGTATTACCTTTAAGATCAAGCAAACACATAATTTGTGCCTCTCTCTGTGCTTCTAGAGGTGTTGCATTAAGTTCCAGCAGTAAGGAAATTTTTCATGCATTCTAGCCTTTTTGGTGTGATAAAGAAAATATACAGTACATTATTTGCTCTTTTAACTTTTTTTCTGCAGAGAGGAACAGGAAGCAGCAGTGTAGTAGTTCTGACTTGTATCTACTGTAATCTTGATGGCATAGTCTGTTGGGGCTTGGCCTACATTGAATGCTAGCCGTGCCTTTTCCTAAAAAGGAGACCTAACAGGCGGTGCAGTGCAGAGGCTGTATTAACCATACACAGTATAAGCAGCAAGAACAAACACGGCACACTGGTCGGTGTGCTTATGGAAGGGAGGATGTGTTACTGCTTGCCAATTACTCATATTTTCACTACATTCAGTCCAAATTCAGTTTTTTATTTATTTAAAAAAAAAAAAAAAAAAAAAACAGCACAAGGAGATGGGTTGTGGCTCTGTGTTTCGTCAAATTAGACTGCCCACCTATGGATAGTATTCAAATCTATACAACTAAATTGATAAAGGCCTTTATTTGAGACATTTTCTCAAACCATTTGGGTATGACATTACAACATGGATATTGGATAAGAGGTGAACAGTTCATTTTTCCTCCCAGGTATTTGCACCTGAATCGTCTACACAATTTAGAATATATATATTTTTTGTGAGCAAAATTATTGGGATAAATAGACTTAAAGCAGTTTTATTTTTTTTTCAAATGTATTTGCGAATGCAAAACTGTTTTTGAGGTATTAACAAAATTAAAGGTCAAGTGAAGTGAAGTAGCCCTTGCATTCTTTGTTTTTATATACAGACCCTAGAAGAAAATGTTTGGAGACCCCCGTTATAAATGGTCCTTGGGTGTGAATGTGAAGGATTGTTTCTCTATATGAATGTTCCCTGTGGTTGGTGGGTGAGTCCAATCTTGCCCATCTGTCTGTTGCGATAGGCTCCATCTCACCAATGACCCTAATGAAGATAAGCTGTATAGAAAAGGAATGGATAGATCTTCTTTGTGGCTTGTATGTTTTGAGTCATTAGCTTGCCGAATGATGGAGGATTTCCCATTCAGTTAAGTTGCCGATTTCTTTAAATTGCCTTTTTTTTCTTCTGTAGACTTCCGAGTTCATTGTTGTTTTGTTTTAAAGCCATGACATTTCCTCCACTGAATTTCACAGATGAGCGTGTATATTGAGATCATAAACTTTTTTATTTTATTTTATTTTTTTTACTTAAACTTCTGCTTTTATCGCTTTTATAACTTTTATTGGTAAAGTTGAATCTTTTTGTCATTATCCCAGAGTTCTTTTAGGTTAATCTCTGTACTTTTAGACAAATTCCAGCCTGGCCTTCCTATTCTTCATGCTAATGAGTTGTTTGTCTCTTCTGGTGTCGTCTGTTCATGACGTCATCTGCAAACATTAGATTGTGATACCTTCACTGATGGCCCTCCACTGATGGTTGTTGCAGATGAACAATTGGTTTCGGGCGCAATTTACTGCTGTCACGTTTGGCATCAACTGCTCCTATTTTCCTTGATCGACCCATTCGATATCTGTTCGTTCATCAGTAGTTTATTTGTTCTTCAGGGCATCATTTTGGTAAATGTTTAATCTTGGTTTTCATCAGTCCATAAAAGGCTAATTTGATTTAAATAACCTGTGTGTAGCGTAACCCAGATCCTGAATGTCTGTGTAAAATTTCTACAACACTAAAAGATAAGCGTGGAATGATAGGTTTGTTAGTAGTTTTCAAAAACTTCACTACTGTGTTTGCAGCACCAAATTATTCAAGTCTCCAAGTACGTAGTGTCCTCAAAGTTTCTTGTCCAGCTTTAGTCTTGCAGTCCTGCACCATTAATATCAGTGGCATGACTCTTGAAGGAGCAGAAGCTGATGTCCCTAAACTGCGTCAGTGTCAAGTTTGGGCACTAAGTGGACCTGATGTGCAGGAGTGGAAATACAGAACAAATCTTCACAGGACAGTTTGTACCTGAGGAGGAGGCAGAGGAGGAGGAGGACAAACACCCTTTGAAACAACTAAGAGAAGTTTTTTTTTTTCATCGACGAAGAAGGCTGTTTCTGTTCCTGCTCGTAGTTAGCTGGGATAGGATCCAGTATACCCGCGAACCTAGTGAGGATAAGCGGTGAAGCAAATGGATGGAATGGATAATGCATTGCATGGCCCTCTCTACCAAATAAAGCATGGTTTCATCCGCATTTATGATTTTTTTTTTAATTGTCATACCTTTCATGGTGATCAACATAACTAAACAGGATCTTTTCTATTAACCTTAACCTCAACCCTTGTGTGCTGAATCCACCCCTCCTGCTATCATGTGATTGCACACATCAGTCTGCTGTCACATCCACTCTCAACAATTGTCCTTTGTAGCTCAATGGGGAAACATGATTGGACAATCGCAGTAACAGATGTGAAATCAATATTGGATTGTAACGCCTCAACTATACGCAGTCAATCTTAACACACATGCACAAATCCCCACAGAATAGACCAGATCAAACTCAAACCAAGTCACTGAAAACCAGCTACATCATCAAAGTGCCACGCCTGGGAGACATGTAGAGTATTTGCATAATTATAATGCATAGAAATGATGAGGTAGAGAATTTTTTACCCACCTGGACTTCCAATCGCTGTCTACCCCTCCTCTTTCGCCTTTCTATTGCCTCTCTGCCAAGCATGCATTATCTGTATAAAACCAAATAAACTATATAATATTAGGCCCTAATGCTGAATTAGATAAGCTTGCACAACTTCCTCTGCTTGTGCTTGGTGATGAATGTTGTTCTTTCTGGCAGGTTGAGCATCATTGCTGCTTGACCTCCACCCATTCATAGCAGTCAAATGATGATGGTGTTAATCTTGAAAGTGAGCTCTCTTTCGACCTCCAGGACCTTCCGCAGCAGTTATAAATTGTGCTCTCTAGCTATATACAGTAAGGGGAAGGAAACTTTCTGTACAGCAGACTGGCAGAAAAAAGCAGACCGTGCTGATGCTATAGCATGTTTTTTATCATATATGGTAACACCAATATGCTTGGCTATATTTCTTTTATTTTGAGGGGTCTCGCAGGTACACAGTCAGTGGCGAGAACTATTGAAGGAATAAATGATGATTCGTAAATGTCAATGGACCATTAGTCATTATTGCTTCTCTCGTCTTTAATGCTTGAGCTCACACTAACACATCCAGGTTGCTCTTTTCTTTTTGGTTATCTTGTTTTAATAGTGACCCTCCCAAGAGGTATTGTTGTCATTAGTAGACCAGATTGTCTCTCAAGGAAAGCGCTCTGCACCATGGTGTCACTCATTTGTTTTCATTTGACTTCTCTCCATTATACACAAAGTAGAGGTGGCACTATACCCATTGGACTGGTGTTGCTTTTTCCCAATGAATAGTTTTGCCTTTTTTACTTAACAAGTGTCTCCAGCAGCAGAATAAGCAAAGAGCACAGAGCTTGCATCGCACAGGCTATTGAGTCAAACTGGATTAATGCATTTGCTGCTGCTGGGGTTCTTATCATCTATAGACAAAAACAACAAAAAAAGTCACTTTATAGGGCCCACTTGAAGGATGATTGGAAGAACACATTTCTGTCGGGCCAATTATACATTACTCGTATGACTACTACAGTGAGCAGTCTCGCCATGCTGCACTATTTGCACATCTGTTGTTGACCAATACTGGCCACTCATGCCAAAGTAGCATCTGCCCCACTTGCACACTGAGGAGTATCTGCAACATTTGCACAATCAGCATTGTCCCAGACTATCGTACTACTAGTCACTTTAAACTGCATACACTCTTTGAAGTCTCTGCGCCCTTTGCACAATGGTCATTGTACCGGACTATTGCTATATTAGTCATTCAAACTGCTCTAAGTGCTACAGGACCCTTTGCACAATTGTAAAAAAAAAACAAAAAGAAACAAAAAAAAAAAAATTGTACCAGCATTACCAGATAACTAGCAACCCTTTGTTCTTCAGTGACTGTTTTTGTCAATGTCTTTACGTCTCCAAAGTGTTCTCTGCCAATTGACTGTCCGTTGTCGTACTAGAGTGACTCCAACTACCGGAGACAAATTCCTTGTGTGTTTTGGACATACTTGGCAAAATAAAAATGATTCTGATTCTGATTCTCTTCCCTGGATAGTGAACCTGAGTTGTCTGGTGTGATCAACACTGCTCTTGTGTTTGTGTGGTGATTTGAGCTGAATTTCATTGCTCGATTCAACATTTCATGAATTATATGATGATATTATATCTTCTCAAAAGGTTCACATGGTTATCCTACAGTTTAATTATTGCATTGAAAGATACGCGAGTGAACATTAAAAATGTTGTACAACTCAGTTGAGAGCTGTGGCAGTGGTGAACTCCTAGGTTCAGTTCCTTAATTCGGCATTAGCAACTACTGTGTTAATAATAATACTTTGAAGAAAACTAGTGTCAGCAAAATTAAATGATCAAAAGTAAAGAGTTATCTTCGTAATGTATATTCGCTTCTTGATAGGGGTTGAACCAATTCGTCGACTAATCGACACATCGACTTTGCCACTGCGATTTTAGCTTGAGGTCGATTAATCACCAGTCACATGATTTGGACACAAGACACCTTGCTGAAATCAACAGGTGTTGGATTCACGTAGCAAACTAGCAGCAGTGCTTCAAGCATTTGGCAATATTTGACTCAAAATTAGACTGGTAAGGAAGGTCACCTGTTAAATATGAAAGTTCATTCTGAAATATAAGAAATGCACAATTGCTATCTACGCGTACTAACGCTAGCTGAAGATCAGCTTCACCACTGGCACACCCCATCCTGTTCACAGTAAAAGGACAAAATAGATTAGCATCTGCACACAAGGACGTCAGCCACGGTCGATAGATAACCTCTCTATTATCAAAATGAATGGTTAATGTGTCAAAGAAACCAGTCAACTGCCATCTCCTCGTATTTGCAGTCTGTTGCTGTCCCTCTTTCTGAGTGAGCATAGTGAGTGAGCACGGCATGCACACACAGGGACCTCCCCTGGCTTGAAAACTTGAAAAACATTTATAAGCTCTTGCAGAAATCTTTGGAACACAACTGACATTTTGCTAAAGTAAATACATTGTTGAAAACCATTGTCTCCTCTTTTTTTAAACTCCCTGCTATTCTTATATACTGTAGAAAGTAGTGATCCTGTTGTTGTGTTGGATTGATGAACAAATCAATTGTTGTCAGAGTTGTACAAAATCCAACTGTACTTTGAAAGTAGATGAATGTGACTCAATAAACAAGCTTGGGGAGTGCATTCAGTAGACAGAAAGCAGCAGCCTTGCAGGGAGGATAATGCCTATATCCGACTGCAGGCTCTAGCTTTAGCTCAGATATTGCCCCGATTAGCTATCACGGGCGGTTTCCCAGATCGAGCCCGACATATTTTGTCAGGAACGTCTTGTAGTGTGACATAATCCACGACCCTTTGGCCCTATGATAGCCCTATGATGCCAAAATGAAAAGTCTAGCATGTTTGATTTTGGGGATATCTATATTGTGTGACATATCAACGACAACTCTCCAACAGCGCACTTTGACGTCAACCAATAGGATTGCGTATTATGACTGGTGCATTGCCTCCCGTGCTTGTCGTTGTCAACATTTATTCATGCGCACAAACCAATGTATACTGAAGTTTTAGTAAATGTTCGACAGAAAGTCGGCATGCATACATCAAACGTTAGCGCTACCCCTAGCTTGCTGGGCTCCATAATGTTTTGTTGCCTGCTTGTGTGTCGTGTCGTAGTTAAAGCACATGAATATACCTCAAGCAATCCTTGAATGGATTGCCCAAAACATTCCAAACATTCCCGCAGCAATCCATTGTTTGACAACAATGTCACCATGGTAATGGTGGTATCCAGTTTTGTTGAAAGGTGGCACGTTTTCTGGTCACGCCTCCCGGGCAGTGATTTGGAAAGATAAAGCCCAGTGATTGTAAAAGACAGGCAACGGTGGAATCGGAATACATGTTGTATAGTGTTGCCACTGTCTGACCGAGGTACGGCGATGGCAATAGTGTGAAATTGTGGGATTGTAAAGGATCAAATTTGTGTTGTAGTCTGATCCAGGCATATGACTGGAGTTTTGACAGGGATCTTTTTTTTTTAAACATTGGCATTCTCAGCGAGTTGGTGAAAAATAACAATGACGCTATCGATCAGTCGCCTTCGACTCGACTATCATCACCTCAGCATCGATGACAAAAAAAAGTTCAACTCCTACTTCATGATAATAGTTGACACATACACCATTTAACACCTTTATCAAACTTTAACATCTCCCCTTAGAGCCTGATTTAGCTTGTAAAATCCCAAATAGCTGGCGCTAAATTGCACGTTTACTCACTAACAGATTACGTGCGCTGTGAGCTACAGGTTGTGAAAGTGGAGAGACCGCTGTATTTAAAAGATAGTTTCACGCTTTTGGGAGCTCCAATGGTTTTCACCATGGAATATTAGGGAGAGCACCACAAGCGCAAAACATAGTTTGAAGTGATGGAATTGAAATTGTTACTGGAAGAGGCAAACAAACATCAATTACAAATATAAACAAATGGATCCTTCTGATAATTTTGGAAAGCCACCAACCACATAAAAGCCATGTTTTGTTGAATTTAACTCATCCTCAGTGCATGACAATTGGATGTATATGCCCATCTTTGGGAAAGCTCACCTAAAAGACTGCTTTAGAAGATGCCTAAGTCTTGTAATATTTAATATTTAATATTTTATAAATTGTTTGCTTTGGAACGAAACAAAAAAGAATGTCTATGCCTGGTAGACTTGGGTGCCTGTCATGTAGGAGCGCCACGTTCCTAGTCCCTATATGTTGCCATTGTCCTTGTGTACCGATTAATGAAATCACATGGTCAATGTGGATGTCACAGCAGAGGATGGATTTATGTAATTAACTATAAATTTCATAGGATTTCATTTTCACTCTTTGAAATGCAGACTGCAAATATGCCTGTTGTCCGTCTGTTCAGATGATTCACTACTGGCCGATCTGCTGTACACAACCCACCTCATTCTCTGGCCTGTGTCTCAGCCTATGGTGACATCACATCTGCATCTTTCCTTATAAGGGGGTATGAATTTGAGGAAGAACATCACTGTGTGCGTTGTGATTCAATTGCTGCAGCAGTCAAACCTCAGTGCTGCATTTTGGGCATCCTGCTGCTTCATGCCTAAACCTCTCACAAACCATAGCCAGTGAATCAATTTTTAGCTGGCTCCTTTTGAAAGATTCTTACAAATGTACCTACAGTGTGATTGGACTCTGTTCTGATGCATGTGTCTCAGTAAATATCAACTGATAGCTGAGTAGTTGCTACTGTGCCATGCCATTGCTCTTTCGTACTTGCCAAAAGCTGGTTTAGTGCCCGTTAGTATCAACATCATGCATGCTGATGGACAGTGTTAGCCTGTTTGCTAGCTGCTGTTGAGATGTCTCTGTTTAGAAAATATGGACACACAAGGCTGAATGAGAGCAGAGAAACAATACGTTTGCCTTGATGTGTTTAAGATATGCAAAGCTAAAGTTGTTGAAGGTATTGTGCTTGTACGACAGCTGTGTGTCCTCTGGGTTTTCAAGATCACCTTATTGGGAAGGATTCAGGAAGCTACGAAGACTTGGTTGGCCCACAATGGAATAATTCCATTAAGGAGCAAATTAAACAAACAAAATGAAATATGTTGAATAAATCCTTCGTCATAAATACATATGGACATCTCAACATAAATACACATCTCAAGAGTCAGATCATCAGTCACACGCCATGTGCTACACACGCTCAGGTACCACTGTTTCTCAATCCAAAGTCTGTTCCATGGTTTTTATTCCAGCTGCTTTTTGACTTTGGATTTGTGAATGAATTTAGTTCACTTTTTTACCAGGAGCCATTCATGAATAATGTAACAAACCACTCATTTGTTCCTCCAGCTTCATCTGAGTAACGAGTGAGACTGCTTTTGGCATTGGATACTAAAGTGACATACTGTAAATGGCCTTTTGTTGTCTTAGTTTAAAGTAAAGTGACCCACTTCCAAAATAATTATAAGTGAAGCATCTGTTAATAAGTGACTCATCTTTTTTTATTATTATTATAATAACCCCTTTTTAGTATTAGTGTTACAATGAAGTCATTTAGTATTCGTGTATTAGTCATATACAGTACTGTATTTCTGCCACTCCTGCTCGTCTCCATTCATCCATTTTCTATATTGCTTATCCTGTTCAGGTTCACAAGTGAGCTCATCATAACTAGGCTCGGGCGAAAGGCAGACTACACCCTGGACTGGTCGCCAGTCAATCGCAGATTACATGTAGAGACAGACAATACATTCATTCAAGTCAGAGATTTAACCACTGTATCACCAGATTATTTCTTTATAAAAACGTATATTTTTGTTCTGTATATTGTAGCACTATGCTGGCCATGAGGACACTCGGTATTTGAATACTAAATTAAAGTCACATTATTGATTTGTTTTTCCCACCAAATTCAATTCCACAGAGAAAATACAATTAATCAATATCCATCTGTCTTATGAGCTACTTTTCCGCAAAAGTCGAAACAGAAAAAGGTCCGACATTAACAGTGGCGCGGGGCCACTACGCCGCTGTCTCGGGCCACCACCTACATACAGACACTGGCCCGATCGGGCCTCCGAAAATGGCCCAAAATGGCCCACTGGCCCCTTCATGTTTTCTTTAAAGAATTGTACCCATCTTACAAATTCTGCCTGCATAATCAAACATATGAGCAGAACTGTATGTTTTCTCATTTACTAAATGAAAGTTGGCCTGTGAATTTTCAAAATAAGAGCAAATAAGAGTAAATAAAAATAAAGTATTACGTGTTCAAATAAAGTACTTAACTGTAGAATAATTCTTTGAAAAAAAAACAACAAAATACAGATAATACTTCATGTTTTGATAATAAGGGTCGAAGCAAACTTATGCATTGTAAAAATCCATTCTACATAGGGAGAAGGGTTTTCCAGAATGTAGAGATCAACTTTGGGGATGCGTATTATACATGAGAAATTACAGTATGTGTAATCACTAACATACAAAATAATAATTAAAGGTAAATCAAAATCATAAAACAAATACTCATCATACACACGCGCGCACTGCACCCCTAAGATGAGCCAATATTTCATAATATGCATGTAGTATACATATATATTAATACATAATCATAGATCACTTTACAGTTGAGACTGTGAATTCCAGAATGCACATATCTGAAAACAATGAGTCCCAGCCCTGGAACAATGAGTCCCTGCAACTTATGAACACTATGATCATGGCATACAGATACAATAATTCTCCGCTATGATGGTTGTTGGATTTTTATTTGTACAATTTGTGTAATATTTTTGTGTTGGGGCGGCACAGTGGTACGACTGGTTAACACATCTGCCTTATAGTTTCTGAGGACCGGGGTTCAAATCCCGCCCCCGCCTGTGTGGAGTTTGCATGTTCTCCCTGTGCCTGCATGGGTTTTCTCCGGGTACCCCAGTTTCCTCCCATCTCCCAAAAATAATCTTAATTGAAAAATCTTAATTGAAGACTCTAAATTGCCCGTAGGTCTGAATGTGAATGCGAATGGTTGTTTTGCTATCTGTGCCCTGCGATTGGCTGGCGACCAGTCCAGGGTGTATCCTGCCTCTCGCCTGGAGTCAGCTGGGATAGGCTCTAGCACGCCCGCGACCCTAGTGAGGATAAGCGATATGGAGAATGGATGGATGGATTTTTGTGTTATCCATTGCTCTTGCTCTCTGTCAATGTATTATGTTCCATCCTGCCATGATAGCATTTTTTTAGGACAATATAGTTGCCCAAAAACTATCATGATAAACGATAGTATCGTTGTTTTATTTTTTTATGCCACTGATATCATGATATTACAGAGCATAATAATTCAGGTACATTCTTTTAAGAACAATTAACTTTGAGTTAAAAATATTTAAATATTTAAAAAAAATCAGGGCGGCACGGTGGCCGACTGGTTAGAGCGTCAGCCTCACAGTTCTGAGGACCCGGGTTCAATCCCCGGCCCCGCCTGTGTGGAGTTTGCATGTTCTCCCCGTGCCTGCGTGGGTTTTCTCCGGGCACTCCGGTTTCCTCCCACATCCCAAAAACATGCATGAATTGGAGACTCTAAATTGCCCGTAGGCATGACTGTGAGTGCGAATGGTTGTTTGTTCCTATGTGCCCTGCGATTGGCTGGCAACCAGTTCAGGGTGTACCCTGCCTCCTGCCCGATGACAGCTGGGATAGGCTCCAGCACGCCCGCGACCCTAGTGAGGAGAAGCGGCTCAGAAAATGGATGGATGGATAAAAAAAATCAGACTCAGCCTCTGTTCTCAAAAATTGTACTTAATCAAATATTAAACATTTGTCACATAGAATCAGACTTATTAACCCACAAAACAGGCCCCAAAAAAATTCTTAAAGCCTGCCAAATTTGAATGAACAATGTAGGCACTCAAAAGCATTTGGGATTTCTTACTGTTTTAAATCACATGCCATACATGTTAATATTACTATCATTTTTTTGAGTCTTTATTTTTATTTCTTGTATGAATGTTGTCGTGTTACATACTGTATACGTACTGTATAAGTTCTGCTGCCTGTATAATTTCTGCTGTCTCTTGGCTTTTGAAAAATAAATTAAACTCTCAATAGGCTTTTACCTGGTTCAATAAATGATAAATAAAATGTTAACTAAGGTCCACGCTCAAGCTGCTGGACTATGCGATCTGCACCTGTCAAATGACGCTGAAAATTAGTTTGCTGAAGTCAACTACTGCTTGAATATTGATAACGTGTGCCGCTGTGGTAATGGTTTATAAACAGTTAACTTACCCATTTTAGTGTTTATCTATCTATGCGTGTGTGTGTGTGTGTGTGTGTGTGTGTGTGTGTGTAGATCAATCGGTGTTACGGACGTAACAAGTCAGCGTTCAGTGATTTCCGTAACAAAATACGGACATTCCGTAATATTTGACAGCTCTGAAGCACCTTGTCAACAGAGTCATTCTATGAAATAAAAACAATTTCAAAAAAAAACTCTCGGTAGTTTGTATTGAAAGCCAACACTTCAAAAACTGATGTAGATTGTCACGTTTGGACAAAAATATTTTTTTTTTCCAAAAGTATTTTAGAACAAATAAGATTAAAAGAAAACTATTAAAAAAAAAAAAAGAAACTATTAAAATAAACTACATTTATTATTTGAATATAAATTCTTCTCTTGTGATCCACAGGAAACGAAGTCCATCTGCATCCAGGGATCCAAACCAAAAATACGACCAAAGGGAGGGGGGTGACCATTCACATTATGCCCCGACAGACGGAAGCATGCCCAGATCACCGTCTGACTATGGGGATGGGGACCCTCGGCGGGCTCCGCGGGGCCCACATTTGTATCCAGACGTAAATGCAGCATGGATTGGCTACAGAGACCGACAGGGTCCTGGACGCTGGCACTCCCAGGAATACCCTCTGGACCAGGAGCTAGATGGGCCACACAATGAATATGAGCTCCAGAGACAGCGACAGGAGGAGTTCCAGACACGCTATCGCAGCGACCCCAACCTGGCACGCTATCCTGTTAAGCCGCAGCCCTACGAAGAGCAGATGAGAATGCATGCGGAGGTGGGCCGCCTCAGGCATGAGCGACGTCATAGCGATGTCTCGCTAGCTTACACCGAGCAGGACGAACCGGCTCCCATCCGGCTGTCACGTCAACATCTCACTGAGCGCCGTCCGCCTATGGTGGGACAGCGATCTTACTCTGTTGACCGCTCCACCGCAGGGCCCATGGGTCCTGGCCTTGGAGGCCACAGAACATCAAACCACAGCCCCCCAACACCCCACCGCAGCCCTGTGCTGGGTGACCGACCTGGGGATCTGCAGAGAGGTGACATGGGCGGAGGAGGGGAATCTATGAGGAGACAACAGCATCACTTGGACCCCAACTCAGCTGTCCGCAAGACCAAGAGGGAGAAGATGGAAAGCATGTTGAGGAATGACTCTCTGAGCTCTGATCAATCAGAGTCGGTGCGTCCTCCACCACCCAAGCCCCACAAAACCAAAAAGGGAGGGAAGATGCGGCAGGTGTCACTGAGCAGCTCAGAGGAGGAGCTGGCAACTACGCCGGAGTACACCAGCTGTGAGGATGTCGAGATAGAGAGTGAGTCAGTCAGTGAGAAAGGTACGCACACACACCTTTAGCGTCACTCTCTCCATATTTACGATGTATTTTTCCCCCTTTTCCCCTGTTCAACCTCAATTCTAATTCTATTAATATCATGTTTTTTTTTTCAGAGAAGGCAGATTTGGTTACTGTTGTTTCATGTTTATATTGATTGATTGTGTATATGTAGCTTTAGCTGTCAGGTATAACCTTCAGTCTACTATGTGCTTTCTCTTTATGCTCCACCTTTACTCTTGTATGTCTTGTATGTTTATGGCTCATTGTTTTCCTTTTTACAAAAAACAAAAACAAACTATTTGATTTTCTTTATAGAATGATTTTGCATAACAGTATATTTGCATTAATATGCGTTTTATAGGCGGCACGGTGGCCGACTGGTTAGAGCGTCAGCCTCACATTTCTGAGGACCCGGGTTCAATACCCGGTCCCGCCTGTGTGGAGTTTGCATGTTCTCCCCGTGCCTGCGTGGGGTTTCTCCGGGCACTCCGGTTTCCTCCCACATCCCCAAAACATGCATTGATTGGAGACTCCAAAAAATGACCGTAGGTGTGACTGTGACTGTGAGTGTGAATTGTTTGTTTGTATGTGCCCTGCGATTGGCTGGCAACCAGTTCAAGGTGTACCCCGCCTCCTGCCCGATGACAGCTGGGATAGGCTCCAGCACGCCCGCGACCCTCGTGAGGAGAAGCGGCTCAGAAAATGGATGGATGGATGCGTTTTATACTGAAGATTCTATCACTATAGCAACTTGCCATGAACACTTAAGATGGAAAACAGTGAGTCTGTGTGTGCGTGTGTGTGTGTGTGTGTGTGTGTGTGTGTGTGGGCGCGTGCGTGCGTGTGTGTCTTCAGCCAAGAATCATCATATCAAAGTTATATCGCTATGTTTGTGTTTTGATTAACACGGAAACTTTGCTTCAACCAAGGATATGCGATGGTAACATGTAACGAGCTAGCCTTTAAAAAGTGGGAGGCATAAACAAGAACTGTCTGACACCGTTTACCTGATTTGGATGTAAATAGCCTCAATTTGAAGGTGAAAGTCTGCAGCAAGCACATCTTGTTTCTTTCATTTCAAATCCGTTGCGGTGCTGTTTTATCCGAAATGATGACAATTGTGTTCATGTCCCAATTTTTATGGACCTGACTGGAAGCACAAATCAATGCTGCTAGTAACATAAAGATGAAATTTATAGAGAGAACTTTAAAATAAAATGTATGAATACTGAAATCTTGACTAATTTAGTCACAAATGCACTTTACTCTGAGAAATCTGGGCTTGTTTAGTTGAATACAAAGCCAACCTATTACAACCCCAATTTCAATGAAGTTGGGACGTTATGTGAAACAAAAACAGAATACAATGATTTTCAAATCATGTTAAACCTATATTTAATTGAATACACTACAAAGACAAGATACTTAATTTACAAGATATTTAATGTTCAAACTGATAAACTTTATTGTTTTTAGCACATAATCATAATCACTGTGAATTTTATGGCTGCAACACGTTCCAAAAAGCTGGGACAGGTGGCAAAAAAGACTGAGAAAGTTGAGGAATGCTCATCAAACACCTGTTCGGGACATCCCACAGGTGAACAGGCTAATTGGGAACAGGTGGGTGCCATGATTGGGTATAAAAGGAGCTTCCCTGAATTGCTCAGTCATTCACAAGCAAAAATGGGGCGAGGTTCACCTCTTTGTGAACAAGTGCGTGTGAAAATAGTCGAACAGTTTAAGGACAATGTTCCTCAATGAACAATTGCAAGGAATTTAGGGATTTCATTATCTACGGTCCATAATATCATCAAAAGGTTCAGAGAATCTGGAGAAATCACTCTATGTAAGCGGCAAGGCCGAAAACCAACATGGAATGCCCGTGACCTTCGATCCCTCAGACGGCACTGCATCAAAAAGCGACAACAATGTGTAAAGGATATCACCACATGTGCTCAGGAACACTTCATAAAAACATTGTCAGTAAATATAGTTCAGCGCTACATCCGTAAGTGCAACTTGAAACTCTACTATGCAAAGCAAAAGCCATTTATCAACAACACCCAGAAACGACGCCGGCTTCTCTGGGCCCGAGCTCATCTACGACGGACTGATGCAAAGTGGAAAAGTGTTCTGATTGTTTTTGGAAATTTTGGACGTCGTGTCCTCCGGGCCAAAGAGGAAAAGAACCATCCGGACTGTTATGGACGCAAAGGTCAAAAGCCAGCATCTGTGATGGTATGGGGCTGTGTTTGTGCCAATGGCATGGGTAACTTACACATCTGTGAAGGCACCATAAATGCTGAAAGGTACATACAGGTTTTGGAAACATATGCTGCCATCCAAGCAACGTCTTTTTCATGGCCGCCCCTGCTTATTTCAGCAAGACAATGCCAAACCACATTCTGGACGTTTTACAACAGCGTGGCTTCGTAGTAAAAGAGTGCAGGTACTAGACTGGCCTGCCTGCAGTCCAGACCTGTCTCCCATTGAAAATGTGTGGCGCATTATGAAGTGTAAAATACGACAACAGAGACCCCAGACTGTTGAACAGCTGAAGCTGTACATCAAGCAAGAATGGGAAAGAATTCCACCTACAAAGCTTCAACAATTAGTGTCCTCAGTTTCCAAATGTTTGTTGAATGTTGTTAAAAGAAAAGGTGATGTAACACAGTGCTAAAGATGACCTTGTTCCAGCTTTTTTGGAACGTGTTGCAGCCATAAAATTCCAAGTTAATGATTATTTGCTAAAAACAATGAAGTTTATCAGTTTGATCATTAAATATCTTGTCTTTGTAGTGTATACAATTAAATATAGGTCGAACATGCTTTACAAATCATTGTATTCTGTTTTTATTTATGTTTAACACAATGTCCCAACTTCATTGGAATTGGGGTTGTATGTTATATGAAGAGCAAGTGGTTACACAGCTTTTTTGTACCTTTTGCCATCCAATTCAAGAGCATTGATTGTCCTGCCTCTAACTAAACGCTGCTGGCATAGATAGACGAACAGATATATTTATGATTAATAAAATTAATATAAAATATTCAAGACATAATAATTATGATATCTTAATTTAAGATAGATATGTTAAGAATCAACGTATACCGTCACCACAAAACTGAGATACGAACTGAACCCCGGATTTTGTGAACCTATCCACTCCCCCACCCCACGGAAAAATAAATAAATAAATAAATAATAATAATAATAAATAAATAAAAATTAAAAAAAAGTTCAAAAAAATAAAAAAAAGTTCACCACCAGCACGCTCTCCATCACTTTGACAGCTCAATAAAAAAAATGTGTGAACTATTAATTGGATCAATAATTATTGATGCTGGTTTTACTATAACTCAAGCAGTGCAGAAAAGAGGCATGTGTGAAACTGTGGACAGTATGTTACCAAGGTGATAGAGTCGCAGAAAGTGACATATAGGCCCATCCATCCATTTTCTTTACCGCTTATCCTCACTAGTGTCGCGGGCTGCTGGAACCTATCCCAGCTATCTCCGGGCAGGAGGCAGGGTACACGCTAAACTGGTCCCCAGCCAATCGCAGGGCACATACAAACAAACAACCATTCACACTCACACCTACGGGCAGTTTTAGAGTCTCCAATTAATGCATGTTTTTGGGATGTGGGAGGAAACCGGAGTGCCCGGAGAAAACCCACGCAGGCACGGGGAGAACATGCAAACTCCACACAGACGGGGCCGGAGATTGAACCCGGGTCCTCAGAACTGTGAGGCTGACGCTCTAACCAGTCGTCCACCGTGCCGCCTCGTAAATCTTGTATTAATTATGAAACCCGGCTACAATTATCTAATTAGTTTACGGATGTTAATGTTAAATGTATTAAGTGACGGAGCGATGTTAAGGATTATTTCACAACACAGAATGAACTCACTTCAAATTCAGAAATGGCCAATAAAAACTGAAAAATGTTGTACTTAATATTTTCTGGAGGATGCATTTGGGATCAGCCTTTGAAGTTGGTAATAGTGAAAAATGAAGTGAAACAAACAATGATTATAGTCAATTCTTTTCCAGAATGAGTGCTTAAAGAGGAGGATGCTATTCATGTGGCACAGCTTGAAGCAGGCATCAGGTGCAAGTGGAGATGGGCCTGGTTAAAATTGGAGGCCAGAACAAAAAAGAAAAGAAATTAGGCAAATTTAATTTTAATCTTAAATTTGTACATCAACATGTACTTGAGCGCTGTAAATAATTTTTTTTCTGCGTGAAGAATTTTTTTTTTTTTTTTTTTTTGCCTTATTGTACTCTTCAGAGTCTTCCAGATTGCTTAATTTATATTAAAATAAAATAAAAAGATTATTTGATGGGGCTTGGCGGATCCCCCCAGAACCCTCCTAAAAATTTTTTTTTTTTTTTGGTCACCTTTTTCGTGCCTTTGGTTTTTGCACGTCTGGTATTTTAGTACTCATACACAGATTATTTTACACTTGAGGCTATTTGAGTCACAAGATGCACAAGTCTTGAAACAGTGAGTCCCAGCCCTGGAACAATGAATCCTTGCAATTGATTGTCATGGAATATAATTACAGTAATCCTCCGCTAGATGGCGGTTGTTGCTTCGTGGTCCCGCTACATTGCAGATTTCTATTTGTACAATTTGTACAGTATTTTTGGATTATCCGTTGGTGTTGCGCTCTCTCTCAATATTTTATGTTTCATCCTGCTATGATAGCAAATTGTTTTGGGACGATATATTTTTCCAAAAACTATCACGATAAACGATAGTATCGTTGAAGGTTTTTGTAATGTCACTGATATAATGATAATACAGAACATAATAATTCAAGTACATCCTTTTTAAGCGCAATTAACCTTCAATTCTAAAGAACATTGGTATTGAATGTAGAAGAATAAACACAATATCTTAGATAAATAAAACATAAGTAAATAAATCAGGCTCTGTTCACAAAAACTGTACTTAAAAAATATTAAACATTTGGCACATAGGTATAGAGTCATTAACCCACTAAAGAGGCCCAAAGAATGTCTTGCCTGCCAAATTTGAATGAATAAAAAAAACAACTTTTATATAGTCGAAAGCATTTGGGCTTTGTCACGGTTTTTAAATCAGATGCCATACATTTTAATATTACTGTTATTTTTCAGTCTTTATTTTTATTTGTTGTATAAATGTTGCGTGTTATGTCCTGTGTAATTTCTAATGTATTGAAACTACTCAAAATGTGGATTGGCCCAACTCCTCATTTGAGTCACAGGACGGACAGCTAATAATGTTAGGAAATACATGAAGTACAACCGTTTGACAGTTATGCAAATTCAATGTTATGCAAATTCAATGTTAACACTTGTATGGTGCGTTGATAAATGTTTTACCCTGGGTACGTAACTGGCCCATAAAAGCTTTATCATGGTGTGGGGGATTCCTCTGTTTGAGCGTATTGATGGTAAACAATACACTTACATAGTTATAGTGTGTCTAAAATGTAGGCTAATGCAACCAAATGGGCAACAAGCTTGCTTGTCACAAAATAATTCACACTCATTAAACTTTCTATTTGAAGTTAAGTCGTTTGAGTGCGTCACAATCGTGTCTGACGTTACCTCGACTTGTTGACGACACCGTTCGGCTCGGCGGCTTTGCAGACTAATGTAGAAGCACAGTGTCTTTCAGCTTGCTCTCAGGGTCGGTGGTCCGTGTCACATCTTTTTCCACACCAGCTTGGTGCAACGGGCCAATAGAATCAAGGCAGATTGTCTCTGTGTGTCACGCACACCTCTGTGAACACCTGCCACATGACCGATATATTTCGTCTTCATCTTGCTTTGTTCTATTAACTGTTCTTCTCACTGCGAAACACAGCTGGTGATATATTATTGATGTGAGGCTTTCCAGGTAGCCCCTCAACACAAGTAGGGAGGAAGTCAGGCTGTTTTCGGGTCAGGGTTTGTGTTGATTCTGTTTGCATGTGTCTGCCACTTCCACATGCCAGTCTGTATAGGATTTGAACTGAATTAGACTGTTTTAGAAACCAATTTTTCTTAGCCAGTTTACATGGATTTATTTCATTTTTATAATTGACTGTTCTACTTTCTGATGACAATTACAGCTGTTGCAAATGTATGCTTTCAGCGGGTTTGGTGATTGACCCAAATAAATAGTGAACTGACCCACTGAATCATTTTGCTAACAAATTAATATGCATTAACATTATTTAAATTCAGAATAATGTGTAATTATGTAACAACACTAATAGATAAAAAATTGTAAAGGTGACAGGAAAGCCAGCCATAGATACACCTGTTTTTAAGTTGTCCCCAGAATGATATTGACCATGATTATCATTCACTGTTAAGCTCAAAAAGTTGACCTCGACTGTTCTCTTCTGTTCTGTGGCCAAAGCAAAACTAAAACAATCGACCTGCGTGCACCTAAGGCCAGATCGGCAAAGAGACAGAAAAGAGGGCGCAAAGCACCTTTTGGCCGTATGTGTTCTGTCAGCATCTCAGGGTTTGTGTACTCAGCTTGCCTGGGTGAGGAGATGAGATGTAATAGCAGGCTAGGCAGGGTGCTTTTTATACTCTCAAACCTTCATAACCCCAAGGGTACCCCTGGAGGGAGGAGGGTTGGATGGAATGAGAAGAAGGGGAGTTAGGAGGCAAGAGGGTGTGCCAGCTGTAATGGGTCTGGCTTGTGCCTATGAGAGAAGGTTACTGATTTCCGGCTATGAACCTCTCCCTGTGTTTTACTCTCTATTGATTCCCCTGACATGCAGTCTCATAATCGTGCCGAACAGACAGAAAAGGGGACTGGATGACTAACTACAGCAGTGAGGTGAGCGTTGTACACTGAGAGCCAAACATTCATGATTCATCGCTGTGGAAATCTGTTTTTCCAACCCTGTGGAGCTATTAGACAACTTGAAAGTATTTTATTCAACTAGTTGCTGATAGTGTCGTGTTTCATTTGCTTGACGTCTGTGCAGTCAGCGGGGGTTCATGTGCCACTCAGTGACGGTTGAATGTAAGTGTGAATGGTGGCCTGTCTATATGAGTGAATGGCAATCAATCCAGGGTGAAGTCCACCTTGCGCTGTAAGTCAGTTGGGTTGGGCTCCAGCTCACTTCGAGCGAGCCTGTGCAGTTTAATGGGAGTAACTCTGAGATAGTTACTCATCTTAATTAACTCTTAATGAGAAAAATTCATTACAGAGTATTTTAATAGCTAAACTATGTGATCTCTTGCAAACACATACCCTTTCCCAAAAAAATTGATATCATGGAAAAGTTTTATTTCCATAATTCCATTCAAAAAGTTAAACTTTAAAATTACAGATTCAGGGCCCACAATTTAAACAATTTCAACTATTTATTTGTTTTACTTTTACATCATTTGGGCTTCCAGCTCATAAAACCAACGGTATCAGGAATTTAAAAAATTAGAATACTGTGAAGAACTCAGCATTTACTCCTCAGTTTTTGGAGAGAAAAAAGAAAGAAATTAGGGTCACATTAAATCAATCAAAATATGGTACTTTCAAAACGATGTTAATCTTCACTACTTGGTTGGGAATCCCTTTGCTTTAATCGCTGCCTCGATGCACCATGGCATTGAGGCAACCAGCCTGTGGCATTGCCTGGGAGTTATGGAAGCCCAGATTTCCTTCATACTTTCTGTCAGTTCTTCTTTGTTTTTGGGTCTGCTGCCCCTCATTTTCCTCTTAATAATACCCCATAGATTCTCAATGGGGTTTAGATCCGGCGAGTTGGCTAGCCAGTCAAGCACTGTGATGGCACGGGCATCAAACCAGGTTTTGGTGCTTCTGGCGGTATGGTTAGGGGCCAGGTCCTGCTGGAAGAGGAAATCTGCATCTCCATACATCCTCAGCAGAAGGAATCATGAAGTCCTCTAAAACAGTCTGATAGACTGTTGCGGTGACCTTAGATTTAAGAAAGCAGAGTTTACCGACACCTGCACTGGACATTGCACCCCAAATCATGACTGACTTTGGATATTTCACACTGGAGCTGAAGCAGCTTGGGTTCTGTTCTTCACCCGTCTTCCTTCAAACCCTTGGACGTTGATTCCCGAATGAAAGGCTCACTTACTTTAAAATAAATCAATAAATAAACTTTTCCTTTATATTCTATTTTTTTGGAAAGGGTCTATATGTCGCCGGCACAGTGAACGACTGGTTAGCACATCTGCCTCACAGTTCTGGGTACAGGGGTTCAAATCCCAGCCCCGCCTGTGTGGAGTTTGCATGTTCTCCCCGTCCCTGCATGGGTTTTCTCCGGGCTCTCTGGTTTCCTCCCACATCCCCAAAACATGCGTGGTAGGTTGATTGAAACTGCCCGTAGGAGTGAATGTGTGTGCGAATGGTTGTTTGTTTCTATGTGCCCTGCGATTGGCTGGGGACCAGTTTAGGGTGTACCCTGCCTCCTGCCCGGAGATAGCTGGGATAGGCTCCAGCAGCCCGCGACACTAGTGAGGATAAGCGGTAAAGAAAATGGATGGATGGGCCTATATGTCACTTTCTGCGACTCTATCACCTTGGTAACATACTGTCCACAGTTTCACACATGCCTCTTTTCTGCACTGCTTGAGTTATAGTAAAACCAGCATCAATAATTATTGATCCAATTAATAGTTTACACAGTTTTTTTATTGAGCTGTCAAAGTGATGGAGAGAGTGCTGGTGGTGAACTCCACCACTGCCTGCATGCTGCCTCCATCCTGAATCATCACTTTGTGGGGCCTAGGAGTCAAGGCGAACAGGCAGGGCTGGGCATAGACTTCTGATGCTCACAATTCACTAGCGTGATGAGTTTCCTCCTGCCTTAAAAACCACACAGTGCCTTGTTGGGGATAAGTGCCCAATTGTGAAGTGCCATTGTTAATATAGCTTGAGAGCTCAGAAAAGGAATACTGCATGCTGACACCTGTGCCCACTCGTTTTAACAAATGTGGAGGATGGCCTTGGAAAACCGGTATACTGTGAGGTATACTGTATAGATATCGTACACTGTACATACACCAACAAGAATTAAATATTAAAAATCATATTATTGCCTAATGAGGATAAGTGGTAAAGGAAATGGATAGATGGATGAGTATATCTCTTCTTTGTAATTATAACAGTTTCAACTGTTCTGTAAAGACTTAAGTTTTTGGAGAGTTTGTAGGATTTTCTTTGGTCTGTTCATCCAGAAGAACTTGTAAGATTTAGCCGTCATCCATTTTTTATACCGCTTAGCCTGTTCACATTGAGGAAAAAAAATAACTTAAATGATTTTAGCAAATTGCTGCAATACTTTCCATACCCACTGTATGTATGTATGTTTGTATTTATTTATTTTTATTTTTGTATTATATGTTGCAATATACTGTGTATTCTTTTATTAGGTTTTTGATTTCTTTTCGGTTGAGCCTACGGGGGTATCTGCATAATATTTATGATATATTAGATATAGATATAGATAAATATAGATATTTATATAAAACAACTGTTCAATGTCTTTGTAACTGGAAAACCTGAATATAAAGTTGTTTAAAAAAAAATTGGCCCTAGGCAAGTGATTTGTTAAATAGAGTTTGTCTACCATGCTGAAATGCTCTCTAGTGTTTATGCTGCTGACACTAAAGCAGCTGGGGAGGATAATCACTGTTGTCAGCTGTTGTTAGAGGGTCACCGGGGCTAAAGCCTGTCAAGGGACACTCATAGTGTTTTATCAAAATGCATAATTTGTTTTCACACTAACATCTGATGGTTATATTGATGGTGGTAATGATTATGATAATGATGCTTTGTTACAACTCTGGGGAAGACAAACATGTCTCATAACAATTAGCTTTTATGGTTCTTTGATCTGAGCGTGTGTTTTCCTTATGTTGGTCAGTACCTTTTTTGTTATAACCACAACTGCCATTTTGCTTTTTCCATAGGGATCATATATGGTTCTGAGAATTTGTGGAATACCGTAATTTCACGTGTATAATGCGCACCCATGTATTATACGCACCCCCCAAAGTTGACCTCAAAATTCTGGAAAACCCTTCAACCTATGTATAATGCGTTTTTACAATGCATGATTTTGCTTCTACCCATATGATCAAAACATGAAGGTTTATCTGTATTTTATTAGTTTTTTCAACTAAGTATTCTGAAGTTAAGCACTTTGTTTGAACACGGAATTCTCTTTTATTTACTTGCTCTTATTTTGAAAATCACAGCCCTACTTTTATTTAGTAAATTAGAAAACACGCAGTTGTGCTTATATGTTTGATTACCCAGGCATAATTTGTAAGATGGGTACAATTCTTGAAATAAAACATGAAGGGCCATGTGAAACACATTTCATTTTATTTTAATGGGATTCGAATTAAACGGTCAAGCATTTCAGAAAAGCATTATCATTAAACAAAACATAACCATAGAGACAAAAACAAATAAAAACATAATTAATGATGGTTGTTGTTCAGTCATCAGTCATATTTAAAAAAAATAAAAATAATAATAATATTTCACCAATTCTGCCAGGGTATGTAAACTCATGAGCACAACTGTACATATATGCAGTCATATTGGAATGAAAGTGTAGGCTACACATTTTTCATAACCACTAGGTGGCGGTGGCATATTAGAATGAACGTGTAAACCTTTCTCATAACCTCTAGGTCGCGGTGACATTTTGGAATGAAAGTGTGCAGCTTTTTCATAACCTCTCGATGGCGGCATACATTTATGAAAAAATATGATTTCCCCCCCCCCCCCCCCCCCCCATTTGCCTCTGTATAATACGCACTATTGACGTTTGACAATTTTTTTGGGGAAAAAATGGGCATTATACGCGAGAAATTACGGTATGTGCATTGGGGTCTTTGTATATACTTGAGTCTGTGTGCGTACGAACTCGTCAGGTTGTGTCTATGTTGTGGTTTGTGATGTCCTCACTGCTCCCTCTTGCTGTCCTCTCTTATGTACGTACACCCTCCCCCAACCTTACAGGAGATTTGGATGGCCATTGGTGGGACCATGCATCTTGGCATAGCAGCGAGGCCTCCCCAATGTCTTTGGTGAGACATGTGGAGCCCCCTCCCTCCTGCCTCGTAACCTCTATCTTTCTCTTTCTCCTTCTCCTCCCCTCATTCCCTGTATTCCAGAGTCTATTGTCATTTCACATTTCCTTTGTTTTATTTACACCTTTGCATGTTCTTTTTCTGTTTTCTTTCTGTTTTTATCCCACACCTTTAGGGGACAGTCAAAGGGGAAAAAGAAAAACAATTGAGCACGCATTTATGTCTGAGCCGGCACACACCTTATCTGAGAGGCAAAAGAAAATGGTGCGCTTTGGGGGACACTCATTTGAAGAGGACTTGGCGTGGTGTGAACCGCAAGTTAAAGACTCAGGAGTTGATACGTGCAGTAGCACTACCCTAAACGAGGAGCATAGCCATAGTGAGAAGGTACTGAGACAATGTAGCCTGCATTTCAAAAAACAAATCTATCTATGACCTCCCCGTCTTTGTTTGCTCTGTGTCACTAAGTGTACATAGGTGAGATGTTTCTTTTTTTGCGTTTTATATGACGTCGAAATCTATTTCTTTTACGATTTTGTTCCTTTTTGTTTTGGGTTAATTATGGTTGCACCTTGCTTGGTGTGGCTGGGAAAAAAACTTGCAGGGAAAACCTCTTTGCTTGCTACTTGTACTTGCTGTTTTCCTCCCCAATAGAAAAAACCCACACCATACAGTTGTAGTAGTAAAGCAGACCACTGACACTCAACTTCTCTGTTTGTCATGGCAAAAAGGAATGTGTGTCTCTCCTAGTTGCATGCTCGTTTTCGTATTTTGTGTTGTTCCTCTGCAGCGGTCCTGTTAGAGCGACAGGCAAACCTTAGGCCGTCCCTCACACTCTGCTGCCCTCCCCCACAGCAACCAGTCCAGATAAAACCTTCCCCTGGCCAATATTCCACCCACGTTTATACAAAACCCCAACTAATTGTCAGCACACCTAATAGAGAAGATTTAATTTTTTTGTGTGTGTGTGTTTTTATGTTTTTCTTTTTTCCCTTCCACTGCTGTGTCTGTTTTCACCCCGTGTGTGTCTCACTGCTTCTTTTGCTTTTCATCTTTTTTAATCATTTCTCTAATTTGGTTATTCTATCCAAAATGACCCTTTTAACCCTTTTCATAGTCTGCTATCCCTTCAACAACTCCTATTAAAAAGTGGTTGTATGTGTGTCGTGAATCTTTTGCATGAGACACTGACTTTCTGTCCCACAATGCGCTGGTTCAGTAATACTGGGGCTGCTTGCTTTACTCTGCATAGGGCACTGCATGACGCTTACGGCACCCCTCACTCTGGCAGGTTCACATAAGCTCTGGAAATAACAATGCTATTGCGAATTTGTTATATTTCACATTTATCATAATATATCAAAGTATTCATTTTCTGAGGAAATGCTATTTTTAAAAATCAAATTAAACATTAAAAATATCTTTTTATTACACTCCACTTGAGTAGCGAGCTTGTGTGAACGTTCTCCCGGTAAATCATGGGTGTCAAATTCGAGGCCCGGGGGCCAGATCCGGCCCGCCACATGATTTTATGTGGCCCGCGAAGGCAAATCATGCGTGTCAACTTCCATGATTCTGGTTCAAATCTGTACCAAGATTTCAAATTGTCCTATTTTGTAAATAACATTGAGATTTTGTAAGCATTTTTGTGTTACCAAATATGAACAATAGTTGAAAAACCCATAACCCTTGATTTCTGATTGCAAAACAATTTTATAAATTTTGGGTGTAATAATAATATGATGAGGTGATTCAGCTGTTAGGCTGCTACAGCCAAACAGGACAAAAAAAAAATAAAAAAAATTATGAAGTGATTAAAGATTTGTATGGTTTCACAGTAATAACGGCCCTCTGAGGGAAACCGTAACTACAATGTGGCCCGTGACAAAAATGAGTTTGACACCCCTGCTCTAAGTGAATGAACACTTCCCCAAATGCCCCCATTCACTGAACTTATCTGAAGTGATCACATTCAAGTTTGTAAACACGAAGTGTGTTGTTGCTCTGACCTCATAGCATCCGGTGACGTGGCAGCCGTCCAAAGACGGGGATCGCCTCATAGGGCGCATTTTGCTCAATAAGAGAATGAAAGATGGAAGTGTGCCTCGAGACTCAGGAGCTCTGCTTGGTCTTAAGGTGAGCTTACTGTAGTAATGGGTTGATCATATACTTTTTGTGTGATTTTCCTGTGCTACTCTCAATATCTCATTACATCACAACCTGATTCTGTATTAGTATTCAATGGGACTTGACTCTGGTCATAATCAATACCATTGTATAATATCAGCATGCTCGAAACTAATACCACTAAAATGATTAAGTTACATGTTGGAGTACATGTTTTGCTAGCATCTCCACATACTGTAAAGTGCTATTGTTGTCCCTTGCATACATGAATAAGATCATTCCATATGGCTCAAAAACAACTTAAGTCCAGGCAGATAGAGGACCAGAAGGAAAGTGAACAAAGAGCAGCAACATGAGGGGGAAAAAAATCATTATTGATTAAATGAGCCTCCTAAAAATGCACGTTTGTGTTTGCTCAGTGCCTTTGTGCATTTCTGTCTCCTCAGCAGCAGCAAATACACTCAGTAGTCCAGCCAGTCAGTCCATCATTCAGGCTGCCAGCTTTGCCCTCGCAGCCCATCCCTCTCTGTTCTCTTCTTTGAGGCCCCCGCTTCGGCCTCAGCCGGTTACATAAAGCCATTTCATTTAGCAGACTTCCCTAAGCTCCTTTGTATGTTGGCATTCAGCCTCCATTAAGCAGGATTTTATTTGTATGATGAGGGTGGAGTATGGCATCTTGACTACAGGACACTTCTAGCCCACAGGCTTGCACTGTTACAGAACCACAGTAACAGTACATAGGACTAAAGCATTACCCTAGACATTAAAAACTGAAAGAAAACAAAGAATAAAAACTTTTATCTCAGACTTTCCATTTGAAAAGCTTTACTGTATTATCATACTTGAAAACTGTAAACTGTAAGAAAAAAAGATTTACAGCTGTAAACAAACAGGAGTATGTATTGTAAATAGAGGTAAACTGCTCACAGGTTATCCTCGAAAGTGGTTTCATATCCATCAATGCGTAGTTGCTCTTACATTCACCTCTCTTCTTCACCACAGGTGGTCGGAGGCAAGATGACAGAATCTGGTAGGCTTTGTGCTTTCATCACTAAAGTGAGAAAAGGAAGTCTAGCAGATACTGTTGGGCACCTCAGACCAGGTATTCATAATTCCTCAAACATGAAGATCTTATTAAACTAAATGTTGTATGTGTGTTTAATAAAAACTGATGATTTTACAGGTGACCAGGTGCTGGAATGGAATGGCAGGCTTTTACAAGGAGCCACATTTAAAGAAGTTTACAATATAATTCTAGAATCCAAGCCTGAACCACAAGTGGAACTCGTGGTCTCACGGCCCATCGGGTGAGACCTCACAACCACATTCAATGTAGTACTATAGTCCTCACACATGACAGGTCTTTGTTCTGAGTGTTTTTGTACATGCTTTCAAAGGCTTTTATGATTTTCACATCAAATATTATTATTATTATTATTATCCATCCATCCATTTTCCGTACCGCTTATTCTCATTAGGCTAGCGGGCGTGCTGGAGCCTATCCCAGCCGACTCTGTGCGAGAGCCGGGATACACCTTGAACTGGTCGCCAGCCAATCGCAGGGCACATATAAACCATTCGCACTCACATTCACACCTACGGGCAATTTAGAGTCTTAAATTAACCTACCATGCTTGTTTTTCGGATGTGGGTGGAAACCGAAGTAACCGGAGAAAACTCACGAAGGCACAGGAAGAACATGCAAACTCCACACAGGCGAGGCCGGATCTGAACCCGGTTCCTCAGAACTGTGAGGCAGATGTGCTAAACAGTCAGACACCATGCCGCTTAGTATGATTATTATTATTGTTTTTATTATTATTATTAATATTATTATTACATTTGTTAAGATCACAGAATGATCAATATTTAATTATATAGATTAATGGCAAATTCAACCACTTTATTTCGGCCACCACTAATCAATGCTCACTCACAAGGACAAATGTTTGCTGTAAGGTCAAAAATTAATGCAGGCATCTCATTCAGGATAGCAGGGACGCATAAAGTAAGATCAGTCTGCGTCTTAGGATGCAGAGCTATGGCTTAGGACTCTGGCGTGGTGCTGGAAAGCCGGCGCATGATTTTTTAAAATTCCCCCCCCCCCCGACGAGACAGGACTCTAACGTGCAACTAATTTGGTCGCAAATGGGCCCAAATTTCTGAATGGTGCCGGGGGTGGGGGGGACTGACAGGTGGCCAATCAATTGAGGCAGAAAAAAACATTTCCACGACCTGAAAGCAGACACATGAAACCCATCGTGGTCTCTAAAGCAATCAGAGATAGTTGTCATGAACGGAACAAAGGACAGGACCCAAAGTGCACGACTCCAATTCAAATGGACAGTTTAAAAAAGAGAGGTTTAATAAACGGGCAGAGGCTGGTACACAGGCAGGCAATATCCAAAAAACGTGAGGCAAAAAGGCAAGGTCAATAATCAGAACAGGGTGTCGTCTGACTATGAGTGGGTGACGTGGAAACAAGGATTGCTGGAACCTGACAACAAGGTACAACGAACTGGCGACCAGAAAGAATGAGACAGGAGGTTAAATGCATGGGGTAATTAGGGTAAGCGAGACACAGGTGGGGAAGATGCTCTCAGGAGCAGGTGTGTACGAGACATGGGGGAAAACAACAACCAGAACACACACCCATGACAATAGTGAAGGGCGGGGACCCTCCATCTGATTGGCCGTGTGCGTGTCTGTCTGGTTTGTGTGTGCGTGCGTGCGTGCCTGCCTTTGAAACGCGGGCACAAAATAAGTCAATTTCTCTCTCCTGGTTTGTACTAAGGAGTGCTGTGTGAATGAAGACTAATGTACTTGAAGTCACTGAAGCGCAGCACATTCAGCATTAGGTTATTGATTCACTTGACCTCATCCTTTTCTCTCACCCTCACACTTCTTACCCCCCCCCCCCCCCACTTCCATCCCCACAGAGATATTCCAAGGATACCAGACAGCACACATGCACAACTGGAATCAAGTGAGTCTTCAACATTTAACAATCCTTGTCTATTACATAATCCTACTGTGTCCAACTAATCACCCAAGCCTAAATCTGAATGAATTTCTTCATTCACACTGCCTCTCTGAATTTCTTGCTCCTTTCTCCCTCCCTCGCGTTTCCATCGTTCCCTAAATTCCTTATCATTTCTCTGTTATCATACATTTTCTTCACTAAAACCACAGTAGTATTTCCTAAATGGTTGCTTCATGTCTTCTTTCAGGTTCAAGTTCTTTTGAGTCCCAAAAGATGGAGCGCCCGTCCATTTCTGTCACCTCCCCCATGAGTCCCAACATGCTGAGGGATGCTCCCCAGTACTTGTCAGGACAGCTTTCAGTAAGTGACCTTACAGTGACATATGGACTGTGAGCTATCCTTAGTGATAAATGGCCTTGTCTGTGTCCAGATGTGTTATGCACATGATCCACATCCAACCGATATACAATGTAGATATATCTTTTTTTTTTTTCTTTTGCATAATTTTCAATGTGCACATGGACACAAATCTAAAAAATGGTGTGTGACTTTGTTAAAACGGTCACAGAGTCACTTCTATTTCGCTGACCTTTTTACCATACCCGCTCTGGATTATCAGTGGTGCGATGTGTCCATTTTCTAGTTTAAGAACCAAAACCCTCCTGGGATGAATGGGTTAAACAATTGTACTGAAATATGACATCAGCTACTTATATAATTTGAGATGTAGAATAAATAAATTAGCATGTGCTAACATGCAGTTGTGGGTGCGTGCCTGCATGTATGTGTGTATGTGTGTGTGTGTGTGTGTGTGTGTGTGTGTGTGTTTTAAGTAATACAAATTAATAAAAATTTTCATGTAACAAAAATGCTAGATTTGGGTAAGGCCAAAACAATATTACAACAGTATTTTTAAGCAGTCTTCAAACTTTTTAAAGTTTGTGGGGCTAATGACACAAGATGGCAGGCTTGGAACTAAAATAAGGTTAATAATTATGTATCCGTAACATCAAATAAGCAGTGAAGAGACAAATTATCTCTGGAAAAAAAATCTTAAAGATACAAATGAGAGGCAAAAAGAAAAAAAAAAAGAATAGTCTCCTAAAAGTGCAAACATCTGTTTTAGTGTTTGGGTGTATTGTGAATTTTGGTTTTATTGCATTTCCTTTCTTGTTATTAATTTTGCTTATCCAGAGCCAAAGCCTTAGTAGAAGAACACCGCCTATTCCCCCTAGGGTCCAGGTAATGGGCCCTGTCTGAAGGGCACCCTCTATTTGGTCTTTGCTCTTTGACTGTTGACTGGCCTTTTTCTGTTTCCATACTTGGGAAATTGCATTTTCAGGGAAATTAAAGCTTCATGTTTCCCTGTCAGTGCAGTGCCTTGTGTTACATTCTTCCATATGATTTCTTGCTATCACCATTTTGATTGGACTTATTATGTATTGCTCATTTTAACCCATTCATTTCCGTTTGCCTCGGTAGCGCATGCCCAACTAATCAACATCAGAAACAGTTTCCATTGCCTTGTTCAAGTTGCTGATATGAAATATTTTGTCATACATATGGGATCTTGACAAAGGTTTTGAAGGAGGGCGTTTTAAGGACATAGGACTGGACTTATTTTCCACTTCAATGCAAAATGAACCTCCCTTTAGACAGTACATAACTCCATAATCACACACATCTCCTGAAAAACTCTTCCTTTTTTGTGTTCTCGTGATGCAGAAGTATAAATCATCATCATCAATCTAGTTTTGTTTAACTTATTTGTGGCATTATTTTGCAGCGAAAAAAAGTTGAATGTTTAGTTTTACAGCCAAACGATAGCTGTACCGTGCACAAGAATATTGCACATTTATTTTAAATTCCACTAAAACAAAGATGTAGAGCCTGTTCTTGACATCAAGGGCTACTCTCTGCTATCACGGATAGCAGTAATGTACTTCTATAATGCTATGACATTTGACGGACTTGGGGTTCACACATTTGGATTGTTAATTTTGTTCCACCGTTTTGCACAAAAAATATGTATAAATTCTCTCTGACAACTGAGCTCATTGACAGAATATCAGAGTCCCTCAATAAGTCCTTTGGAAAATTCAGTGTGGGATTTCAAAACAAAAAATTGTAAACTCCATAAATGTGTATATAATCAGATTATTAATAATAACCTTTCACGGGACCCATGGACATTTTTTTGTATCCAACTAATTTGCTGCAAAGTTGCAAGCATGTGTTGGTTGATCCCAAGTAATATGCCCCATAGAATCACATCAGACAACATGGTTGTTTGTAAGACACACAACTTAAAGGGAACGATTAAAAAAGCGTGAAGCTACTTCAATGGAAAGCTCATGAAAATGAAAAAGAATTGATCAAATTCTAAGTGAACCCATAAAGGTTTGTAAAAGGTAAGATTTATTTAATAGTGGATATAGAGCTAAATATGTACAACTGTAGACGTAGAATTCTGAATAACCAGGTATATTGCCCAACCATGTCAGCACTTATATGTATGTGTGTTGGTATTATCTAATCTTAAAAAAAGTGCAACATTAGAACTTATTGACAACATTTTAAGAACTGCTGGTGAATGCTTCCAATTGTTATGATGCACAGAGCGGTATTGTGACGCCTTTAAATAAGGTATGTGCATTTTTAATTGATAGATTAAAATCTAAAATTGGTACATTTCATTATCAAATAGCATAGTGTTTAAATCAGACTGTTACACTCTTATGTATAGCCGCAGAGACATTGTATAGTTTGTTGATGTCTTGTCTTTTGACTCTGTTATTATTCATTCTGTTTAATCGGTTTCTAATACATTTTCTCTTCAATATATGATCATGTCATATTGATTAACATGTAGTATTCTTATAGCAGTATGATTCAATTTATGTGGGTTGAACAACCTTTTGGGTCATACGCTCCCGTCTGTTTTCACATTTTCTCGACAAACTGGTCTTGGCTACATTCTTTTACAATGCTGCATGGTTAGCTGGTAGATTTACTTGCTGGCGCTCCATTATCATATTCTTGATGAAGTATGGACAAAAACTTAGAAGATGTCTTTTTTTTTCATTTCATCCAATTGCTTTAAGGCCACTGTTACAAGTTTTACCCCTTCTAAGTGTCTGCTTTTGGCGTCCATACTTCCTTTTTACCACCTTTGATTACTCTTGCAAGAGCATGATTGATTTGTCAATATCAGTGCCCTTTGTCCAGTATCGGAGACATTATTACAGACAACATCATCACTGCTAGGTCGCATTATTCCCTGCTAGCAATGGTAGAGCATATTTCTTGTAGTATTTCTCTTCACTTTTGGTTAAATGAAATCCAGATGAATTACAGCCAATTTCCTTTCCATAATATTTATTCATCCGTCCAAGAGAAATACTGCATGATGAATGATCAGACCAGACACAAACAATCACACTTATGCGCACAAGTTCAACATACACAGCCATACGACTATATAGTTTGATTAGCAGTCACATTCATACACATTTGTTTACTGGGGGCTCCTAAATTTAAAATAGTAAAATATAAGGTTAATAGGCATCTGTAGATCTTGTAATATGGAAATGCCAGCGCTATCCATGTTTTAATGATCTCACTGTATATTCTAATTAAATAGTTTTAAGAATGCGACTTTTATCATATAGTCATCTTAGGTATATACAGGAGAGGACCCCAAACTGTAGTCAACAATTGTCCTATATAGAGGAAATAATAGTGCATGCCAAGACTAAATTGAGCCGGGTGAAGTTGTCTTCTCCACATTTTTTTCACCTTGTGCATTTTCACAACTACTGCCTCAGATCACTGTGACTAAATTATGTTTCTGTTCTGTACTTGCAGGTCAAACTTTGGTACGACAAAGTCGGCCATCAACTAATAGTCACCATACTGGGAGCCAAAGACCTGCCACCCAGGGAAGATGGTCGGCCCAGGAATCCTTACGTGAAAATCTACTTCCTCCCTGATAGAAGGTGAGCGTTCCGTTTCATGTTAATATGTGGTGCTAAAATTTGCTGACTCGTTCAGTGCCACACTCCCTTAATTCAACAGTTGTACGCACCGTACCACAGTGTCTGTCGTGTTCGTGGCTCTTTCGTGTTACGATTGTAAAACAATTGTTGGCATTGTTGTTCCCCCAGCGACAAAAGCAAGAGGAGAACAAAAACAGTCAAGAAATCCTTAGAGCCTAAATGGAATCAGACCTTTATGTATTCACCGGTACATCGGCGGGAATTTCGGGAGCGTATGTTGGAGATCACGTTGTGGGACCAAGCCAGAGTGAGGGAAGAAGAGAGTGAATTCTTGGGAGAGGTAAGAAAGACAAAGAAACAAACATCTCACCAGTGCTTACACTATGCAGACACATTTTTTGGAACACTCTACATTATCACGTTATTCATTATCAGGAGTTGGGTTAGACCCCTACATCTTAATTCTACATCTCGCCAATTTATTCTGCTTCTAATTGTTTTGTTGTCACTTTTCACTTTCTGTTTTTTGCGTGATAAAAGACGTGTATCTTTCTCAACATGTTGTGCGTTCGAAAGCTTTGTCCATTGGAAATACAATTGTATAATTGAAAGATAAATGCTTTGCCAAGAGGAAAGGTTTTGATTTAATTATTATGAATTGCTCAATGAGTGTTTGACAAAGTCTCCAACCCGACTGTGGCTTTTCACATGGCTAGATACTCATTGAACTGGAGACGGCGCTTCTGGATGACGAGCCTCACTGGTACAAGCTACAGACCCATGACGTGTCCTCCATCCCACTCCCCCGCGCCTCCCCTAACACGCAACGTAGGCAGCTTCATGGAGAAAGCCCGACACGGCGGCTTCAGAGTACGTGCCAACTCTTTCACACACACGTGTTATAAAGCCCTGCGAATTTACGATGAGCACTTGTGTCCTGTGTGTCACATCAACCATACTGCTTTTGCTTTTACAGACAAAGGATCATATTCATACTCAGGTAATGGTCCTACACTCCTAGGCAGCACCTTTCTGTGATGCATTTGAGTGTCTGCTGTCCTCTCGAATGATGCATTCTTGTGGCTTGATTCTGTAGCCCACACCCATGAAGGGTGCATGCTTCTGCTCCCTCACATCTGTTGCAAAGTTGCGAGCTGGTGTGTTAGTTACTGGTGCTCCGCTTTTGAAATCCACACAGGGAAGCAGACATAGGACCCCTGTCAACATAAACGTCTCCGCCTATTAAATATATAACAGTCTCACCCTGCAACCTACAACTTTTTCCCTGCGAAAACTTATTTTAATGTTGTGCTCTAAAAATGCTATAAACTCCCAATCTCACAGTCCTGACTGATAAAAACCACTTGCTTTTCCTTTGTGATGTTGTCCGTTACAAGTAGGTACCTTAAAATGAAAAGCACAATTACTGTCTCATTTTGCTCTGCTTGCATTTGTGTGTTTTGAATGTGATGGTTCATTAAGCTGACAGAGGATATAGTAGATACATTAGATGCGAGTATAGCCTATTAAAAGCTTTGTGAAAATCTTTATGGAAATTATATTTGTTTTTCTTACGTCTCCTCTGCCTCCTCTGTTTTTGTTACTTTCAACAAATGCTGTAGTCTCGACAGTTTTTTCACAAAAGGCATTTTGTGGGTACCTGATGGTAGCTACTACTACAGTGTTGAAAATGCTGACAGCTGTGAAAAGTTTGTGACAAACTGGGGTGAAAGGTCGGGAGCAGCATTGCAAAGTGCAGCCCTTGTCATTTATAATAATAGAAAAAAGAAAAATGGAAATGTCCACTTGATCTGACTCAGCTATGACTGACGACTGAAAACACAGTGTGGATGTGTTTATCTGTGTGGTGCGTAGAATTTTCCAGTGTGGTGATGCTTAACAGTCTCATTGAACTCAGAAATTGAACTCATTGAACATCTGCTTTTTTTCATTTTCTTATGTAAATGATCGAACATCACTGACAGTGTCTTTATTTAGTGCACTGTGATGTTATACTTAAGCCTTTAGTTCAAACACATTCAACCCTTTTTCATCCTTTACTTGCGCTGCCCATTCCCGACTCACCTATTCCACTTTTGTCTATCTCAAAGGATCCCAGAGGTTAAGTGATGGCGAAATCTCAGACTATGATTGTGAAGATGGCGTCGGGGTAATAACAGGTAATATACTCAGCTCATATTGATATTATATACTTCTGCCTGAGTTGTCCCGAACATGAAAGATTAGCCTCCGCATTTTACAAAGTGAAATATGAATAAGATGAGTGGATTGAGACTGTGCACCCAATAACAGCCACAACAGCAGCAACAAGAGGGAGCAGTGAGTTTTTGTCTGCCTCTGCACTGCAACTTGCTGTTTGTCTGTTCTCGCCAAGGCTCCAGCAGAACAGCCATGCTCAACATCAGAATGCGAGCCTAAAACCACAGAATGTCCCTATGAGAAATACATTTGTACTTGAAGTGCAGCAACCTTGGGTTTATTTTGTAATATTGCAGACGGCAAAACTGTTCATATGGTAGATTTGTCATAATGTAGTAACCACCCGCTCGATACATATCGCAACTTCTTTGGAAATTCAGCTGTCCACATTGTGTAATGTCTAAATGTGCAGAAAGACTGCTGTCGAAAACAGCACTGTGTGTATTTACTTCGACAAAGGAGAGCAGAACTCCTCCACTAGCCCCTCTCTGCTCTGCTATAATAGATTGAAAAAGGACCTACTGTGAAGAACCAACCTCTCCAAGAGCTCACTTCACTGTGCAGATCTGTGATCTCCTCAATAGCCAACTTTACATCATCCTCCCGTGGAGGTCTGTAGGCAGTTCTATATAAATGTACCTTGCGCGCGTCGACCTCCCAGACTCAGGCAAATTAGATTGTTCTTCGGCTATGTCAAAGACTGTCAATGTGCCACTTCCACGCCACCTGTAAAGGAATGAGAGAGGCCGCTGCGATTGGACAGGTTGGAAGCCGGCTGTGATCATGCCCACACCAGCACAGAGGTCCCTCGCTTAAATGTACTGGGGTATGCCGGTCCATGAAATTCCATGAAACACTGGCCCTAACCCGCCTCCATGCAGAGTTACACCACGAGCCACACTGAATTTACGCCAGTCATGAAAAATCAGTCACGAAAATAGAGCCCTTAAAGTTGCACTATTTGGGGGTGTACCATAAAAAGGCGCATTGATGAAGGGATGTTTCAGAATTTGATGTTACTGGGCTGTCAGAGATAGATATTTGTAGCCACCAAATCCACAAAGCTTCCATCCATCCATCCATTTTCTTTACCGCTTATCCTCACTAGGGTCGCGGGCTGCCGGAGCCCCTCCCAGCTATCTTCAGGCGGGAAGCGGGGTATACCCTGAACTGGTCGCCAGCCAATCACAACCATTCACACTCACACACACACACCTACAGGCAATTTAGAGTCTTCAATCAACCTACCACGCATGTTTTTGGGATGTGGGAGGAAACCGGAGCGCCCGGAGAAAACCCACCCAGGCACGGGAAGAACATGCAAACTTACACAGGCGGGGCCGGGATTTGAAACCCGGTCCCCAGAACTGTGAGGCAGATGTGCTTACCAGTCGTCCACCGTGCCGGCCCACAAAGCTTTATCGCTAAAAATGGAGACCATGCTAGGTTTTGTTGGTGTAGTCGACATGCTTTAAAAACACCACTACATCCAAATTCCTAATGGATTTGTGTCGCCCCTTCTTTCTTGGGCATGTTCACAGACTACCGACCAAATGGCAGAGACTTCCAGAGCTCCACTTTGTCTGTCCCAGAACAGGTGATGTCTTCTAACCACTGTTCCCGGTCTGCTGAAATACATAGAGCACGTTCACGCTCCCCCAGCGTTCCCCCGCCTGCCAGGTAACTATCAGTTAATATACGATTGGAATAACCTCTTTATTTTCTTGTTTGTTTTTACTGCCTGTCTTTAGTTGTTCATTTGTGACCTTACCTACAGTATGTGATCATACATAGTTAATCCATTCTTACTTCAATTGAATGGTGAAAAAAATCTCAGATCATTACTTCGGTTTAGCCTGTGTATAGAAGCAAGCGTATACAATCTGTGTACGCCTCATCATGTCTTTAGGATTCTCTGGCTTATGTGAATGTTTTGAGAAAAAGCCGATAATTTCGTCAGATATGATCTGTTGCTCTGAGTTCCTGATTTCAATCAGTGTATTCCATAAAAACTGAACACAATTTTTTTTTTTCAGTTTGACAAGGAAGTTGGGGTAAATCTTTATAGAGGCTAAAAACATGCAAAGACAGCACACACTACCAAGATCTTGGAAGGGAGGAAAAGTGACCAGTAACCCTTGATACTCTATTATTTGCTCTGAGCGTTGGAATATGTTTCTCGAAGTGTCCAGTCACAGCTTTGGTACCGTCAGACCATAGCTACTTTCCTCTTGTCCAATCATGGTTTTGTATTTTCCTGAGGTTTGCTCTAAATCAGTGTCACTGACAGAGCAAACACACTTACCTAAATTGTTGAGAAGTATACTAAATCATTTTCTTTTACCAACAACATTCCGTTTAAGAATTTGTAAATGACAAAAAAAATTTTATTCATCCTTTTTGGTATATGTGAAAAAAATCTGGCCATTGTGTTCAATGAACAAAAATATACTTTCCCCTATAATTTTCTCATCTGCTTCACTGTGGGTTTGCGCACCTCCAGCATCCTCTACTTCCGATTGTCCATCTCTGCTCCCTCTTTAACACCATCTCAGATCCATCTCTGTCTTCTCTCCTCCATCCATGTGGTCCAAGCCATTTTCTCACCCTTCCTCGAACCAGACACACTCAGACTAGTGTTGCTTCTCAATAGGAACCCATGTAGATGATAACCCACACTTGAATGTAATCCCACTAAACATGTTTCAACCCATTCAACTGCAAACCTTCAATTTATAGTCTTTTTTTTCACTTCTCCAATACAACTCCCATCTGAGTGTGGAATACTTTATGCTGACACTGTGACTTGTTTGATTGTCCTACATCACATAAATGTAAATTACAACCCCAATTCCAATGAAGTTAGGACGTTGTGTTAAACATAAATAAAAACAGAATACAATGATTTGTCAATCATGTTTGACCTATATTTAATTGAATACACTAGAAAGACAAGATATTTTATGTTCAAACTGATAAACTTGATTGTTTTTAACAAATAATCATTAACTTAGAATTTTATGGCTGCAACACGTTCCGAAAAAGCTGGGACAGGATCATGTTTACCACTGTGTTACATCACCTTTTCTTTTAACAACATTCAAGAAACGTTTGGGAACTGAGGACACTAATTGTTGAAGCTTTGTAGGTGGAATTCTTTCCCATTCTTGCTTGATGTACAGCTTCAGCTGTTCAACAGTCCGGGGTCTCTGTTGTCGTATTTTACGCTTCATAATGCACCACATATTTTCAATGGGAGACAGGTCTGGACTGCAGGCAGGCCAGTCTAGTACCCGCACTCTTTTACTACGAAGCCACGCTGTTGTAAGACGTGCAGAATGTGGTTTGGCATTGTCTTGCTGAAATAAGCAAGGGCATCCATGAAAAAGACGTTGCTTAGATGGCAGCATATGTTTCTCCAAAACCTGTGTACCTTTCAACATTAAGGGTGCCTTCACGGATGTGTAAATTACCCATGCCATTGGCACTAACACAGCCCTATACCATCACAGATGCTGGCTTTTGAAATTTGCGTCCATAACAGTCCGGATGGTTCTTTTCGTCTTTGGCCCGGAGGACACGACGTCCAAAATTTCCAAAAACAATTTTAAATGTGGAATCGTCGGACCACAGAACACTTTTCCACTTTGCATCAATTCGTCTTAGATGAGCTCGGGCCCAGAGAAGCCGGCGGCATTTCTGGGTGTTTTTGATAAATGGCTTTTGCTTCGCATAGTAGTGTTTTAAGTCGCACTTCCGGATGTAGCGCTGAACTGTATTTACTGACATTGGTTTTCTGAAGTGTTCCTGAGTCCATGTGGTGATATCCTTTACACATTGATGTCGTTTTTGATGCAGTACCGCCTGAGGGATCGAAGGTCACGGGCATTCAATGTTAGTTTTCGGCCTTGCCGCTTACATGCAGTGATTTCTCCAGATTCTCTGAACCCTTTGATGATATTATGGACAGTAGATGAAGAAATCCCCAAATTCCTTGCAATTGTACATTGAGGAACATAGTCCTTAAACTGTTCGACTTTTTTCTCACGCACTTGTTCACAAAGAGGTGAGCCTCGCCCCATCTTTGCTTGTGAATGACTGAGCAATTCAAGGAAGCTCCTTTTATACCCAATCATGGCACCCAGATGTTCCCAATTAGCCTGTTCACCTGTGGGATGTTCCAAACAGGTGTTTGATGAGCATTCCTCAACTTTCTCAGTCTTTTTTGCCACCTCTCCCCACCTTTTTGGAATGTGTTGCAGCCATAACATTTTAAGTTAATGATTATTTGCTAAAAACAATAAAGTTTATCAGTTTGAACATGAAATATCTTGTCTTTGTAGTGTATTCAATTAAATATAGGTTGAACATGATTTGCAAATCATTATATTCTGTTTTTATTTGTTTAACACAACGTCCCAACTTCATTGGACTTGGGGTTGTATATACGTTTTAATACTGTAACTTGATTAAAATAAAAGTATTGTGTAACCAAATTAGCATTTGCATATTTTTGGAGTGAACATTTTGAGGGCCATCAATCTTATGTTGACAGTGTATGTGTACTGTGTCTTCAAATGGTTGAACACATACTGTAGTTTTCAGTTAAACAGGATAGAAAAGATCAACAACCAAACACCTCCCATCCATCATCAGCAATTTGCACATTCAGTATTTTCATCATCTTAATTGTTATCGTACAAACAGTCATCTTATTTCCCACCCGAAATTGGTCATGAAGTCCTTCAGGTATGCATGATTGCAGAATAGCCCTCAGTTCATTATGAAGTCACATGAAGGAGTGTATGCAAATGATCTGGTACCTTAGCGGTTCCCTACGAAGTTCCACCTTCTCTCTTTTGTTGCCAACCCTCGCGGGGGGTGTGGGTGGGTGGGGGGCGGGGGGTGTAAAAACAACCAATTCTGACCAGCTGTGATATTTTTTCCCAGCCGAAACCACCGTGTGTACCCAATCTGCCGTGAGGAAGCAGTCAGGTTACTGCGTTCCACTAGGATATCCCGTGCCTTTTCAGAGGGCACCTACTCTTCTGACTATGACTTTGAGAGGTATTGACATGCAGTGCTACTGCATCTGTGCATCCGCCATGTCTCCGTTGTTGGGTTATCTGTGACTGTGATGCCAGAAAATGATATCCTGCTGGATATCGGTTTCTGCCGAGGAGACATCACTGCTCTGAAGTTGTGTATATGTACATGAGTTGTACACAACTGCCTCTGTGCTTTGTAGGCTGAGGCTCAGAGCTATTTATGTTGCTGCTGTCAGCTGTATGACTTTTCTGTAAATTGCTGGCCAGCACGTGACTGTTGCTTTGTTGATGTCTTTGTTTATGTTTCCCATTTACATTGTGCAAGCAGCTGTATGCCGATACATGCTGTGCATGATTCTTAATATACTTCTTTAAATTGAATTGGCAGCTACTTTTTGCACACCAATACTTAGGTATCTGGGTTGCATTGCTTGGAACAGCTAAGTAACTCTGTGATTTCTGTCCTACTTGCCCTTTGAATTCTGGTGTCTGGCCAGAATGTGATATTGGGCTGATAACAGTACAATACTCCCAGGACCAATGCCAGTGCCCCAGTGGAAAAAATAAAATCAATTCTCTCTCATGTTCCTTTTCCATGAAACATTGTAAATGACCACTCAATCTTCTGCCATCTGACTTTCAGTCAGGAATTGCACTTGTGCATTTCTGTTCTTCCTCTGGGTTGGGGGGGGGGGGGGGGGGGGCGACAACAACAACTGATGAGTTCTCAGAACTCTTTCAAAACGTTTGAATGACTTTATTGAAGTGTCGAAAAATCTCCCCAAGGCTCAGCTGGACTCAAAATCAGCACAGATAATTATTAACAAAAGCTCCTTGTCACATTATCTTTTAACGCGGCATAGAAAGAAAAACATTCACTCGCTGAAGAATCCGATGCCCCTGACTCCATATCTCGATACGGTTTGTTTGTTAGCATTCAGTCAGAGGCAAATCAGCTTAAAGGCTTGAAGCTGGATGAAGGCACACGAAAGAGAAAAAGTCATGGGGTAATATAGACAGACGTGAGTAAATACAAGCATTTGGGGACTTTTTGCTTTTTGATAGGCTTATTGAGACGACATCGCCGTAAGACATGGATTGAGGAAATGGTACTCGTGTTGAAGTGCGCTGCCACAGAGTGCAGCTTGAGCGGGACAAAGCTGTTGTATAGCATTATAACAGGCAATCAAACAAATAATTAGGTGCTATTCCCAAGAGTGAATATAATCATAATACAGCTTGTTTTCTACCATGCTAACAGCTCATGATTATGGTGGCCATTACTGTAAATATTTTTTAAAGGTGTAAAGCCTTTGTAAGGTTACTAACCGATTAACTTTGTACTGAAACTTTCTCTACAGGACATATTTTCATCATTTTGGTATCTCCCTGCATAATACGAAGACACATCTACATATATGTTAATAGGTATTAACATGGCTTTTATTAGTTCATTAAAGTTTATATTTGTTATCACATGTTTAAAACTGATTACGGACAGTTTTAAAGATTATTATTTAAACAAGCAACAAACCTTTTTTTTTTTTTTTTTTAAAGATTATGCATGTTCAAAAACCCAGTATTGTGCCACGATGTGTTCATTCTTAATTTTCGTACTTGGGTGTGTTTTTTCTTTCTTTCTTTTTTTTTAATGTATGTATCATTATTGTTGGTAACTAATTGTTTTTATTTACAGCTCCTCAAATTGTATTTGTACTCTGTTTGCCGAAATAATATGTTTTTTTTCTGCTGAGAATAACAACTGAATGTAATATGAATATAACCGTTACATTTACCTCACAGAGCACTTTGGTACCTCAAACTGAGCCACTAGCATGAGCACAGAGTGTTATACCTGGCACACTGTACAGCTATTTCACTACATATTGCCCATAACAAAACAGAGGCATCGAATAGTAAGGCAAACAGTTAATCCGCCTAATTTAGTAATTCAACTACTCTGAGAGCATTGTCGACAAGGCTTAATTGTTGCATGTACCGTAATTGGAATCATATAAGAAATTTAAATCCTAGTTACTGTTCTCAGTTGCTGAATCATCTGATTTATTTATTTGATTTTATTTTTGTAATTGCCCCCTTAAAGGACCACACTTGTATTTTTGTATGTTCAGTTACTTATTTATTGAAATACAGTACAGCATTTGGTGTCCATCTGCAGAATGAATAATGGAACAATAAATATACACTTAAATAATTCGATACTGTGGACCGCTAGCGCACGTGTCAAACTCAAGGCCTGGGGGGCAGATCTGGCCCGCCACATCATTTTATGTGGCCCACGAAAGCAAATCATGTGCATCAACATCTGTGATTATTGCTAAAATCTGTACCGAAATTTGAAATTGTTATATGCAATAAATAATGTTAAAATATTGCAAGCATTTTTTTGTTACCCTCCAACCTTTTTTTTTTTTTTTTACAGTAACTGAACAACATAGTATCCTTGAATTCTGATTTCAGAATTGGTTATTCATCTATTTGTTGTGTATATGCAATAATATGAGGCGATTAACCATTTATATGGTTTCACAGTCATAACGCCCATCTGAGGGAAATCGTAACTACAACAAAAATGAGTTTGACACCCCTGCGCCTAGTGTGTTGTTATAAGAATATTTTCATACTGTTATGAAAAGACTAATTACTAGACACAGCGATGTGATAATTACTGCAGCCCTCTTCATGTTCATGTCGATTCTCTGTTCTCAGGTTGGAATGCATTTAACATGTGCCTGTAATCTAATGAAAAGTGTAAAGTAAAAACTGCACACAAAAGCACGTGTGGTCCTTACTGAACACATGACCAACCACCGGTGTGGTCCGTAAACAAATGCACCTATTGGAGGGTAACCGCTGGCATACACGCTGACCTCCCTTCCATCCTACTGTCCCTGCCCCATGGGGCCCCACTGAGTTCCTGCCTATCTCTCAATAACCTCTATAGGAACCACGGAGCCATGGATAGACACGAGTATCACAGCAGGTCCCGATCTGCAGACCAGCGGCCCACAATAGAGCGCCCCGCATCCCGATCACGCTCCACTGAACGCCCCCACGACTCATCGATGATGAGGTCCATGCCGTCGCTACCTTCTGGGAGGTCAGCCCCTCCCTCACCTGCCATGACGAGGTGTGACCCAGACTGGAGTCATCAACCAACTCATTACAATTTCAGACTCTGGCCTTCGTTAGACAGTGACTTCCCTGAGGCATTTTAATTGAAAGACTGGGAAAATAAACCTAAAATTAAGTTAGGATTTTTAGCATTTGTATATTAAATAACGTACAGTGAAGATAATACAGAATACGGCTATCTGGGAATGTAAACAAACAGCATCAGTTTGTGGTACAGCAGGTTTTTTTTTTTTTTTTTTTTTTTTTACAGTTATCAGACTACTACATATAGATGAATCAAATTATTAGTATAAGTTAAACTTAATCAGTTTGAACAATATCTTGTTTTTTGCAGTGTATTCAATTGAAAATAGGTTGAATAGGATTTGCAAATTATTGTTCTCTGTTTTTATTGACATTTTACACAATGTCCCAACTTTATTGGAATTGGGGTTTGTAAGATACCAAAATGTTAATAATATGTTACTTTAGCCCTGGAATGTCAACAAAGAAGGTTAATTCCACCTCTTTGAAATATTTGCCTGATTAAAACATTTGTTGAATAAACTAAACGCAAATACTAACCCCAGAAGTTACCACTCACCCTGAGCCAACTAACTTGAATGAGGGAGATCATTTCACCACCACCCAACACACCCAATCCCAATACCTGCTCCCTTTCCTTTTCATCTCAATGAACCCCCCTTGCCCATTTATTTCTGTTTTGTTCACAAGAGTACTGATGCTGCATTTTCTTGACATGTCCAAAGCACGCTAATCCTGGCACCAGATACAGTGCTGTTTCATTTTCATTTCGGAACACCGCTCATACACCTTTGTGAGTATAGCAGTGTTGAGCCAACTTTTCTTTTGTTTACTTACTAATATCGACTGATGCTTTTACCCCTTTGATCGCATCCTTTGTTTTCCTTTCTGATTTGAGTTCAAGCCCTTTTGGAGACGGTCCGAACGCATGGTCGCAATGGTCTGCTGATTCTGCATTGAACTTTTTTCTTCTTGCAGCTTGACGACTGCACATGCGTTTCAACGCCATTTTTTTTTTTTTTTTTTTTTTTTTTTTTTTTTGCAGCTCAGTTCCAAACAGTTGATGCGTCCCTTCACTCTCATGCCATGTGCCAAACGTCATTGTTGCGAGCCTCCTCTTTCGAATGCAAAATGCACTGAATTCTAGATTGATCTCGTGATTGTGTTGTCAACTACCTCACGCTGATCCTAATTTTGGTCAAAGCAAGCATTTGAATTAATGTATTGATCACATTGACATTGTCAGATTGAGGATGATAAATTTGTGTTACACATTTTTAGCTTTACTTTATGGATTATCATTATTCATAGACTCAAGTAAACCAACAGGTTTCTGCCTAAAGTTTTAGGTGGGTGCGCCATGTAGCACAAGCTGCATCCATATGACCACTGATTTGTGTCTTACCACGCTTTCTCCAACTTTGTGTCATACAGGGCGCACCCTCATAGTGGATCGGTCCAGACCAGCCCAAGCAGTACGCCAGTGTCCAACAGACGAGGACGGCAACTGCCCCAGATTCCATCAAGTGGGAAGGACAGAAGTAAGTCGTGTTCATTAGCTTTGTTAGTACTGTATGTGCAAATTATGTTCCTTAAGTGACAGTCTTTCATATTGTGGGTTAGCTGCGCAATATCTCACAGATTTTGTTTTGACTCCCACACTTCACTTTGGGTAGGTGAAAGATAGAATAAATGTTTCTTTGTTCTTCTTTCTTGTGGTCGGAATGAAATCATACATGAAGGAAGTTTCATAACATGTCTACTCGGTTCCCTTCCTATTTCCCCCGTAGAAGATGGAGACGAAGGAACCGAGCCTCGTGAAGGTCTGTACCTGTGTGCACGGGGTTACGTCTTCAGAGTGAGTAGTGCTGGAGCCACACCTCACGCTGAACACTAAAACCCTGTCTGCAACGGTGCTTGCAGATATGTTTGATGTACAGTCGTGTACTGTATGTAGCGTAGTGTGAACTCCTGTTTTGTCATAATATTGTTCCTCTGTGTTGGCCTGTCTGGATCCCATTATTAATGTTCCTTTATGGTGTGTCTTTGTCTCGAGTCAGTCTTATTGATTTATGTTAAAGATTTGGATGAATTTGAATTTTCCACTTGTGCTTCAGACACAATTATCTAACCTATCATCAGCTTCTGCATCATTCTTACACTTGTAAAGTGACATTTGTAAGATATATAAACATACATTGTCACCGCTCTTTTAAAATATGTGTTGACTCTTGTCATGTGCTGCAAACGTTGATGTGCAAGTGTGTTTTTTCAATTCAAATTTTCTGAGACGAAAGAGTTGGTGTGGCTTACAGTGATTGGAGGGTAGGACTGGGACAAAGTTTGCAGGAATTAAAAAGCACAGACAGTCCTGTAGGACTTGTCAGAGCATTTGCAAAACTCTTTCATCATTGTCAGAGTCGATTAGGGCTCTCCTTGTCTTCTCTATACAGCTCTTCTCTCTGTTGCTCTCTGAGTCCTGCCTTCCGTCGGTAATTCTTTCCAAGCACTTTTAGTAGTACTCCCGCTGTCTGGACCACTCCTACCTACCCTTTTCAATTCTCATTTTTTACTCCATCTGTCCTTATCCCTCTACCTTTTCTTCATGTCTGTTACTTTGTGTTTCTCTCAACCATACATTTTGAGACATCAGCAACTTGGTGTGTGTGTGTGTGTGTGTGTGTGTGTGTGCGCGCGTGTGTGTGTTTGTCAACCATCACAATTCTGCTGAAAAATTCCTTCTTTCCATTAGAAGACACAGTAGAGGAATTTGGGTCACTTGGACCTCAGGATAGTGGCTCAGGTGTGTTTATCCCAAGAGAAACAGACCCAGACCCAGTTTAATCCGTCATTCTCTTGAAATATGTAATCAAATGTGCTGGTCAGCTTATTTCCTTTTTGCATTTTTTTAAAGTGATTTTTCCATTTCTACATTGTACTGCCTGTTTATATGTCATGCATCTGTCCTTTGGTGACGTGGTATCAGTACAACAATACAGTGCCATCTGGAGTGCCAAGTGACCTTTGGATATATTGACCTTGGAGTCAGGAGTCGATAGCATGCCCATGCAACGTATCGCCTGTGGAGGCAAATTTGTTGGCAGATCGATTTAGCTATTTTATTTACACTAAAAGTATGAACTCCTTTAATATTGTAGTTTTGTCAAATGTTCTCAATGTTTGCAATTTATGACCCTCTCTGAGCCGCCTTCTGTGTTTCCACCAATAGCATTTTGTACAGAAACGATTCAAGGTGCACCGCTAAATGGGAGGAAAGGCAAGTCGTCTGGCCATGTGTGATTGTGTGTGATTTTCTCAATAAGGCAGTCGTCTAATCAAGTTCTTTGTGTGTGGCGTTCTTTACTTTGCTACTCTGCCTTTTTATGCATTCCATTGTGCAGTAACCAATATGTCATACGATCAAATTAGATGCGTGAGTGGTTGGTTATTACTTGAATTTAAATTTAATATTGACAGAGCCCTGTAATTTGGATTTTTGCTGCACCCGTACGACATCCAAGACTTAATTCTCACCTTCACCTCAAAAACACCGTCTACATAGCAAATTGCAAACCATTTAAATTTTAGTGAGAAATATTAAATTTAAAATAATCGCAAAATATTTATCTCAAAAACAGCTCCTTTTTTTTTATTACAGGAGACAAATTCTTAATTATTTGTTTTAGAAGCAAATACTTGTACCCCATTACAGCAAGTGACCAGGAGATGGCGCGCATGTCCTACTTAATAAATGCAAAAATACATCACAGGGGAACTGTCCATTATGTAGGTGCTGAAGAGGAAAAGAGCTTCGTCGCTCTTGTTTGTTTTTAGCTCAGCGTTTTAACACCCGTACACTTTGGCTCATTTTAAGAAGATATATGAAATCGTCTTATTTTAGAACTTGGATCAATGTGGGTATGTGTCCTTGTTATTTCATCTTGCCTCAGGTCTTTTTGTGTATTGTTTATGTCTCGCCGTAGAAGTAACTTGGGAGGACCAGCAGCGAGGGCTTAATGGCTCGCTGACTGATGAAGGGATGCATCCCTCCCTCATTGTCACAGGTTTGTTGGTCTGGTTGTGCAATTCTGCCTCTTTTAACACCCTGTGTCAGTTTCACGGAGGATTGGCCTCCATTCACGTCCATCCACTTGCCAACAAAGAAACAAAAGATCTAGTAATGTCAGCTCTATATCAGATGTTAACCCTTTTTGAGGTAGCACAACCATTGGCTTGTGTTTTAAATGTGAACATATAGCCTCTGGGTGGCATCCTTTAGTTTGGCTTTCTTGTTTTTGTGTGGTGTTGCGGTGCTGCATGGAGTTGTTAGATTTGGGTAATAATAATAATAGGGCAGCATGGTGAACTAGTGTATAGCATGTCTGCCTCACAGTTCTAAGGTTTGTGTTTCAAATATCAAGCTCAAGCACTCCTGTGTGGCGTTTGCATGTCCTGCCCCCGCTTTTCTCCGATGACTCTGACTTCCTCACACATACAAAAAAAAAAACATGCATGAAAGGTTAATTGAAGGCCCTGTCCACATGTGTGAATGTGAGTTTGAATGGTTGTTCGTCTACACATTTGTTTCCTGCAGTTGACAGGTGACCAGTCCAGGGTGCACCCTGTCTTTCTCCCAAGGTCAGCTGGGATAGGCTCCAGCTCATCCCTGACACTCATGAAAACAAGCAGAGTAAAAAAAAAAGGATGGATGGATGATGATAATAGTAAATATCCATCCATCCAGTACACCACTTATCCTGTTCAAGGCTGTTGGGTGCTGGAGCCTAGCCCAGCTGACTTTGGGTGAAAGATAGACTACACCCTGAACTGGTTGCCATATATATATATATATATATATATATCGTGTGTGTGTGTGTGTGTGTGTGTGTGTGTGTATATATATATATATATATACACATACTGTATATATGTATATAGAGTGTAAATACATAATGGTCATGTGTTGCCACAACAGATAGCTAGCTAGATAGACGTAGACAGATGGAAAGATACATAGATAGCACAAGGGAAACTGAGCATGCCTTCTTGTATGTACCACGTATTCTTACGTGGTACATACCACGTATTCGTATTCTTGATATGCATACCATCTTTGTGCTCCATTCGGAACCTTGAAATATGAAACAATGACAAAAAATAAATAAATTATACTACACCCAATATCAGTGAAACTGTTGATATGCATAACATGTATGCATAATATTGCACATTAAAGGTCATATTTGAACAATGAGTACAAATTGAGAGGAATAAATATGGATAATAATATGAAGAGCATATATTTTAATATGAATAATATTGACTGTATGGACTGTCCAGAAGTCTCACACACAGTTGAGAGTTGTTATATAAGTGAATAGGGAAGCGTGTAAAAGAGGATTTGAACCGGTGTTTCCGGCAGCGAAGCTGAATAAGTCTGTTGGAGAAAGAGCTCCTCTGCTGCTGCAGAGTGTCATGAAGAGGATGGAAACCATTTTTCATGATTGAAAAAAAGTTTGCCCCGTGATCACCGGTCCTTCACTGAATCAAACATCCCATGAGGTCGCCAGCTTTCATAATTAATTGATTCATGCCATAACACTCATCACCAAGCTGTAAAGAAAGCCTTTGTCATTGTCTTCAAGGTTCGATATACTAGTAGTAGTAGTAGTAGTCGGAGTGTTGGTGAATCAAACCTTTGGTAAAACTCACAGTAATAGTAGTAGTAGTAATAGTAGTAATAGCAGTCGTAGATCATATTTTCACTATCTGTTAATCTTAATATCAATACAGTACTTTATGTTTGGATATACTGCGTTTAAATCATAGCATCCTAAGCTCAATTACATGAGGTTTAATGAAGTGACCTAAAATTTCAGTCACTGAGGCAATTTTTTGTTATTTATTTATTTTTTTTAATTTTAACTCTAACGCCATTAGCATGCACAAAGAGATGAAAGCGGATCAGCCACTTCACAAGTCTAACAAAGTATTTTAATAAATGTGACACTATTGACCTGAATTTTGAACTCATGAGCTTAATTCAAGCCATCCAAAAGGATTTGGTCTGGATAAGACTTTTTTGTTTTTTTAGCTATCTGCGGTCATTAGCTACGTTTTCATTTTGCGACACAAAGGAAGGAGACAAAAGTTAAACAAAACCTGTGGGAATTAAGTCACGCGTTACGTTTTGATTCAAAAACATTTATTCACTGAAGAGACAGCAAATATTTGCCAGAATATTTCAGGCTTCATTTGAAGTTGGCTGAAATGAAGAAAGGGAGAAAAATGGAATGGGAAAAAAAGAACAACCTGAAAGCAGGCAGCAGATGTGTCGAATCACTTTCTTTCACTAGTCAATGCCTCTGTGTGTGTTGATCCGTCAACTTACTCCTGGTATATTTTCCTGTGCTCTTTCCTTTTTGTGCTTACCTGATTGTAGGTCAATGCTTGTGTGTCTTTTATTTCCAATTTTACAGCTCTTTTCCAGACTTGACTTATACAGGCTCAATTGACCGCTCCCTCCCCTCTTACCGACCCTCGTTTCACTCCTCCAACTCCAGACGGCTCAAGTTTCTGTCTGTTTCGGTGCATTAACATGTATTTATTATTACAGCTTGTTTTCCTTGAAAGCACAGAGCCTTCCCCAATTACAACTCCTCTCCAGTTATCTCTAATGAAAAACTCAGCTTCTACCTCAGCCTCAGTGTTCTATGTTCGCTGTTGACCATTGTCCCGTCATTGTTGTGTAGTATTGTTGTGTTGTGTCCCGCCCTTCCCCGAGCCTTCATCCTCTCACCCTGACCCTCCATACAGTGGCCGTTTCTGTGATAACAGTGGTGGTGTCACCCTCTTTCCGTCTTCACCCCAACCCCTTCTTGCATCCTCTCACATCCATCTTCCTCTCCTCTGTCTGTGTCTGTCCATTCTGGATGTGATCCCGGAAGACACGGCCTCACCAAGTTGGACGAACTCAGGTCTGCCTTTTTCTTTATCATCTTCTTCCTTCTTTAATTCTGCTTGCCCCACCCCATGGATCCCCCTGGCTTGCCCTTGCCACCCACATCCACTGAACTCAGTCATCTTTTTCGCTTTGCTCGACATTTGCACACTTTATTGGTCATCCATTCCTTCATTTATTTATGTATGTTTTTACATTCTGACTGTGTGACTTCAGCAAAAAATCATCTTACTGCAGCCTTGTTGCAGAGCTTGCCATACACCATTCTTTTTAGGAAAAAAAAAAAAAAGGAACATCCAAGAAAAATATCTTGTGGAGAAATACAGTACTGTCTCCACCTTAATGTGTTTACCAAAAATGTAACTCAGTACTGAAGTTATTTAGCAAAACCATATTATAGATTATTACCCAGTAATAAGCAGCAACACATAAATGATAGATAGTGATAGTGTCAGACACAGTTGCAGGGCTGCAGTTACAAAGTTTGTTTAAAAAACAGCAATGTCTCCAATTAGATTATAAATTTAACTTAAGCAATATTGTTCACAAATCAGATTGCTACAGAGTATATATAATATACATATACAATAACGCTGCCTCTGTGTTATGAAAAGAAAAATCTTGTTGATTTGGACTGTGGTACCAGTAAACAGAAAGAAAATTCTTGCTAAAAGTAGTTATAATTTAATAGTAATAATTTGCTCACCTTTCTCTGTCATTGTTCGCTTGTGTGTGCGCACACGTGCGTATGCGCGTATGTGTGTGTAAAACTAAGCCTGGTGTGTGTGTGTGCATGACACTTTATTCATCCTGGCATTATCATTGGAGAGAGCAGAGGGGATTTTACATGAGCTTTATAATTGCATTTCTATTTTGTTTGACTGCCTGGAGTTGGCTGGCAACAAATCCAGGGTGTACCCCGCCTCTCGCCCAAAATTAGCTGGGGTAGGCTCCAGCTCACCCAAAGCGCTAATGAAGACAAGCAGTTTTGAAAATGGATGGATGGATTTGATACTACCACCACTACTACTACTACTACTACTACTACTAATAATAATAATGGATGTGAAAAACATAAAAGCTTTTAAAAGCATGTACAAGCAGAACATGAACGTGCCATGTAATGACTACAGTAGTACATTGAGTGCGATCGTTAGCTGTCACCTGATGAGCCATGAGACCACCAGTTCCACTTGTGGTTCAGATTTGCATAGCGCTTTTCTTAATACTCGAAGACGCTTTACAACAAACAAAGAGGCAAAAAACAGTTAATGCTAACATTAAGGGGGGGTGGGGGGGGGTGCAGGAGGATCCTCAGATGTTGTGGGTGATCTTGAATAGGTGTGGGATGTGAGTGGACTTTTAAATGAGGTGAGTTTGTGGGTGTGTGTGAGTTCTGAAAATCAAGGGGCAGCGAGTTCCAGGACCTTTGGGCAGCGTTGGCATAGGCCCTGTGTCCCACAGTGCGGTACTTTGTCTTGGTGATGGGGGTAAGAAGGTTGGTGTCAGCTGAATGGAGGCGACAAATGGGGGTATGGCGATGGAGGAGATCACTCAGTTATGAGGGGCGAGGTTGTTCAGAGATTTGTAGGTGATGAGGAAGATCTTCTTTATACATTGCTTATTGGGAGAAAGTGAAGGTGACAGAGGATAGGGATTATAGGGTAGTGTTCTCTGGGGCAGCAGTGGGTGAGTAACAGAGCAGCTCAGTTGTGAACATATTGACTCTTTTGGATGACAGTGATGAAGGCAGGGGGTGACTGTCTGTATCTGAGGTGGAAATGGTGGGGTGGAGGCATGCTATATTACAGAGGGGGAAGAAAGACATTTTTTTGGTGAGGTGGTTGATGTGCGACTTGAAGCAAGAGGGTAGGCTCCATGATGATGCCAATGTTTCGACCAGGCAGTAGCGAGTGATTGAGTGATTGTCGATACAGTGTGAGATGTTGTGGAAGGAGGGATTTTGGGCTTAAGATGGTTTCCATTTTTATTGCGGTTTAGTTTCAGAAAGTTGTTGGCCATTCAGGTTTTATGTCGGTGAGGCAGTAGTTGAGGGCAGAGAGAATGATAGGGGTGATGGTTTGGGTGTAGATATATATTCCACAGTGATGTGGTGACTGAGTAAGAAAATGTATTGAATGAGACCGAGCACCAAGCCTTGAGGCACTCCGTTTAAGACTGTGGTGCTGTTGGATGTTTTTTTTATTGATGGAGATGTAGTGGATCTGTCAGAGGTGTGACGTGAACTAAGAGCGTGCAGAGTTGGTGATTCCATTGGATTGCAGGCGGCGTATGACGATAGAGTGATTGATGGAATCGTAAGCGTCAGTGAGGTCAAGTTGGAAGAGAACAGTGAGGTGTCAGAGGAGGAGAATTAGGTCATTGGTGAGTTTGAATAGGGCTGTTTCAGTGCTATAGTGGCATCGGGAAACAGATTGGAATGTTTCATAAAGGTTGTTTGAGAGTGGATATCTCTTGAGTTTTGTTGCGACAGCTCTTTCCAAGATTCTTGCGAGGAACAGGAGTCTGGAGAAGGGGTCGTCGGGGTCTTTTTTGAGGAGAGGAGTTATGGCAGCTAGCTTAAGCAGTTGGACAACAGTGCCAGAGGTAAGGGAGGAGTTGCTGGTGTTAGTGAGGAGTGGGGCAAGAGAAGTGAGACAGGGTGAAGGAGATGGGGTCCAGTGGGCAGGTGGCTGTTTTCATGCTAGAGAGAATTTCAAAGAGGTCAGCTGTGATTATGGGTGAGAAGAAGGAGAGGTGGTGGGCGGGGTGGGGTGGTGCAGTCTCCTTTCAGTGGTGACTGCAGACGAGGTGCAT